>NC_057800.1:165325468-165644961 GCF_018294505.1 Triticum aestivum | reverse complement strand
ACTACATCACCGACGACCCCTCTCTCTTGCCAGAGCAACCAGGCAAGCCCCCCCCTTGATCACCAGATATCGCCTATTCTCCTCTATACTGCTTGCATTAGAGTAGTGTAGCATGTTACTGCTTTCCGTTAATCCTATTCTGATGCATAGCCTGTCATTGTTGCTACAGTCATTGATACCTTACCCGCAATTCTAGATGCTTAGTATAGTATGCTAGTTTATCATTATTGGCCCTACATTCTTGTCAGTCTGCCTTGCTATATTATTGGGCGTGATCACTCGGGAGGTGATCACGGGTATATACTATACATACATACATACTATACAGATGGTGACTGAAGTCGGGTCAGCTCGATGAGTACCCGCAAGTGATTCTGATGAGGGGGCTGAAGGGACAGGTGGTTCCATCCCGGTAGAGGTGGGCCTGGGTTCCCAACGGCCCCCGACTGTTACTTTGTGGCAGAGCGACAGGGCAGGTTGAGACCACCTAGGAGAGAGGTGGGCCTGGCCCTGCTCAGCGTTCGCGGATATTTAACAGGCTTAACGAGATCTTGGTATTTGATCTGAGTTGGCTACGAGCCTATACGCACTAACCATCTACGCGGGAGTAGTTATGGGTATCCCGACGTCGTGGTATCAGCCGAAGCACTTCAGACGTCAGCGACGGAGCGGCGCGCGCCGGATTGGACTGGAACGCCTGCTAGGCTAGGTCTGCTTCCGGCCGCCCTCGCAACATGCAGGTGTGCTATGGGCGATGGGCCCAGACCACTGTGCGCTTAGGTTTAGACCGGCGTGCTGGCCTCTCTATTTTGCCTAGGTGGGGCTGCGACGTGTTGATCTTCCGAGGCCGGGCATGACCCAGGAAAGTGTGTTCGGCCAAATGGGATCAAGCGTGTTGGGTAAGTTGGTGCACCCCTGCAGGGAAGTTAATCTATTCGAATAGCCGTGATCTTCGGTAACAGGACGACTTGGAGTTGTACCTTGACCTTATGACAACTAGAACCGGATACTTAATAAAACACACCCTTCCAAGTTCCACAGACAACCCGGTGATCGCTTTTCCACAGGGCGACGAGGAGAGGATCGCCGGGTAGGATTATGCTATGCGATGCTATTAGAGATGCTACTGCGATGCTACTGGAGATGCTACTTGGAGATGCTACTTGGAGGACGTCAATCTACTCTCTTCTACTTGCTGCAAGACGGAGGCTGCCAGAAGCGTAGTCTTCGACAGGATTAGCTATCCCCCTCTTATTCTGGCATTCTGCAGTTCAGTCCACTGATATGGCCTCCTTACACATATACCCATGCATATGTAGTGTAGTTCCTTGCTTGCGAGTACTTATGATGAGTACTCACGGTTGCTTTCTCCCCCTTTTTTTCCCCTTTCCTTTCTTTCTGGTTGTTGCAACCAGAGGCTGGAGTCCAGGAGCCAGACGCCACCGTCGACGATGACCCCTACTACACCGGTGGTGCCTACTACTACGTGCAGCGCGCTGACGACGACCAGGAGTAGTTAGGAGGGTCCCAGGCAGGAGGCCCGCGCCTCTTTCGATCTGTATCCCAGTTTGTGCTAGCCTTCTTAAGGCAAACTTGTTTAACTTATGTATGTACTCAGATATTGTTGCTTCCGCTGACTCGTCTATGATCGAGCACTTGTATTCGAGCCCTCGAGGCCTCTGGCTGGTATTATGATGCTTGTATGACTTATTTATGTTTTAGAGTTGTGTTGTGATATCTTCCCGTGAGTCTCTGATCTTGATCGTACACATCTGCGTGCATGATTAGTGTACGATTAAATTGGGGGCGTCACATGAAATATCTTTGCAAATGGCTGAAAAATAAACTGCCATACCTATAGGTATCTGTGAGGATGTGCCCATTGTTGTTGCTAATGTTACTATTTTGACTGTCTTTGTTATATTTGAGATGCCCGAGGACGACAACATGTCGATTATCCCAGGTAGACCATTCCTGAATACTGCAGGGGTTGTTATTGATTACAATAAAAGCAAGGTCACTTTTCATATTAATGGCAATGAGCATACGGTGCACTTTCCGAAGAAACAATTCCAAGTGAATGGTATTAATGTTATTGAAAAATCTCTCACAATCACTATTGGAAGTTTTCAGAAACCTCTACCTACTGTCAAAAAGAAATATGAAATGCTTATTGTTGGGGAAATGCATATCCCCATTGAGGTAACTTAGTGATTTACGGAAGTTCTTCGGTTTCATGCTAATCGAAAGTGGTTATTAATAAGACTTGATCAACCTTATTAATGGATCATTTTTGAATGGTATGAATTTGATGAATTTAGTAAGCACTACCTTTTGTCCTTACCTTTTGTTTTCTGTCGTGGAATTGTCACGGCAGATGTCCTAGTGTGAGGACTTAGTCGTGAGGCCAACGCATCTATGTGGTAGCTTGAGAGGGGTTGAGTGGAATCAAAAGACACAACGCAAGACAAGGGTTTAGACAGCTTTGGGCCCCAGGAAACATCATCTGGTAACAACCCTACGTGTTGTTTGAGGCTATGTCTCATTATGATCATGAGGAAGTCGCCATAAACCAGCTCTCCCATTTAACTCTAACCTTTTAAGATTGTTTCTTCTTACTTGTCCCCCTTTGGGCAGCCCTGCCCCACCTTATATATGTTGAAGTGGCGGGTTACATGTAGAGTTCAACTCGGACTTAAGACTTAACTATTATGACTTCTCTTATTGGGCTTCTTAACATCTTGGGCTTCATAATGTCTCGGGCTTCATAACATCTCGGGCCTCATAACGTCTCGGACTTCATAACTCCTAGCAACCCAGTTACCACTGCCTGTCGGGAGTTAACTGGTGCCGGTTTAAGATGGTTTGCCGGTTTAAGAATGTCTGCTGAGTTATCATCTGACTTAACTCCTGTCTTAACTGTCAGTCGGTTTAACAACCGACCGGTTTACCGTCTGGCTTAACTGCCTATTTTACCTATCTGTCTTAACTGTCAGCCGGTTTAACAACCTGTCGGTTTACCGTCTGACTTAACACCAACCAGTTTACCACCTGCCTTAACACCTGCCAGTTTACCACCTGCTTTAACACCTGCCGGTTTACTAAGTCCCAGCCGGGTTATAACTCCGGCCGGATCATACCGCGGGGTATATCCCCGACATTAGCCCCCAGTTTAATTTGGATTTATCCATGTTAAACTGATCCTGATCATCCTTAAGTCCTTGTCACTTCCTTCTTCTATAAAATCCGAGTCAATAGGCCAGCTTCATAATCAATTTGCTGGCATTGGTTTGTCACAGAGAAATATTGTGAAGAATAACTCCTTTGACTTCAGCTCCCAATGCTTAAAAAAAATATTGGCCTTTGAAATACTCATTTGATCTTCAACCGGTTTAGAATGTAGAACTTGCCGGTTTAAGAATGTAAAACTTTACCGGTTTACCATTGCCAAAAGTGCCAGTTTAAGAATATTGATGGCACCGGATCAGAACTGTTTGTTAACATCAGTTTTGAAAATATACCTCTTATATGCCTATCACTTGTAGCCCCCAAGTCTTAAGAAGGTAGCATAGCAACAGCTTAAGACTTGCTTCAATATGAATGTCACAAGCTTGAAGAAATCCAGGTTCTTCACCTCAATCACCAGTCAGAACTGAGTATTCCACATATATATCCCCCAAGTGCCGGGTTGTCATGCTTGCACCAACCTGGGACTTGAAATTGCCGTATGCTCATAAAAACTTCAACCAGTGTAGCCCCCAAGGGTCAAGTTATTATGCGATAATGAGCAGGGACTTTGTAAATATGATCACGGAAACTTGAGCAGCAATGTGTAGCCCCCAAGGGCCGTCTCAATAAGATAATATTGAGCTGGGACTTGATATATTCTTCAATGAAAATAACATCATATGATGTAACCCCCATCATGGTTCTTGAATCCACGTCCACAAGGTTAAGAGCCTTGTGCTTTACCACCTGAGCAGTGGACCCTTCAATATAATGGATTAAAATCTTTGTACCTTGAATTGCTGACAGGAGAAATTGGTAACCCCCAAGGGCCGGCTCATTACGATGTGATGAGTCGGGTCTTCAATAAGGTGAGAAAACAATGACTTTACATTAGCCCCCAAGTGTCATGGTGCATGCTTGCAGCGACATGAGACTTGTGTATTTGATGTAATCCCAACTTGAATAATGTAGCCCCCAACTGCCGGGTCGTAAGCCTGCAGCGACTCGGGACTATTCCTTCCATTGCAGAATAAATCATATCCATTGATAAAATAATAGTCATTGCGCTAAAGCGACTTTGAAAACCTCATTCATAATATTGGTTATTGATAACCATAAGAAAAAATCCAGTCGTGTTGGCTATTAAAGATTTGAATAAATATAACCTGGTTCGAAAACCGATTCCTGGCATATAAGCCGGTATATCCATGCACATATGATACATGCTATGATGATGTAGTGATGATGCAACGTATGATGCAATATATGATGGTGTATATGTATGATCAAGAGGATGTAAGCTATGGTTCGGATACGACCAGAGCCCCCATGTAGTCATAATTGTGGCATTGCACCGATCAAGAGGTGTAGCTATGGTTCAAATACGACCAAGCCCCCAAGTGATGTCCCTAGTGCCCTTATGCCTATCAAGAGGTGTAACTATGGTTCGAACCCATAGCTCCCAAGTGATTTTCCCTGGTGGCCTTATGCCTATCAAGAGGTGTAGCTATGGTTCGGATATGACCATGCCCCCAAGTGATTTTCCTGGTGCCCTTATGCTCATCAAGAGGGTATAAGCTATGGTTCGGATACGACTAGAGTCCCCAAGTGATTTCCCTAGTGGCCTTAAGCCTATCAATAAGTGTGACTATGGTTAGAACATAGCCCCCAAGTGATATTGTGAGCTGTGCTCAAGGGATACCCATGTTTGAGCTGTGCTGTGCAGCAGACTCTCTTTGGCCCCTTATGATAATATTGGCTTGATAGCCGGATTACCGAAATAACCGGAGCTGTGCTCTTATGATAATATTGGCTTGATAGCCGGATCAAGAGGTGTAGCTATGGTTCGGATATGACCAAGCCCCCAAGTGATGCTGTGGCATTGCGCCGATCAAGAGGTGTAGCTATGGTTCGGATACGACCAAGCCCCCAAGTGATGTAATATAAAGCTTTGAGAGGCTGAATCAGGGGGTAAATCGGCATAAACAGACGAGTCAGCCACGGTGTTGTAATCCAGTGCGGACGGGAGAGTCGGCTGTGACATTTATAAGCCAGTGTGGACTGACAATTCGGGCGCGGCAGCGGTAGTCGGTGCAAGTGCGAGAGTTGGCCACGACATTTAAACCGGTGCGAGCCTCCTGTCCATGGTACGACAGCACTTTTGTAGTGGACTTTGTCCTGCATAAAATATATTGAAAGACAGAATAACTGTTCTCAAACAAGTTAATATGCGCTAATAAAATATATAGAAATGATAGCACCTGGTGACTTGTCAGACAAATGCGGGCACCGACATTGGATGATATAGTCGGACGAAAAGAGTTATCCGATATACTTTTAACTTTGCCCGATCTTTTTAAATCGCCGGACACGTCTGACAACCTCATGGAGTAGTATTTCCTGGATTGCTACGGAAGAGGCGTCGGGCAGTTGCAACAATGCCATTGTATCCTTGTGCCCACGTTTTCCTCCCCCACCTCTTTGCATGCACACAGGTTCTCTGTCCCGTCCCTCTCTCTATGGATGTGCATGCGCCTGCATGCGTTCTCCTTCTCTCTCTTTTTTTGTTTGAAAAAGGCCTGAGGCCTATCTGTATCCACCGGGCCAAACTCTTCCTAATATTTTTGTACTAGCCGACTTGCTTCATCATTATGAGTATTTTCTGATAAACCGGTGTTCTTTACAACCCGGCATGACTTTCAACGCTTAGTTGTCAGTACATGATCAGTTTTAAATTGGTAGTATATTCTTCCGGTCTGGTTTTTGACTAGATGTCACCAGCATTATGCGGCTATTATAGCCCAGTATGGTTTCTATATGAACCGACAAGAGGGCAAGGAGTTGACAACACTCCGGATTGGTGTTTTTTTCACCTTTACCATACAAGTAGTTGGTCAGCCAACGAGGTACGTCACAGATATTATTTATTTGATCTGGTTAATATAAATCTTGGTTATCCATCCAAGTTATGTATATCTTTTGGGCATCATGACCCGTCTAGTGGTAAACCACTAGGACGCTTTCAAGTTCTTATATGCAGGAACACAAAGTATAACGGACTATGCATAAATAGATCCCAAAAGTGGAACAAGTTTTCAAAATATCAAGCCACACAAGCATGCTCGATGGCATGGCAGATAAAGGTGTTTCTGCTATCCTATTACAAGGAGCTTCAAAATGGCCCAAATTGAATAATTGTTTCAAGCAGTAGCAGACTGTAGCTGATAAACAGGTCGCCGGTTTAGGATGCTTCATCGGGACGGCTTGATGATTGAGGGTCATCTTGTGCAGTCATCTCCTCTGCATCCCTCCCAAGATGCTGGAAATCAACCGTTGACCAATCGATTCCGGTTAAAGCTTGAAACGCGGCCTCTTCATGGATAAGGCTGGAGGGGTCAATGTCAGGAGCGGAAGTATGCTTACGGATTGGAGGCACAAGTTCTTCAACTTCATGGATCACGATAGGCTGTCTCTTTCCATCAGCATCGTAAACCGGCTGGAAATGAGATAAGTCTGTGTCCTCCACCAGTTTGCTGGCTATTGGCCGCATCTTCTTTGTCAGCTTTCGGAGATCATCATTGTTGAAGTCTGAACCGTCCTCCTTCACACCTGGATATCCTTTAAGAATATCTGCCGCTTCAAGATCCGGAATCCATGCCTTGGCCCGGATTAGTGCGGTCAGCGCTCCTGCTCTTGCGGCTGCTTTCTTTAGTTCTGTAATCCGGGCAGGTAGCATGGCCAGCTTCTCAAGTGTTTCCTTTATCAATGATGGCGCCGTCTTGTTATACGTTGCAGTGCAAATAGCATGCTGGGATCCAGAATATAGTTGTTCCATTAAGGTGTACCCCGCTTTAAGCTTCCTCCGCATGTCAGAGCCCAGATGAGCAATGCGGGTGCCTGTCATGGTTTAATATCAGTAAACCGGTCAATGATAAGATCTTATGAATCAGACAAACAGCATGAGGAGGTACTTACCAAACACAACGGACATCATGGCATCAATCTGCCGCTTCAAGCCGGTCAGTTCGTCTACCACTGGCTTCAGGGCTGCTTCTCCGTCCTTGGCTTTCCTGGTTAAACCGGCCTTTTCTGTTTCCCAGTCAGCGCGCTCCTTGTTGAAGGTCTCTTTCAACTTCTCCATAGCTTCCAGAGCATTGGAAGCCTCTGCTTCTTGAGACTTTACGTTCTCTTGAAGATCAGCGGTTTGCGCATCCCTCTTGCTCAGCTCGTCCTGCAAAGACGAAGATGTGTCAACAACGGGATATGTATTTTCTAAGTACCAAGTGTATAACAAGTTATGCACTTTGTACTTGGGGGCTAATGCCTATTTTCTCTATTATCAACAAATCTTTCACAAGTCTCAAGTACAATGCAAGCATTATCCTTGCAAAGCTAAACCGGCCCTTGGGGGCTACACCGATGAAAACTACAGGAATAAAATGATAAAGTATCGGTTTTGTTTTTCCTGAGGACTTGACATATTGAGGATCAGCATGCAAGGATTAAGATATTACAAAGTCCCGGTTTATGATTAACATCGTAAACCGGCCCTTGGGGGCTACTTGGGCTGATGTTTAGACTTTGGAATCAAGAAAGGAAAGGTGATGAAAATACCTCATAGCGTTCCTTCATCAGGTTCACCAAACCGGCTACATAATCACGGTTTGAGTGAAGGCGGTTTAAAAAGGCAGAGTGGAGTTCTTCAGCGCTGAGATGGGCGTAGCTTGACAAATCAGTGCTCCATTTACCCTTCTCCATAGCAGCACGCTCTTCCTTGACACTATGTTTGGCCAAGATTACAGGATGGCCAGGAGAGTTGTGTCCCATGCTGGTAATGATAACATCGTCTCCTTGGCCTCCAGTAGTTTTTACGGGTGATGGTGGAGTGTCAGTAGCTATCACCGAACTAGCCTGGATTGGATCTGCCGGTTCAGTATCAGGCACAGCAGTATCAGCTTCTAGTTGTTCGTCGATATTGTGATCTTGAGGGGGTGGCTCATCACAAGTGGCTTCATGATGGGGACCCTCCAGTTCACCAGTTCGGTCCGGTTCACCTGTTTGCTCCTGCTCCAGAACCACCTGGTCTTCAGACGGATTGTTCACCTGAGCTTTTTTGCTGGGTCTGGCTTTGGCTCTACAAACAAAAATAAAAGAGGTGAAAATTAAGCATAGTATTCAAGGTATGAAAACATTCAAAGAAAAGGGTTTGAGTACTTACCCAGCTAAGTTTTGAGAGGAAGGAGTTGGGTTGTTGTTGACTCGCCAGATGATGTGGGAGGTGTCACCTGATAATTTGAACCGGGCGGATTAAGAGGTTGTTGGAAATAACCTACCTTGGGGTAAGAATTGTCAGAAGGAGATGAGACCTCAGATCGGCGCTTCCGAACCGGGGTGTCAAGTAAACCGGCCGAAGTGACCTATTAGCCGCTGTGCCGGGTTGTACGGCGAGCCTCGTGCTGCTGCGTCTTCAAAATAAATGTTGGATACAAGTAAGCAAGAGGATGAGAAAAACTTACTTTCCGGACCTGAAAGTGCGTTATATCGACTAGAGGGGGGGTGAATAGGCGATTTTTATGAAAGTCTTCAAAACGTGGGAGTTATGAAGACAAACAGCGAATATTTTGCCTATTACTATGCAGCGGAAGTTAGATTACACTAGGCAAGCCATGGTCAAGTATTCAATAGAGTGAAAGCACAAAGACAAATAGCTACAGTGTAATAAGGATCAGGTAGGAAGAAGTTATGAAGCCAAACAAATCATACAGTTACGTTGTGAAGACAAAAGGTATAGCAAGCATGCACTGGCTTCACAATGAGTAACAGTAAGTAAAAGGAAGTGAAGATGAAACCAGTGACTCATTGAAGACAATGATGTGTTGGACCAGTTCCAGTTGCTGTGACAACTGTACGTCTGGTTGGAGCGGCTAGGTATTTAAACCTTAGGACACACAGTCCCGGACACCCAGTCCTGAACACGCAGCTCAGGACACCAAGTCCTCACCGTATTCTCCTTGAGCTAAGGTCACTTAGTCCTCGCCCAATCACTCTGGTAAGTCTTCAAGGTAGACTCCCAAACCTTCACAGACTTTGTTCACTGGCAATCCACAATGTCTCTTGGATGCTCTGAACTCGACGCCTAACCGTCTGGGGATGCACAGTCCTCAAGTGTAATAAGTCTTCAGATCACACAGACAAGAAGACTTAAGTGATGCCCAATGTTCTCTGGCTCTGGGTGGTTAGGGATTTTCTCCTCGCTAGGAATTTTCTCTCAAAGGCTTCGAGGTGGGTTGCTCTCAAACGACAAAAGCCGTGCACTAAAATCTGAGCAGCCAACCGTTTATGGTTGTAGGGGGTGGTCTATTTATAGCCACTTGGCAACCCGACCTGATTTGTCCGAAATAACCCTGGGTCACTAAGGAACTGACACGTGTCTCAACGGTCAGATTTCAAACTCTCATGGCAACTTTACTTGGGCTACAAGCAAAGCTGACTTGTCCGGCTCTGGACAAGATTCGCTCTCATTGTCTTCACTCGAAGACATAGGTTTTTGGTTTAGGCATCACTTCAGTCATTCTGACTGGTTCTCCTGGACCCCACTTAACAGTACGGTGGTTCCTATGACTCAACACAAAAGAAAAAGAACTACGAAAGATCTAAGTCTTCGAGCTCCATAGGCTTCATAACGTGTCTTCTTTTGTCATAGTCTTCAATGTGAATATCTTCATATACCACCTTTGGCTTCAATATCTTCATACATTTTTAGGGGTCATCTCTGGTAGTAAAACCGAATCAATGAGGGACTTCTACCTGTGTTATCCTGCAATTCTCACAAACACATTAGTCCCTCAACTAGGTTTGTCGTCAATACTCCAAAACCAACTAGGGGTGGAACTAGATGCACTTACAATCTCCCCCTTTTTGGTGATTGATGACAAACTATTTGAAGATTTCAACGAGGAATATAGTCTGTGAAATTGTAAAGGATAAGGAATAGTCTTCATAAGTTTCAAGGGCTCCCCCTGAAGATGTGCATATAAGTTAATTTGCTTTTAGAATGCAAATGCACATGGCAGGTTGTACTTGTGGAGATCCAATTCAGCTTATGATGACAATCCACTATGCATGTGAAAGTATATGAAGATAATGACATGCATAATGGAAAATGGACGTCTGCAGAATGAGATAAGTGCGGAATTTATCATCGCACATGCGGAATTTATCTTCGCAAACAGGGTGGCAAACAAGTAGCAGACGACCATCGAGTTTTAGTGTTACAACTCAAAGAACCAAATGAAGCAAAAACGAGAGTTGTAAGCACGAAGCAAAATATAGCAAAACATAAAGCACCCGCCCATATGGACCCGCTTGAAGACTATCAACCCATATGCTTCTCCCCCTTTTGTCAGCAAGGACCAAAAAGGTTTGAAGACATAGAGTGTCTACTCGTTCCCAGGAGCAGCAGGGTCGTTGGAGGTGTTTGGCGGTGCAGAAGAGCTTGGAGGTGCTGAAGGAGGTGGCAGTGATGTAGCATCATCTTCTTCATCAATGACTCTGGCAGTGACTGTGGCAACAGATGAAGAAAACTCAGAGTCTTCAAGTGATGGTGTGTTGCGCATGACAGCCCTTCTAGGAGGTGTGGTGTCAAACTTGAATCGCTCAGTGAAGCCATCCTCTTCAAGTTCAGCTTCAGTACACATCATTGATAGCCCTTTCCATGTACGACGACTGGTTTCATGAGTGACGAAAGCATTCTTGGTGGCAAGATTTCGAAGACGATTAACATCCACCATGAGGCTTTTCATCTGACGCTTTAGCCAGTCGTGATGCCTATCTTGTTTTTGATGAAGGGCCACAAGAAGCTCTCAGTTATTGAGAACACGAGCGCGCTTCTTGGGTCTGGAAGCAGTTGCACTATCAGTGGCTTCAGTTGAAGCAGGGTGTGGCGCACGTGTAGTGCCAGCCAAAGGATACACCCTGGAGATGGCTTCAACACCTTCATCGTTTTGAGTGAAGCTCTGGTGTTCTGCATTCTGAAGACTCAAAGGTTGCTTGGCAGGCTCAGGATATATAGCTTCAGCAGAGGTATCCACATCTGGCAAGAAGATCCGATGGTTGCGGGTTGAGGGCTGATATGAGATCGCAGAGTGAAGCTTGATCAGTCTCATTACCCAAGGAGCATAGAACTTTAAACCAAACAGATCTGAGCCTGATGCAGCGAGTTGGCGTATGAAGAAATCCTGTGCGTTGAAGCATTTTCCATGAAGGATACAGAATATCAGAGTCTTCATTGCACCCTCGATCTTGGCATTTGGAGAGTGCCCTTTAATAGGCCAGAGAGTTCGTCGGATAATGTGATAGATGGTTCTGGGCAGGTACTCAAAGTCTTCAACGAAAAACTCTGTTGGATAAGGAGCATCATGGGGCAATGGCTTCATCATGGAGAGCATCTGACTCATATTTGGTTCAGGCCTCTGGAATATGCTCTCAAGAGCTTCAGTGTGTAGTGGACAGCCTTCCTCGAAGAGTTCACCAGGAGTGGGCAGGCCAGTGAGCTCAATGATATCGAATGCATTGGCTTCGTGATGGACATTGCCGGTCATCCACTCCAGGGCCCAAGTCTTCGGATCTCTGTTGTATCCTTTGATGTGTAGGGTGGCATAGAATTGCAACAGAAGCTCTTCATTCCAGTGCTCTTCATTAGTTATAAACTGCAGCAGACCCACTTGCTTGAAGCAATCCAGTGCTTCCTCTAAGCAGGGCAGACCAGCAATGGCTTCAACATCAAGGCGCTTGTGCGGGAAGATGCGACCTTGGTTGTATAGGATGCATGAATAGTAGCTGCGCTGAGGATAACTCCAGAACCTATCTGATGAAATCCTTTCCCTTGAATAGGGGTTCTTGGAGCTGTTGAAAAATGTATTGTCTGCCTTTAAGCTATTGATGTCAAAGGAGCCAGGTGCTGATGCAGGACCTGGGAACCTTGGCAGCCTTGGGACTGGCTTCTGGACATGAGGCCTGTGCTCAACATGGTAGTCAAATTGAGGACCTGCAGCAGACTCAGGAACAGAAGTGTCTGGATCAGTAGCTTCGCTGTCTGCTGAAGCTTTTGGTGGGGAGGGCTCCACATTGGCTTCAGTGTTGGTTGTGGCAGCCTCAACATTTTCAGCCTCCGCTTGACTAGCTGGAGGGTCAGTCACAAGCACGTTCTCCTGGAGAACTGCTTCTTGGTGGAGCATAGGAGTAGGCTCTTGTGGTGCGTCTTCTGCGGCTGATGCAGCCGGAATGTCTTCAGCATAGACTTGAGGCCTTGGACCTTTGTGAAGTCTGCGAAATGCAGACGACGCCTGTGGGGTTGGAGTGGGCTGGGCCTCATTGTCTTCTTCCTCTTGAGGGCGATCCGCCCATGACGCATCTTGTGCAATTGGCGTCAGAGGACGACCAATGCTGATGAGCTCGCTTTGTTCAAACTGAGGAAGTGCTGCATCATCTTGTACATTGTCCTGATGACCAATGTCTTCAGCAGCAATGGGGTCGGCTGCTGGTATGTCTTCAGCTTCAGGAGCCTTTGTGGAAGCAGGCTCATGAACTGTTAGTTGTCGTTCTGCGTTGGGGTGAACCATAGAGATAGGTTCAACTCTCAAGGGCTCTGTGGGAGCAGCCCGAGATTTCTTGATCTTTCGCTTCTTCTTGCTGGGGGCAGTAGGAGAGGCTTCAGAGCTTTTCCTCTTACTGGCTTCAGCCTCAGCAGTTCTTGTCTTCTTGAGCTCTGAAGCTGTTGACCGGCTCTTTGGCTTCGAGCTAGTCCTTGCAGTTGGGAAGACAATTGGAACTGCTTCTTGCCTAGGTGCCTCTGGTTCAGCCATAGCAGGCTTCTTCTTCTTCTTCGCGGCCATCTTGGGGTCGATGCCAGGACGCCCAAGTGCCTTGTGCTTCTCAGCCTCATTGTAGGCTTGTACACATCTTCCAGCCAAAGACTTCATCCGCTCACGTGAGCCCTGAGCTTCTGCACGCTTCTTCAGAAAATTTTCCTTGAGCTCATGCAACATGGTCTTGAAGCTATTCACTTCTTGCACGTTGAGCTTGGCCATATTCTTCTTGAACTGAGCCTTTTCATAATCAATTTTCTGCTTCAGTTCAACAATGCGCTGGGCAATGGCAAGTTCTGAAGCAATAGCGCCTTGGAAGGCGACGCTGAGGCCAACGGGCAGCTGCAGATCTTCGAAGCTGATGTCTGGTGTGGAAAACCATTCGTTGATGAAGTTGTGGATGATGGTGACATCAAACAGAGGCAAATTGTTGAAGATTTCAGCTTCTTCTTTGCTCTTGATGAGCTGCTCTAGAGCGTCATCTCCAAGATCTTCATCACTTGACAGATCAATGGCTTCGCTGCATAGAATGGCAGCAGCTGTGAGCTCTTTGCCGGTGTGTGGCTGAGGCACCTTGGCCTTCTGGGGCTTGGAGACGCGGGATACGTCTTCAGACTGCACACTGTCTTCAGGAGGTGCAGTTGCCAATGGCTTCGCCCTTGAGATTTTCGATGAAGGGGCCGGCTTTGAAGCTTTTGGCTTCTTCGACTGCTTTGGCTTCGGTACAGCAGGAGCTTCATCAGACTCAGAGTCAGCTGGAAGGTCATTCACGGCAATCCCTTGGACTAAGATGCGGGTGATGAGGCCCTCAAGGCTGGCATACGGACCGATGATATTGGGTTCTGTGTCGCGAGTGCCATCTGCCCTTGGTGCGGAGGGACCAGGGTTGAAGTCTAACCCCAACTTCTTCTTGTTCTGCTTCGCTGATTGTTGGGAAGACTGGAAGTTGCGCTTGAATAGATTGTCGTCACGACACCAGAGTAGTGACAACGGATGTGCATCATCAGGCTGTAGCCCACGAACCATGCATGGATAGAAGCTGTGGGCAATAGCTTCATCTCTGGACCTGGGTACAAGGTTCTTGTATAGGATGTCTCCCCACGGTCTTTTGATGGCACTTTTCTCAGCATACTCTTGGGTTGTGAAGCGGTATTTGAACCATTGTTCAGCCCAATAGCGTCGAATCCATTGGATTCGGGTCTTGCGCTGCCCATAATTCTCTTCAGGATCTATTTTATACATTTCTGCCAGGTCTTCACGCGGATCTTTGGAAGTTCCTTCACGTCACTGTCTGCCCCCCTTCCTTCCTGCTGCTTCTGAAGCCATAAACTTTAACTTGAAAGGCTTCAAAACTTTCAAAGGCTTCAAAGGCTTTCTTTTGCTGGACCAACAGGAACTGGCTTCAGGAGACCTTATGTGATGCTGTAGGAATTCTGCAAATGAATGCAGACTATGAGAACCGAAGGATTCTCCCACGGACATGTACCTGTGACAGCATTAAGGTGCGAGGGAAGGGGAAGAGGTCATATGCATTCTCAGAAGATTTTGAAGATAAATCAATTTAGATGACATTGACCTCATCGTGCGAAGACATTCACTCATAGATAAGAAGTTGGTTCCAGATTTGTACGAACCCATAGATCAGTACAAGTGAGGAATCTAACTACTTCATGAAGCACAAGTGAATATACTAGGCATGTTATGAGATGCAGATTGAGAGATCTAACTTGTGTGAAGAGAAACTTCTTATGGTAGAAAGTGACAGAACTAAAAGATCAAATGGGGCTGTAAAAAGAAGTTTTATTTACCACACTTGGAACTGCTAGACGGAGTGGGAGATGATGCCGAGCATTTCAATCCTCCGTGCCCTAACTTGGCGACGGAAGACACCTACGGCGACGGCGGAGAGGACGATGTCCGCGATCGGCGTGAAGACGGCGTCGGAGAGGTTGCGGCAGCGAAGCGCTTCGTCGCCGGCGTCGTCGAGAGCTAGCGGTGCCGCTAGGGTTCGTGCGAGGGTGGAAGAAGGAGATAATGACCGTGGTAAGTGTGAATTTATAGTCGCAGGGGTGGCACTGCGCTATTACTTAGGTGCCCCTGGCGATTCGCATCTAAGGAACGTGGCCATCATGCGGTATTTTGGGGGCAGTTCCACGTCCCACGCACGCCTGGATTGTCGGGCGGTCGTTCCTGTTTCTCTGGATTTTATGTGGAGGAATGAGCATTGAAAACGGACTTTATGGTTGTCTCTATATCTTCTGCTGACAAGGACGCAGTGAAGACATTCGACAGTTTCAATAGAATGCATATGACTTGGAGAGATAGAATTTGAGATAGAAAGCATAGAGAGATTAGGGTCCGATCACATTCACTTAGTTCAAAAGATTCAACCAAGAAGACATAGCTATAAGTGAATGCTGTAGAGGACAAAACACTAGTATGTATACATCTATATAATCAACGTAGTGAAGATAATCATGAAGACATGTTGAGTTCGAAGCCAAACAAAATGTGAAGATATTGCAAGGTAACGCCATGAGTGAAACACTTCAAAATAGAACGTTTGGTGGTGGCGTTACCCACCGTATAGGAAGTATTAGACCCAGACACGGTGCACAATTATCATGGCGCTCCGAAGTCAAATTCCACATTAATGTATTCACACTTAGAATGTATGTCTTCATTGATTGAAGATATACTTTACTTCGTGTGTTGCACATCTAAGTCATCAATATGCATAAGGGTTAGGATGTGTGCCTGATCACAGGACATTTGAGGATTCCAGGATATTTAGCTCACACCGTAACTTGCAAAACCTCTTCTCATCCAAAGGCTTGGTGAAGATATCTGCCAATTGCTCTTCAGTGTTGACGTGTATGATATCAATGTCTTCCTTCACAACATGATCTCTGAGAAAGTGATGACGAATTTCAATGTGCTTTGTCTTCGAGTGCTGAACTGGGTTGGTGGCAATCTTGATGGCGCTTTCGTTGTCGCAGTAAAGTGGCACTTGCTTCAGATGAATGCCATAGTCCTTGAGTGTTTGCTTCATCCACAGAAGCTGAGCGCAGCAAGATCCAGCAGCAATGTATTCAGATTCAGCAGTGGAGAGAGATACACAGTTCTGCTTCTTTGAAGACCAACATACAAGTGATCGTCCCAGAAAGTGACATGTGCCTGATGTAGACTTGCGATCAACTTTGTCACCAGCATAATCAGCATCCGAGAATCCAATCAAATCAAACTCTGAGCCCTTTGGATACCATAATCCTAGAGTTGGGGTGTGAGCCAAATATCGAAGAATTCGCTTCACAGCTAAGTGATGCGACTCCTTTGGTGCCGCTTGAAATCGAGCACACATGCAAACACTAAGCATAATATCTGGCCTAGATGCACATAGATAAAGTAAAGAACCAATCATGGAGCGGTATACCTTTTGATCGAACTCTTTACCATTGTCGTCAGGACCCAGATGATGTTTGGCTGGCATTGGTGTTGTGAAGCCCTTGCAGTCTTGCATACCGAACTTCTTCAGGCAATCTTTAAGGTACTTCTCTTGAGATATGAAAATGCCATTGCGTTGTTGTCATATTTGAAGACCAAGGAAGAACTTCAGCTCCCCCATCATGGACATCTGATATTGTTCTTGCATCATATATCCAAACTCTTCACTGTACTTCTGATTTGTGCAGCCGAAGATAATGTCATCCACATATATTTGGCACACAAACAGTTCACGATCATATGTCTTCGTGAAAAGAGTGGGATCTAGGGAACCAGGTATGAAGCCTTTTCTCTTCAGGAAATATTTGAGTGTGTCATACCAGGCCCTAGCGGCTTGTTTGAGGCCATACAGTGCCTTGTTGAGCTTGTATACCATGTCAGCATGTTTTGGATTTTCAAAGCCAGGCGGTTGTGCAACATACACTTCTTCTTCAATCTTGCCATTGAGAAATGCACTCTTCACATCCATTTGATATAGAAGTATGTTATGATGATTTGCATAGGCCAGCAGTATGCGTATGGC
The DNA here is from genome assembly GCF_018294505.1 of Triticum aestivum. Taxonomy (NCBI): domain Eukaryota; kingdom Viridiplantae; phylum Streptophyta; class Magnoliopsida; order Poales; family Poaceae; genus Triticum; species Triticum aestivum. The sequence continues at coordinate 165,627,840 of NC_057800.1, read as the reverse complement.
TTCAAGCCTAGCCACAGGAGCAAATGTTTCATCGAAGTCAATGCCTTCCACTTGAGTATATCCTTGAGCAACGAGATGAGCTTTGTTTCTGACAACTTGACCATGCTCATCTTGCTTGTTGCGGTATATCCATTTGGTGCCTATTGTGTTGTGCTTCCGTGGATCAGGACGCTTAACCAGCTCCCATACATTATTCAGCTCAAACTGTTGAAGCTCTTCTTGCATAGCTTGAATCCATTCAGGTTCCATGAAGGCTTCTTCAACTTTCTTGGGTTCTGATATTGAGACGAATGCGAAGTGCCCACAGAAATTTGCTAGCTGAGTTGCCCTTGAACGAGTGAGTGGACTAGGTGCATTGATGCTGTCAATTATTCTGCCAATCTGCACTTCATTGGCAACTCGAGGATGTACAGGGCAAAGACTTTGCTCTTGCTGATCTGTGTTGTTGTTGGGAGGAATATCTTCAGACTGAGCATTCTCTTCATGTTGATCAGGTGCTGAGATGATAAGTTCTTCTTCAAGATGAGCTTCAGAAGGTATAATCTCTCCAGTTCCCATAAGCTTGATTGATTCACTAGCTGGAACTTCATCTAGCACATTTGGCAGTTGCTCTCTTTGCGAACCATTGGTCTCATTGAACCGCACATCCACTGTTTCAACCACTTTGTAATGAAAGATATTGAAGACTCTGTAGGAGTGCGAATCCTTTCCATATCCAAGCATAAAACCCTCATGTGCTTTTGGTGCAAATTTTGAAGTGTGATGTGGGTCCTTGATCCAGCACCTTGCGCCAAATACTCTGAAGTAACTGACATTTGGCTTTTTGCCAGTAAGGAGCTCATAAGATGTCTTGTTCAGAAGCTTGTGAAGATAAACACAATTGATTGTGTGGCATGCAGTGTCAATGGCTTCAGTCCAGAATTTTCTTGGAGTCTTGTATTCATCTAGCATCATTCTGGCCATCTCAATGAGTGTTCTGTTCTTGCGTTCGACGACGCCATTCTGCTGTGGCGTGTACGGAGCTGAGAATTCATGTGTGATGCCCAAGGTATCAAGATATGTATCAAGGCCAGTGTTCTTGAATTCAGTGCCATTGTCACTTCTGATGTGCTTTATCTTGGCGCCAAAATTGTTCATAGCACGATTGGCGAAGCGTCTGAAGACATCCTGCACTTCAGTCTTGTAAAGGATTATGTGCACCCAAGTATATCTAGAGTAATCATCAACAATGACGAAGCCATAGAGGCAAGCAGTAGTAGTAAAAGTTGAGTAGTGAGTGGGACCGAAAAGATCCATGTGAAGCAGTTCGAAGGGTTGAGTAGTAGTCATGATTGTCTTCGAAGGATGTTTTGCCCTTGTCATCTTCCCTGCTTCACAGGCACCGCATAAGTGATCTTTCTTGAACTTGACGCCCTCAATGCCTATGACATGCTTCTTCTCGCAAGGGTGTGGAGGTTCCTCATGCCAGCATGCCCAAGCCTCCGATGCCAAAGCCAGCATTCTGAAGCTTTTGCAAGAAGACATACTGCAAGTTGTGGCCCTGCTGAGAAATCTACCACGTACAGATCATCTTTTCGATACCCTTCAAACACTAGAGACTTGTCAGATTCCATTAGTACTAGGCAACGATATTTTCCAAACATTACGATCATGTTCAAATCGCAAAGCATTGAGACAGACATTAAGTTGAAGCCAAGGGATTCAACAAGCATGACTTTATCCATGTGTTGATCCTTTGAGATTGCAACTCTACCTAGACCCAATACCTTACTTTTACCAGTGTCAGCAAATGTGATGTGGCTCTTGTCGGATGGACGTAAGGTTGAGTCCATAAGAAGGCTTCTTTTGCCAGTCATGTGATTTGTACACCCACTGTCAATAATCCATTCTGAAGACTTTGAAGACGCTGGTGTCGTACCCTACAGTGCAGTTAGGGGGATAGGCTTCACGAAGAGAATTGTGAAGCAAAAACATTTGATGAACCAGTGGGTTATGAAAACTTAGATCCACATTAGGACTAATAGGGAGAGTAGCATGCGATTCAGGAACGAAGTACAGAATGATGCCATTCGGGCATTTTATCTTGCGCCCTACAAGATTTGTAAGGTCCCCAGCAATAGCGTCAGAAGATTTTGTTTTTCTGCTGGAGACCTTTCCCTGCAAAAGAGAGTTAAGCTTTCTTAACCACCCACATCTTCAAGGGTGGCTTAGAAGCAATAAGTCTAAGTGCAGCATCTGAGAATTTTGGCTTTGAAGCCTTAGCAAACAGTCTTGCAGGTGGACAATAATACTCATAGGAATAAGCAGAATAATTTTTGGTCATATGAACATGACGGTTCGATGAACCGCTCTCATATTCATATGCCTGAGTATGGTTTCCCTGCAAAACATTTGTGTTAGTGTGACTCAGGTGAGTCCTTTGTTTGTATGAAGCCTTTGGACTGTATGAAGCCTTTGGTCCGAGGTTTGTCTTCTTCAAGTGAGGTGTCATGAAGACATTCACAGGAAGATTTTCCAGACACTTTTTCGGAACCCAGATATTCTTCATAGGCGGTCCATTCCTGCAGTTAGTACCAATGTACATGGCAAACACTTCACCATTCTGATTCTTAAACAGTTTATAGTTTGCATCAAAGGATTCATCAATAGTAATGGGGTTAGCACATGTGAAGCCAGATAAATTGGATGGATCTGCTGAAGGTTCCTTTGCAGCAACCCATGTGGTTTTGGGGTACTGCTCAGGTTTCCAGTAAGAGCCATCTGCATTTATTTTCCTTACGAACCCAACACCCTCTTTCCTAGGATTTCGGTTCAGAATCAACTTCTTGAGGACATCACATAATGTCTGATGTCCTTTAAGACTTTTGTACATCCCTGTTTCAAGCAATGTCTTCAACCTAGCATTCTCATTAGCAATAGCAGTGGTATCCTCAGCAGAGGGGTTAGTTACCACATCAACAGTTGAAGATATTGCAACAGCAGTAGCAGTGGAACATTCAGCAACAGAAGTAGCATTATCACGCTCAATGCATTTAAGACATGGTGGTTCAAATCCTTCCTGAGCGGAACTGGTCTGTTCGGCACGAAGTGATTCGTTTTCCTTTTGAAGATCTTCATGAGCCGCTCTCAATTTCTCAAGTTCTTGCTTCCTTTGAAGATAATCATAGGAAAGCTTTTCATGAGTTGTTGAGAGAGTATCAAGACGATCTTCATGTTCCTGATACTTAACGTGAAGATTTTTTATGTCTTCAATTAAGGATTCAGATCGAGTCATTTCAGCACCCAACAGATCATCGCTTCTGTCTAACAGTTCTTGAATATGTTCCATAGCTTTATGTTGTTCAGTTGCAATTTTAGCAAGTGTTTTGTAGCTGGGTTTTGAATCACAGTCAGAGTCATCGTCACTAGATGTTTGATAGCGAGTAGTGCGTGTGTTTACCTTGGCACCGCGTGCCATGAAGCAGTAGGTAGGAGTGGAGTCGTTCTTGTCATTTGCATGAGTGTCGGTGATGAAGTCATTGTCTTCAGTGTTGAAGATGGACTTGGCGACGTATGTTGTAGCCAGACTCTTTATGCCAGAACCAGACTCCTCCTCAGATTCCACCTCTGCCTCCTTAGAAGCGGACTCCTCCTATGAATCCATTTCCTTGCCAACAAACGCACGTGCCTTGCCAGATGAGCTCTTCTTGTGTGATGAAGACTTTGAGGAAGACTTGGAAGAAGACTTTGAGTATTTCTTCTTCTTCTTGTTGTCAGAATCATATTCCTTGCTCTTCTTCTTCCTTCTGTTCTCATTGTCCCACTGTGGACACTCAGAGATGAAGTGTCCAGTTTTCTTGCACTTGTGACATGTTTTCTTCTTGTAGCCATGAGCAGAAGCTTCATCATTCCTTGAGCTTGATCATGAAGATTTTCTGAAGCCTTTCTTCTTGGTGAATTTTTGGAACTTCTTCACTAGCATTGCAAGTTCCCTTCCAATGTCTTCAGGATCATCAGAACTGCTGTCAGATTCTTCTTCAGATGAGGAAACAGCTTTTGCCTTCAAGGCACGAGTTCGCCCATAGTTTGGACCGTAGATATCTCTTTTCTCAGAAAACTGGAACTCATGTGTGTTGAGCCTCTCAAGTATGTCAGACGGATCGAGTGTCTTGAAATCAGGACGTTCTTGAATCATCAGGGCTAGGATGTCAAATGAACTATCAAGTGATCTCAGTAGCATCTTGACGATTTCATGTTTGGTGATCTCAGTGGCGCCGAGGGCTTGAAGTTCATTTGTGATGTCAGTGAGCCGGTCAAATGTGTGCTGGACATCTCATTGTCATTTCACTTGAAGCGGTTGAAGAGGTTGCAAAGAACACTGATTCTCTTATCTCTCTGGGTTGAGATGCCTTCATTGACCTTGGAGAGCCAGTCCCAGACCAGCTTGGATGTCTTCAAGGCACTCACACGGCCATACTGTCCTTTTGTCAGATGACCACAAATGATATTTTTGGCAGTAGAGTCCAGTTGAGTGAACTTCTTGACATCAGCAGTAGTGACACCTTCTCCAGCCTTGGGAACGCCGTTCTCGATGACATACCATAGGTCGACGTCAATGGCTTCAAGATGCATGCGCATCTTATTCTTCCAGTAGGGATATTCAGTTCCATCGAACACCGGGCATGCAGCGGAGACTTTGATTATTCCTGCAGTCGACATAGCTAAAACTCCAGGTGGTTAAACCGAATCACACAGAACAAGGGAGTACCTTGCTCTGATACCAATTGAAAGTGCGTTATATCGACTAGAGGGGGTGAATAGGCGATTTTTATGAAAGTCTTCAAAACATGGGAGTTATGAAGACAAACAGCGAAGATTTTGCCTATTACTATGCAGCGGAAGTTAGATTACACTAGGCAAGCCATGGTCAAGTATTCAATAGAGTGAAAGCACAAAGACAAACAGCTGCAGTGTAATAAGGATCAGGTAGGAAGAAGTTATGAAGCCAAACAAATCATACAGTTACGTTGTGAAGACAAAAGGTATAGCAAGCATGCATTGGCTTCACAATGAGTAACAGTAAGTAAAAGGAAGTGAAGATGAAACCAGTGACTCGTTGAAGACAATGATGTGTTGGACCAATTCCAGTTGTTGTGACAACTGTACGTCTAGTTGGAGCGGCTAGGTATTTAAACCTTAGGACACACAGTCCCGGACACCCAGTCCTGAACACGCAGCTTAGGACACCAAGTCCTCACCGTATTCTCCTTGAGCTAAGGTCACTTATTCCTCGCCCAATCACTCTGGTAAGTCTTCAAGGTAGACTCCCAAACCTTCACAGACTTCGTTCACTGGCAATCCACAATGTCTCTTGGATGCTCTGAACTCGACGCCTAACCGTCTGGGGATGCACAGTCCTCAAGTGTAATAAGTCTTCAGATCACACAGACAAGAAGACTTAAGTGATGCCCAATGTTCTCTGGCTCTGGGTGGTTAGGGCTTTTCTTCTCGCTAGGAATTTTCTCTCAAAGGCTTCGAGGTGGGTTGCTCTCAAACGACAAAAGCCATGCACTAAAATCTGAGCAGCCAACCGTTTATGGTTGTAGGGGGTGGTCTATTTATAGCCACTTGGCAACCCGACCTGATTTGTCCGAAATGACCCTGGGTCACTAAGGAACTGACACGTGTCTCAACGGTCAGATTTCAAACTCTCATGGCAACTTTACTTGGGCTACAAGAAAAGCTGACTTGTCCGGCTCTGGACAAGATTCGCTCTCATTGTCTTCACTCGAAGACATAGGTTTTTGGTTTAGGCATCACTTCAGTCATTCTGACTGGTTCTCCTGGACCCCATTTAACAGTACGGTGGTTCCTATGACTCAACACAAAAGAAAAAGAACTACGAAAGATCTAAGTCTTCGAGCTCCATAGGCTTCATAACGTGTCTTCTTTTGTCATAGTCTTCAATGTGATTATCTTCATATACCACCTTTGGCTTCAATGTCTTCATACATTTTTAGGGGTCATCTCTGGTAGTAAAACCGAATCAATGAGGGACTTCTACCTGTGTTATCCTGCAATTCTCACAAACACATTAGTCCCTCAACTAGGTTTGTCGTCAATACTCCAAAACCAACTAGGGGTGGCACTAGATGCACTTACAGGACCGCTTGACGGGTTTTTTGTGTTGGCATAGAGTCTGAACCGGAGGAAAGGGTAATTACCTCTACATCGTCAGCCTGGCTGCCCTCCACGTCCTCTTGATAAGTATCATTGTCAATGAGATGCATGAAAAGGGAGCCAAGTGAATCAAGTTCTACCTCAACTTCTGGTTCATCTGCGTCTTCATCAAGTTCCATGCTGATGCATTCAGCTGCCTTCCGCTTTGAGGTTCTCTTGACGGCTTTTGTTTTGGGACGGGATGGCTTTGCCGCTTTCTCTGCAGGTTTCTTCTTCCATAATGGATCATCACCCTGTTTATAAACAAGCAGAAGGTTATTCACAGGTTGAATAGTTTAAAAAGATGTTGCAGATAAAAAGGAAGGACAACACTTATAGCAGGCGGTTTGTTTTTTGTGTAGAAGGGGTTCAAGCCGGTTTGGCGGCAGACAGATTCCGATTCATTCAAAATATTCTTGACACCTTTAGTGACTTCTTCATCGGTTAATTGAATGTTGATGTGGTGTTGGGGGTCTTCTAATTCACCAATGTACTCACACATTAAACCGGAGCGGCGGCTTAATGGCAAGATGCTCCAGGATATCCAGCAACGCACAAAGTCGACGCCTGATAAACCGTTGGCCATAAAGGCTCAGAGCTTGGCGAGTTGAGGGGCATATGAGGCCCGTTTCGTAGCACTTAAACGTTGTGGCAATGGATGAGTGTTGGAGAGTCGGTGGGCACGGTAGCCCGGCAGAGGGTTCTCGTCTTCAGGGGAGGTATCTTTACAGTAGAACCAAGTTTGGTTCCAATCTTTGGGTGACTGTGCAGCTTGGCATGAGGGAATTCAACCTCTTTCCGTTTTTGAATAGAGATGCCACCAAGTTCAGTGTTGGGTCCGTCTACAAATTCCGTGCGCCGGTTCAGATGAAAAAAATCCCGGAACAGCTCAGTAGTTGGTTCTTCTTGTAAGTACACTTCACAGAAGATTTGGAAGTTTCATATATTGGACACCGAGTTGGGTCCAATATCTTGAGGGTGGAGCTGGAAACTGGCAAGCACATCCCGAAAAAACTTTGACTCGGGCGGTTTGAAACCACGGCCTATATGGTCAACAAATACCACTACCTCACCCTGCTTAGGGGTAGGGGGATTCTCCGTTCCTGGAACTTGCCACCGGATCTCATTCTTTTTGGGCAAAGTACCAATCCTGACCATTCCGTTAAGCTGTTCTTCGGTAACCCAGGAAGGGGCCCAGTTGCAAGCATAAAACTGTTTGGCCATTGCAAACTAAAAGCTGAAAGGAAATACCGGTTTACAAATCATTCATGGTGATACATAAGATGCGACGGAACAAAGACATACAAGTATGTGAATTGTGCAAACCGGAGGCTGATACTATAATGAATGACAAGGCAATATCAGAACAAAGGAATGCACATACTGTTAAACTGGAGTATAACAACGCAGGTAAAAGGGCTTGTCCGGTTCACCAGAGGGCTAATGGTATATGATAGATTGCTTTTACAAAGGTAAACCACCTATGTGGTAAAGAGGATACAGATCTAAGGCAAGAATGACTAGGTAAGGTAAAAACAGATTTCATAAGGTTGCAGTGAAATTTTGGATCTACCGTAAGACAGGAAAATAAAAGGACTTAGACCTAAAAGGTTGATCTCGAAGCAGTTCACAAGGGACCAGATCAGTGTTTATGCGCATAAAGGTTTGTTTTGGTAACAGAAGATAAGCCATTACGTGGAATACATCAGGTTTGAAGGTTTTATCCATGGACTAAGAAGAAACAAGGGAAGAACAGCGTCGGAGTCCCGATGAACTTTGACAAACGAGGAAACCCTAGATAGATCTACAATGGAGAAAGTAAGGGACGTATAGTGGCTGTTGAAGCAGCGGAGGTATTTCGTGGTTCTCTAGTGCAACCAGGTTGATGCAGCGGCCGGCGAAGAGACGGAGGCGGCGCTCAGGGGCAGAGATGTCGCAAGGAGGAAGAAGAAGTGAAGAAGACAAAGGGGAAAGGTAAAAGGGCCCGTGGTCCTATTTATAAGGTGAAGCGATAAGTGACAAGTGCGGGAATCGAGGAGCTCAAAATGGATAGTTAATAAGGATGTCGCTTCGATGGTTGGATATTCATTAATGAAGGGAATCTTCGGCTTCAACGAATAGATGACGTTAGGGCGGTTTACTATGGATCTAAAGGATGACATCACGACGGTTTACTAGATCTATAAGAAGGTGACAGGGCAAGAATTTTTCTAAGTATTGAAGATTGACATGAACAAGTTCAAATCAATCTGGGGCCTAATGTTGGGGATATGATTACTGGAGGTAAACCGGCTCAGAGTGGCCGGGTTAGCTCAATGAAGATACAAGCCCATGAAGACGTGAAGATGGTGGTGGTTTACAAAAGCCCAAGGCCCAAAGGCAGGTTAAAGCCTGTAGATGTAAACCGACTCTGTCATGTAACTTGTATTGTAAGTTAGAGGAATAGAGACCGAGCTGGACACATCTATGATCCGGCCTCGGGACTCTATAAACCGGCGGGTGTCAACCTATGTATATAACGAGACGACCCGGCCGCGGTTTGAGGATAACAGACAACAACTCGAGAGCCAGGCAAAGCGGATTCACTCCCTGGTCATCGAAACCCTAGCAATACCAATCACAACTAGACGTAGGCTTTTACCTTCATCGAAGGGGCCGAACTAGTATAAAACCCCTCGTGTCCCCTTGTCCGGTTTAACCCCTTTAAGCTAACCCGTAGCGATGGCTCCACGACTAAGTCCTTTCACAAGGACATCTGCCGTGACAAACCCACAACTTTTTCTGTTTTTATTAGTTAAATAAAATAAAATGCCATGTTTTGTCTGTTTTCTGAATTTCAAGTGCAATAAAAAAATGACCCAAAAATATAAGTTCTTAGAATGCCCTGAAAAATGTAAATGATTTTTTCTGAATATTTCTGAATTTCTGGTGCAAATAATACCAGAGGGAGATGCACCAGGTGGGAACAACCCACCTGGGTGCACCAGGACCCCCAGGCGCGCCCTGGTGGGTTGTGGTCCCCACATGGGCCCTGATACGTCTCCAACGTATCTATAATTTATGAAGTATTCATGCCAATATATTATCATTCTTGGATGTTTTACAATCATTTTATAGCAACTTTATATCATTTTTTGGGACTAATCTATTGACCCAGTGCCCAGTGCCAGCTGCTGTCTTTTGCTTGTTTTTTACATCGCAGAAAATCAATATCAAACGGAGTCCAAACACCGCGAAACTTTTTTTGGATTTTTTTATGGGCCAGAAGACTCCCGATGGGCCAGAGCAGCACTTGGGCGGTGCCCCGAGGGGGGCACAACCCACCAGGGCGCGTCAGCCACCCTGGCGCGCCCAGGTGGGTTGTGCCCACCTCGGTGGCCTCCCGTACCCCTTCTTTGCACTATAAATTCCCAAATATTCTGAAACCCTTCGGCTTTAACCTAGATCAGAAGTTCCGTTGCCGCAGGGCTCCGTAGCCACCGAAAACCAATCTAGACCCATTCTAGCACCCTGCCGGAGGGGGGAATCATCTCTAGTGGCCATCTTCATCATCCCGGCGGCCACCACAATGAGGAGGGAGTAGTCCACCCTTGGGGTTGAGGGTTTGTACCAGTAGCTATGTGTTTAATCTCTCTCTCTCTCTCTCGTGATCTACATCATGGGCTTTCTTAATATAGTCGGATCATATGATTTGTCTCCCCTCTATACTCTTGTTGTGATGAATTGGATCTTTACCCTTTGAAGTTTTGTCATGTCGGATTGAATATTCAGAGATGAGAACACATGATATATGTCTTGCGGTATGAATACTTGAGGTGGTAATTGGGGTATCTTATTGATTCACTTGATATATGTTATGGCATTCAACTCACGGATTCCTGCGGTGATATTGGAGTAATCTATGCATAGGGTTGATGCACGTTTTTATTAGCTTTTCTCCTACGGAAACTTTGGGGTCTCTTTATAGTTCTTTGTGTGGATTGAGTATTATGAATATGACGTTGCTTTGGTGTTACTCTAGTACGAACTCTGGGATAGATTGAATGGAAACAATAGCTTTGTGTTATTTTAGTACGAACTCTTGAATAGATTGAACGGAAAGAATAGCTTTGATGTGGTTTTGTACCCTACAAACAATTCCTATCTTTTGTTCTCCGCTAATAGGAACTCGGGAGTGATTCTTCGTTACACTTTGAGGGATAATCATATGATCCAACTATGTTAGCATTGTTGAGAGATTGCACTAGCGAAAGTATGGACCTTAGGCCTTGTTTTTAAGCATTGAGACACCATTTTTGTGCCCATTTACTATTTTCTACCTTTCTGTTTTTATTATTCAGATTATAAAAATATATTTCTACCATCTGTATTACACTTTTATCACCATCTCTTCGCCGAACTAGTGCGCCTATACAATTTTCCATTGTATTGGGTGTGTTGGGGACACAAGAGATTTCTTGTATTTTATTGCAGGGTCGTTTGAGAGAGACCATCTTCATCCTACATCTCTCACGGATTGATAAACTTTAGGTCATCCACTTGAGGGAAAATTGCTACTGTCCTACAAAACTATGCGCTTGGATGTCACATCCCTAGTTCTGGCCTGACCTATGCTTGCTTCCATCTATGCATCATGTTTAAATTTTTGAAACTTGAACTGAGGAATTTGGAAGCCTCAAAAACTTAAATAAGAGAAGGGCAAAAACCCTAAAATCTCATTCATTGCTCCAAAATGCTCTTCTTAGATGTTTAATATTTTTGGCAAGGGTTTTGATCCAAACCAAAAATAATGAACATTTTAAAAGGATTTATTTTTGGGACTTTGAATTTAAATCATTAGCTATTTGAATTTGAATTATATTCATATAATTAGAATATAATTTCAAATACCCCTGAAATATTTTATGAGCTTTTGGAAAAGTCCATCTAGCATAATAAAAATATTCAGAGGAGTTTTTGGCTTTGTTTGAATTATTTTTAAATTAAAAACAGTGGCAAAACAAATTTAAAAAATAGAAAACAGAACAGAAATATAAAAAAAGAGCAGAAACTACTTGGCGCTTACCTGACCAGCCTGGCGGCCCAGCACTGTAGCTGGCTGGCCCAGCCCACTTACCTCCTCGCTCGTCGTCTTCCTCCTGCCAGTAGGCAGGAGCGAACACACGCGCGCACCGCGGAGCCGTCCACCTCCTGCTTCGCGCTGGAGGCCGCCCTTCGTCCTAATCCGCGCCACGGAGACGCCCAGCACCTTCCCCCTCACTCCCTCAAACCCTCTGGTGCCTCTCCCCTCTCCCACCGAGCTCATTCCCCTCCTCTGCTCTTCCTCCCTCTCGTCACCGAACGCGCCTGCCGCCGCTGACTTGCACCACCACGGCCATGGCCTCTCCCTCGTCCCCTTGAGCAGCCCAGAGGCTCCGCCTCGACGCCCTCGCCCTCTCCACCGAGTCACGCCACGCCAGGTACCCGGGAACACCGCCACCACCGTCGTCTTCAAGCTCGGCGGGGCGAGATCGCCGCCGCCGTTCCGTCGTCACCAAGCCGTCCCCGAGCCCACTAGCCTGCTCTGCGAGTTTACCGTGAGCACCGGAATTTTCCCCCCCTCTTCCCTGCCTCGTTTGCACCGCGTAGCTATCAAATCCGCCGGAGCCGCGAGCTTACCACCGCCGGCGATGTCGCCGCTGCCGCGCTAGTCACTGGAGCTCGTGTCCGAACACTCCATCGTGCTCAGCACGCTTCCAGTAGCACATATCACCCCACCACCGTCCTCCCCGTGCACCCCAACGCAATCCCGTGCACAACCGAACTCCGGCGGCCGCAAAAGAGCACGCCGCCGTCGATCTGAGTCGTCTCCGGCGACCCCACTAGCACCAGACGACGCGGACGAGGCTCGGGGTTCCAACGGTGCCATCCGCGCCTCGAACCGTGGCCTGTGCTGCGATTCTGCGCATCGCCGCCGTCTCGGACCTCGCCGGTGGTTAGTCGCCGGCAGGTTTGACCGAGTTGACCAGGGTTTGACCCCCCCTGGGTCATTAACATGTGGGCCCGAGGCCCTGCTAATTTAGTTTAGATGCTAATTAAATTTTAACTTACCCACTGGCTCGCTGACTGTGGGCCCCAGCCCTTCTAATTACTTTAGTTAAGGGTTAACTAAACCCTGGTTAGTGCTGAGTCAATGACAGGTGGACCCCACTGGTCAGTTTGACCCGGACCAGCCCCTGTTGACTCTGCTGAGGTCAGCATGACGCCATGCTGACGCAATATTCCTTTTCTGGAATTTAGTTTATTTTATAAATAATCAGGAAATTCCAGAAATAGCTAAAACTTCAATAAATCATAGAAAATTAACCGTAACTCCAAATGAAATAATTTATATATGAAAAATTATCAGAAAAATTCAAGGAATCCATCTGTACCATTTTCATGCATGTTTGAACAATGTTTGTCCTCTGTTTTGGACAAAACAAATAAAGGGCATTTAAATAATCATATATGGAGTTGGAATTTGAATCATGTATTCAAACCAACTTCATTTAAATCATAGCTAGGTGCATTAGCCCAAAACACATTCATATTGCCATGTCATAGCATGCATCATATTGTGCATTGCATTGATCGTGTTTCTTCTGTGTTTGCCGGTGTTGTTCCCCCTCGGTAGACGCTGTACCGATGATGTGATCATTGACACTGATGAAGACTCAATGTTATCTTCAGAAGTGCCAGGCAAGCAAAACCCCCTTGTTCATTCTGATAAAATCCCACTCTCTCGCTCTTGCTCTCTTTTACTGCATTAGGACAACACCGATTCATCTGTTACTTGCTGCAGTAGCTGAACCCCTTTATCCTTTGAATGACCTGTCGTTGCCACAGTAAATAGATGAAACCCACTAGCATGAGTAGGAGTTGTTTGAGCCCTGATGTGCCTACTCATTCATGCTTGTTTGTCATGCCTGCTATTGCTTAGAGTTGAGTCAGGTCTGATTCATCGGGGATGAATCAGAGGTGTGTGAACATGTCCTATTGTGTGTGAGCTAAGTGTGTGAACACGATTTGGTAAAGGTAGCGGTGAGAGGCCATGTAGGAGTACATGGTGGGTTGTCTCATTGCAGCCGTCCTCAGGAACTGAGTTCTGTGTTTGTGATCCATGAACAGCTACTACCACACATTGGGATCCTTAATTGACTCTCTCGACTTATTAATCAACATGATCTCTGTCCAGGAGTTGCAACTAGTTTCTGGTGTTTGTAGGTAGTGTTAGTAGTCTACCAAGTGGCACCCGGTACAGGTGGGCTTGGTACAGACTAGGCACAGTGGCACGGTGTACCAAGTGGCACCCGGATGGTGGGCTTGGGAACCCTGCACACATCGTTTGGGGCCGTGAGCGACACCCCGGCCGGATCTCCTTGCGGATGGAACCCGAATAGGCGATAAACCTGGACTAGAGACTTGTTCGGTTAGTTAGGTCGTGGCCGACTCCCTTGCCCGGCTTCCGCTTGAAGGTTGCCGAGGTACATGACGTGTACAGGGCGATAAGTGGCGAAAGCGTGTGTGAAGAAGTACACCCCTGCAGGGTTATCATTATCTATTCGAATAGCCGGATTCCTCGGATATGGAAACTTGGACCCCTTGTACAGTTCATAGACAAGTGAAAGTGGATACTCTAAAATACGCAAGATAAGCGTGAGTGCTATGGATGGCGTTCTCGTAGGGAGACGGGAGCGGATCCATAGTGGTGTATTGATATGGTGAATATGTGGACTCGTGTGCGCCACCTCAAAGAGTTGCATTGCAGTCGTAGTTCAGGTTAGCCACCGAGTCAAAGCTGGCTTGCTGCAGTCAAACTCCACCATCCCCTTGTTGATAATGATGCATATGTAGTTAGATCTGATGTAAGTCTTGCTGGGTACATTTGTACTCACGTTGCTTAATTTATGTTTTTGCAGAGAGACTTCAGTCTCGCTAGTAGTACCTCGTGGACTTCGACGTTTAGCTTGTTACCTCAGCTACGATCTTGTGCCCTCGGCAGGATCTGGTAGATAGTCAGGCTTCTCAGCCTTTTTCATTTCTAGATGTCTGTACTCAGACATGTTAAGCTTCCGCATGTGCTTTGACTTGTATGCTCTGATTGTTGGGTCATGAGACCCATGTTTGTAATATCTCGCTCCTCGGAGCCTATTGAATAAATACTTGAGTTGTAGAGTCATGTTGTGATGCCATGTTGTATTTGCACATATCGAGCATATTGTGTGTATGTTATTGAAATGCTTGGTATGTGTGGGATCTGACTATCTAGTTGTTTATCCTTAGTAGCCTCTCTTACCGGGAAATGTCTCCTAGTGTTCCACTGAGCCATGGTAGCTTGCTACTGCTCCGGAACACTTAGGCTGGCCGGCATGTGTCCTTCTTCGTTCCTGTGTCTGTCCCTTCGGGGAAATGTCATGCGATGAATACCGGAGTCCTGTTAGCCCGCTACAGCCCGGTTCATCGGAATCCTGCTAGCCCAGTGCTACAGCCTGGATTCACTCGCTGATGACCGACACGTTCGATGCTGGGTCATGGATGCCTGTCCCTGTAAGTTAGTGCCACTTTGGGTTCACGACTAGCCATGTCAGCCCGGGTTCTTTGTCATATGGATGCTAGCGACACTATCATATACGTGAGCCAAAAGGCGCAAACGGTCCCGGGCCAGGTAAGGTGGCACCCGTGGGAATACCGTGCGTGAGGCCGCAAAGTGATATGATGTGTTACATGCTAGACCGGTGTGGCATTGAGTCGGGGTCCTGATATCGTTGGTATCAGAGCTTGACTGCCTGTAGGATTACCAAGCCAAACTGGTCGAAGTTGAGTCTAGAAATTCTTTAGTTATATAAGGGAATTGATTGTGGGATAGAACGTAAGGCTCTTTTTACTCCTTATACTTTATGCCTTCTGATCTGAGTCATCTTATCTTTCCTATGGGGTTAAGGAACTAGGCTTTTCCTCTTTCTATCAGGATCACGTGTTACTAATCCGTAGACTTATAAGATTGTTGGATTTAAGCCTCAGTCCAGATCCTACTACTTCGGTATGTCTCTGATGATCTCGAAACCTTGATATTGTGCTTCTGAGTGGTTATGCCACCATTTTGTGAATGTCTCAAGTCTTTTTTGAGCATTTACAGCCGTTATGCTGTCCGAGTCATTCCAGGTTTCTAAGTAGTCTGATGCATTTGCAAAATTCTTTCCCCCTGGTTTCGATGTTCCTTTATGCCAGCTCAATCACACTAATTGTTGAGTTGAGGTATTCTATTGCTTTGACATTTATGTTGGAGTTATTATTATGACCCTAGGTGCCTCAGGGGATCATCTAGTGGTCTAGCTATGATTTGTGTACTAGTGTGATGATTCTGGCCTTTATTCTCGAAAGCATTCCGTGATGCTACTTAGTAGTAGGTATTCTATTCCTGGGTTCTTGAACCCGAGATTCACCCTACTTACTTCATGTTGACAGTAATTGCTAGCTCCCTTAGGTTATTAGTAACCTTTGCGATAGTCCATGAAGTCCGTGGTATCTTCTTCTTCCAAATACCATGAACTACTTATGGCAGAAGTTCTTCGTTGAACTGAACGATCACAACCAGAGTTCTCTTGATGAGTTCTCCATTATATATTGTGGCTCTGCCAGTTCTACCTTTCTGCGTGGGTTATCCGGAAGAAATATGTCGAACTTCGTTCGACATGCTAAACCATGCATCCACAACTCAGAAAATCGTATGTTCCTTTGAGTTGTCCCTCTTTAGTTGTCTTCTGACCCTTGTTTATCAATTGATAGTCAAGAGTATGCGTGCAATCGTTCATCGATACCTATTACTCTTGTGGTCCGTCAAGCCATTCTATTCCAGAATGACTAGGAGAAACAAACTCCAGTACCTCATCCATATCTAGGATTGGGTCAAAACAATTGTACTCCGCAGATCAAAATGCCAATCCAGCTTTTGCTCTGTTCTACCCTGAAATATTACCCTCTTTATGTCAAGAAAGTCATAGGAATTACACATCATCTTATGAATTCTTGGTGCAGTGATACTTCTCGCCATCATTATTCATTTCTCGGCTACCGTGTTATTGCAACCGGAATGCCGACGGGTGAACTATGATGTGTGAAATCAGTACCCCTAGCAACTAGTCGCTTGGTAGTAAATGGACAATATTCTCATTCTTAGCATGTTGGTTATTGAATCACCATTCTAAGATAGATTGTGCTACCTAGTCCTTATTTCCTGGTGCACTCTTTGATTGATGAGTTAGGATTTTGTCAAGTCCTCGCTCATTTGATCATATCATCTTGCCCTGAAAAGCAAGATTGTTCTCGAGCTTAGAGACATATCGGTAGTTCGTGATTTTCCGTATATCTTCTCGGAAGTATTACCAGGTTGTCACCTGACTGTTATGTTGAGCTCGTGATCAAGTTGGTTTATCCTGTAAACCACCCCTTCTCCAAGAATCTGTGTGGGATACCCCTGAGCTAGTTGGCTAAGCTGAACAACAACTTGGAGAGTTGGAATATGGAAGCTTGCCCGACTTAGTTCATGTTAAGGGATATCTTTTTGTGTGTGTGTGTTGAAGAAAGATGATATCTTCATCAATTGGTCCTTGTGATCAATTCTTGGATCTATTATCTTACCCAAACCTTTGATTGAGTATGGGCTATCGTCAAATCAAATCAGAACCAACGATATTCGTAATGTTGTCTTACTCGTGGTTGTTCCTCGAGCATACACCATTATATCTTTCGGGTCTGACCAATACTACCACCGTGTTCACATGATGGTGGAAGTCCAGTGATATGGAAATTCCGGTGAGTTGTTGTTGAGCCCATCAGCAAAATATTTAACCTCTCCATGATTATGTTGAACATCCATCTAGTATTGGAAACTTTTGTAAACATTAC
Source organism: Triticum aestivum (assembly GCF_018294505.1). NCBI lineage: Eukaryota > Viridiplantae > Streptophyta > Magnoliopsida > Poales > Poaceae > Triticum > Triticum aestivum. The sequence continues at coordinate 165,610,716 of NC_057800.1, read as the reverse complement.
CTTCGTGTTCCATTCATGAGCTATATGTTCGGAGGAAAGAAGTGACTTTCTTTAATTCACATGCACTTGGTGTAAGTTGCCGCCGTGTATCCGAGAAAGATTGTTTTTGCTTCCTTGGAATCATCCCAAGTCAGTCATGCATGTGTGAAGTATACATTGGATTGTGAGATTAGCTACCTCCATTCTATATGTGTCCCGAGCACACCAAGCCACTGATTGATTTGTTCAAGGAGAAGAAGTTCCTTCTTAAGAGTATACCTTATGCAAGGACTCCGATATCCTCGATGATGGTTTTCCCCCGGAACTCGGTAGTGTTTTATTATAAGACTAGCATGTGTTCATGTTTGTCTGTGACAGCGTGTTCACACGTGTGTAGCAGAACCAGCTCATGTTTTGGAGCTTGCTATCGTAGTTCATTTCCCGAGAATCTCGCAATGTCATCTCGTCGAATTTTGTTGCAAACTTTCTTTTCTTCCTAGACTCGATGAGTCTGGAATATCCTGACACCAACCAGATCTGAATCTCAGGCAGATATGATGGTTGGAACATTTCCCAAGAACTATAATATTGGTCCCTCGATAACCGGTAAGGTGGATGTCTTGGCCAACACACCCAGCTGGAAGACCCATTATTGTAGTATCTTGATTAAGGAAGTTGGCCACCTCCCCATAAGGATTTCGTAGGATTTACTCCCTAGTTGTGCCTTATGGATTTTTGTGTTTCCGAAGTCCGACCTTTACTTGATGTTCCAGATATTAAACCATAATTATCTATGGATTACGCTAGCACATCAAGGAGAACATTAGAGGCGGAGTGCTAAATGTCTCTCGGTCGATCATCCAGATTTTATTTCCTTGGCCCCGCCAAGGGTGAAATCTGAGAAAGTGTTATCTTCTTTTGCATCTGCATCATCCATCATCATTCATCATGGTAGCAAGTTGTGTTGCCAGGATCCTTGACACGGATGTTGGTAAAACCTTGATGAATATGGAAATGCTCAAGTTCTTGAGAGCAAGCACAAGCGCTAGGTGTTATCATCGGCACTAACTGGATTGCTCTCAGTTTCCTCGGCAATGCTATGACCTTTTCAAACAGTGAATTCACTCTCTATTGTTGGGTTCTTCCCCAGTTACCAGAATCATTCCCAGCATTTGCATTTTGTCCCCAGCTTGCACCGCCAATGTGCCATTCTACCATGGGTCTCTTCCATTTCTGGTGGTAAGCAAATTCATCCATTACGTTGTCTTCAACAAGGTAATCCACATCATCCAAGTCCGAGTATGCCATTCTACCGAACCCCTCCAAACGATCGCTTGAGAATTGCCTTAGGCTGGTATAAAGGTTTTCAATGATCTCTGAATCAAAGGTAATTCTTTTGCCACTTAAGGTAATAATCACCGAATCACCCTCCTCCAAGATGTCTCGTTATGGTATCATGGCAATTCAACTCCTCGCTACGTTGACAACCGCTCACCACCTTCTCAAGCGTGAAATTGTTGTCCACCTAGTGAACCTTCGTCATCCGTTTCTTTCCACCCCTCTTGATGTGTATCTCGTGTCTCAACCCGAGAGATGGTTCTATGTCTCATTCCGTGAGTTGTTCGACCTTCGAGAAAATCGATCCTTCTAGAGTTTTCCTTTCCGCTTCTTGTCATGATTAGCTAGAGTTCTCAGAGCAAGACATCAAGACAATGATGGTGATCGAATCAATGTTCTTATGAAGGGCAACCTGGATCGTGAAGATTGTGTTAGGTCGCGCTCCCCATCGTCTTACCCTACACTCGAATCTCAGGTCGAGATTCTTGTTTAGTGGGGGTGAGTTGTCACATCCCTAGTTCTGGCCTGACCTATGCTTGCTTCCATCTGTGCATCATGTTTAAATTTTTGAAACTTGAACTGAGGAATTTGGAAGCCTCAAAAACTTAAATAAGATAAGGGAAAAAACCCTAAAATCTCATTCATTGCTCCAAAATGCTCTTCTTAGATGTTTAATATTTTTGGCAAGGGTTTTGATCCAAACCAAAAATAATGAACATTTTAAAAGGATTTATTTTTGGGACTTTGAATTTAAATCATTAGCTATTTGAATTTGAATTATATTCATATAATTAGAATATAATTTCAAATACCCCTGAAATATTTTATGAGCTTTTGGAAAAGTCCATCTAGCATAATAAAAATATTCAGAGGAGTTTTTGGCTTTGTTTGAATTATTTTTAAATTCAAAACAGTGGCAAAACAAATTTAAAAAATAGAAAACAGAACAGAAATATAAAAAAAGAGCAGAAACTACTTGGCGCTTACCTGACCAGCCTGGCGGCCCAGCACTGTAGCTGGCTGGCCCAGCCCACTTACCTCCTCGCTCGTCGTCTTCCTCCTGCCAGTAGGCAGGAGCGAACACACGCGCGCACCGTGGAGCCGTCCACCTCCTGCTTCGCGCTGGAGGCCGCCCTTCGTCCTAATCCGCGCCACGGAGACGCCCAACACCTTCCCCCTCACTCCCCCAAACCCTCTGGTGCCTCTCCCCTCTCCCACCGAGCTCATTCCCCTCCTCTGCTCTTCCTCCCTCTCGTCACCGAACGCGCCTGCCGCCGCTGACTTGCACCACCGCGGCCATGGCCTCTCCCTCGTCCCCTTGAGCAGCCCAGAGGCTCCGCCTCGACGCCCTCGCCCTCTCCACCGAGTCACACCACGCCAGGTACCCGGGAACACCGCCACCACCGTCGTCTTCAAGCTCGACGGGGCGAGATCGCCGCCGCCGTTCCGTCGTCACCAAGCCGTCCCCGAGCCCACTAGCCTGCTCTGCGAGTTTACCGTGAGCACCGGAATTTTTCCCCCCTCTTCCCTGCCTCGTTTGCACCGCGTAGCTATCAAATCCGCCGGAGCCGCGAGCTTACCACCGCCGGCGATGTCGCCGCCGCCGCGCTAGTCACTGGAGCTTGTGTCCGAACACTCCATCGTGCTCAGCACGCTTCCAGTAGCACATATCACCCCACCACCGTCCTCCCCGTGCACCCCAACGCAATCCCGTGCACAACCGAACTCCGGCGGCCGCAAAAAAGCACGCCGCCGTCGATCTAAGTCGTCTCCGGCGACCCCACTAGCACCAGACGACGCGGACGAGGCTCGGGGTTCCAACGGTGCCATCCGCGCCTCGAACCGTGGCCTGTGCTGCGATTCCGCGCATCGCCGCCGTCTCGGACCTCGCCGGCGGTTAGTCGCCGGCAGGTTTAACCGAGTTGACCAGGGTTTGACCCCCCCTGGGTCATTAACATGTGGGCCCGAGGCCCTGCTAATTTAGTTTAGATGCTAATTAAATTTTAACTTACCCACTGGCTCGCTGACTGTGGGCCCCAGCCCTTCTAATTACTTTAGTTAAGGGTTAACTAAACCCTGGTTAGTGCTGAGTCAATGACAGGTGGACCCCACTGGTCAGTTTGACCCGGACCAGCCCCTATTGACTCTGCTGAGGTCAGCATGACGCCATGCTGACGCAATATTCCTTTTCTGGAATTTAGTTTATTTTATAGATAATCAGGAAATTCCAAAAATAGCTAAAACTTCAATAAATCATAGAAAATTAACCATAACTCCAAATGAAATAATTTATATATGAAAAATTATCAGAAAAATTCAAGGAATCCATCTGTACCATTTTCATGCATGTTTGAATAATGTTTGTCCTCTGTTTTGGACAAAACAAATAAAGGGCATTTAAATAATCATATATGGAGTTGGAATTTGAATCATGTATTCAAACCAACTTCATTTAAATCATAGCTAGGTGCATTAGCCCAAAACACATTCATATTGCCATGTCATAGCATGCATCATATTGTGCATTGCATTGATCGTGTTTCTTCTGTGTTTGCCGGTGTTGTTCCCCCTCGGTAGACGCTGTACCGATGATGTGATCGTTGACACTGATGAAGACTCAATGTTATCTTCAGAAGTGCCAGGCAAGCAAAACCCCTTGTTCATTCCGATAAAATCCCACTCTCTCGCTCTTGCTCTCTTTTACTGCATTAGGACAACACCGATTCATCTGTTACTTGCTGCAGTAGCTGAACCCCTTTATCCTTTGCATGACCTGTCGTTGCCACAGTAAATAGATGAAACCCACTAGCATGAGTAGGAGTTGTTTGAACCCTGATGTGCCTACTCATTCATGCTTGTTTATCATGCCTGCTATTGCTTAGAGTTGAGTCAGGTCTGATTCATCGGGGATGAATCAGAGGTGTGTGAACATGTCCTATTGTGTGTGAGCTAAGTGTGTGAACACGATTTGGTAAAGGTAGCGGTGAGAGGCCATGTAGGAGTACATGGTGGGTTGTCTCATTGCAGCCGTCCTCAGGAATTGAGTTCTGTGTTTGTGATCCATGAACAGCTACTACCACACATTGGGATCCTTAATCGACTCTCTCGACTTATTAATCAACATGATCTCTGTCCAGGAGTTGCAACTAGTTTCTGGTGTTTGTAGGTAGTGTTAGTAGTCTACCAAGTGGCACCCGGTACAGGTGGGCTTGGGACAGACTAGGCACAGTGGCACGGTGTACCAAGTGGCACCCGGATGGTGGGCTTGGGAACCCTGCACACATCGTTTGGGGCCGTGAGCGACACCCCGGCCGGATCTCCTTGCGGATGGAACCCGAATAGGCGATAAACCTGGACTAGAGACTTGTTCGGTTAGTCAGGTCGTGGCCGACTCCCTCGCCCGGCTTCCGCTTGAAGGTTGCCGAGGTACATGACGTGTACAGGGCGATAAGTGGCGAAAGCGTGTGTGAAGAAGTACACCCCTGCAGGGTTATCATTATCTATTCGAATAGCCGGATTCCTCGGATATGGAAACTTGGACCCCTTGTACAGTTCATAGACAAGTGAAAGTGGATACTCTAAAATACGCAAGATAAGCGTGAGTGCTATGGATGGCGTTCTCGTAGGGAGACGGGAGCGGATCCATAGTGGTGTATTGATATGGTGAATATGTGGACTCATGTGCGCCACCTCAAAGAGTTGCATTGCAGTCGTAGTTCAGGTTAGCCACCGAGTCAAAGCTGGCTTGCTGCAGTCAAACTCCACCATCCCCTTGTTGATAATGATGCATATGTAGTTAGATCTGATGTAAGTCTTGTTGGGTACATTTGTACTCACATTGCTTAATTTATGTTTTTGCAGAGAGACTTCCGTCTCGCTAGTAGTACCTCGTGGACTTCGACGTTTAGCTTGTTACCTCAGCTAAGATCTTGTGCCCTCGGCAGGATTTGGTAGATAGTCAGGCTTCTCAGCCTTTTTCATTTCTAGATGTCTGTACTCAGACATGTTAAGCTTCCGCATGTGCTTTGACTTGTATGCTCTGATTGTTGGGTCATGAGACCCATGTTTGTAATATCTCGCTCCTCGGAGCCTATTGAATAAATACTTGAGTTGTAGAGTCATGTTGTGATGCCATGTTGTATTTTTACATATCGAGCATATTGTGTGTATGTTATTGAAATGCTTGGTATGTGTGGGATCTGACTATCTAGTTGTTTATCCTTAGTAGCCTCTCTTACCGGGAAATGTCTCCTAGTGTTTCCACTGAGCCATGGTAGCTTGCTACTACTCCGAAACACTTAGGCTGGCCGGCATGTGTCCTTCGTCATTCCTGTGTCTGTCCCTTCGGGGAAATGTCACGCGATGAATACCGGAGTCATGTTAGCCCGCTACAGCCCGGTTCACCGGAATCCTGCTAGCCCAGTGCTACAGCCTGGATTCACTCGCTGATGACCGACACTTTCGATGCTGGGTCATGGATGCCTGTCCCTGTAAGTTAGTGCCACTTTGGGTTCACGACTAGCCATGTCAGCCCGGGTTCTTTGTCATATGGATGCTAGCGACACTATCATATACATGAGCCAAAAGGCGCAAACGGTCTCGGGCCAGGTAAGGTGGCACCCGTGGGAATACCGTGCGTGAGGCCGCAAAGTGATATGATGTGTTACATGCTAGATCGGTGTGGCATTGAGTCGGGGTCCTGACATTGGAGGCCCAACACGTGTCTACAAGAATAAAGTTGCGTAGTAGACATCAAGCTCTTTTCTAACGTCGTTGCCGGGGAGGTGAGTGCTTGAAGTTATATCTTTAGATCTTGCAATTGAATCTTTTAGTTTCTTGTTTTATCATAGTTTGGTTTATAAAAGAAAACTACAAAAAATGGAATTGTGGTTGCATCATATTATTGATCACATAATATCTTTCTTGAGAATGATGGATCAGAAAATTGTGCTCAATTGTTAGAAGAAGAAGTCAATAAAATGTTTGGCACACAATATTTGAATGATGAGCATGATTGCAATGTTGTTAGTGTGAATTCTTTGAATATCCAAAATGCTAATGATGATTGCATAAGTCATAACAGAAATGTTTCTTATAAGAATTTCAATTTTTGTGGAGTGCATAAAGTTTGTGAAGACGTGCCTTATAGGGAAGATAGATTTTGCAAGCAGCATAAACATGATAGAACCAATTCTTTGCTCAAAGTGAAAGATGAATTTGCTAGAAAATTATGTTCTCTTTGTCCTATTACTTGTGAACTTTGCAATAAGGTTGGTCATCTTAATTTCCAATGCATGCTTTTTCATGATCGAATTGTGTCCAAATATTGCAATAACTTGATCTCCCTTGAACTTTATAATGAGCTTTGCCTATTTTTGGGGAGTGAAGAATTGACACATAAAAATAGTTGGTTTGAAGTATTCATTCTCACGGATGACATTGAAATTAAACTAAAGAATATCTATATGTTTTGCATGGTAAATTGCAATGAGAATGCTTATATTGCTAACTATAGAAAGATGGGAAAACCAATAGAATATAAAAGGAATACTAATGAAAGGGCAAAGATTTCCACTTTCCCTCCTATTGTCTCTCATGAAATAGGTAACGAGGAGGAGCTTCCTATCCAATCAATCTCTTCAACAAGAAGCTTGAAAAAATTAATTAAACCCACGCATGAGGTGGTGAAGAAAAAAAGGAAAAGAAGAAAGAATATAGGTAAAAAGGTATCTCTCCCAAATAATGTTGCTCCAATTATTGTTGTGCCTCATGAAAATGAATCGAAAATAATTGTGGGGGATGATGCACTTGATGATGATATTTGCTTCTAGGTCTTATGGCACAATGTCTGAAAGCACTATTGATGATGATTTTGTTATGACTATTGCTTGTTGTGATGATTATGATTGGGAAGATAATGATACTTCTTATAATATTGGAAATATTTTTGGCACCAACTTGGGAAATTATGATGATAGCAATTGTTATACCGTTCGTGCTATTCATACTATTAATGATGAGATTCATCATGCTTATTATATGCCAAGCTACAAGCTTGGGGATGCTATGTTTGATGACAATGACATGTTTGAGAATTTATTTGCTGAAATTAATGTTTGTCCCAAGCTTGGGGAGGCTATGCTTAATGAAGATGATCTTTTTAGTCCCTTTACTTTGAATGATCAAATTTGCTATGATGATTGCATGCTTCCCACTTATGATGATTATTGTGATGATACTTATGTTATAAAAAGTAGTGATAATTATTGTCATGATTTTGAATATCCTTTTATTGAACATTACTCTTTTAATGTGGGAACAATTTATAGTATTCGAGTTTCCTATGATACTCCCACTATTATGAATGAGAATACTATAGTGGGAGTATCATAGGAAACTCGAATAGTATAAATTATTATGAGAGAGGAACTTATGATTCATGATGCTCCCATTTACAGTGGGAACAATTTATAGTACTCTTTCAAAAAGAGCTTATGTGGATAGTAATAAAAATACTATGCTTCTGGATCAGGAAAGGGATGCTTTGTGTGATAGTTATATTGATGAATCTACTCATGATGCTACTGAAAATTATTATGAGAGAGGAACTTATGATTCATGATGCTCTCTTTATGTTTCAATTCTTATCTTTTATGCGAGCATCATTGAAATCATCATGCCTAGCTAAAAGACATTAAATAAAAGCGCTAGTTGGGAGATAACCAAACACTTTTACCTACTGTTTTTGTGAGTGCACATGATTAGGCTACTGTAGTAATCATGTTTTATTGCTTTTGTTTCAATAAAGTGCCAAGTAAGACCTTTGGGATGGCTTACGGTGATAGTTGATTTGATCTTGCGGAAAAACTAAAACTTTTGCGCTCAGGAAAACAATTCTCGTTTTTAACATAATCGTGATAAAATGCTGATTCTTTTTGAAGAATATTAATAGAAAAATTACCCAAGTTTTTCCTATTTTTTCAGAATTTTTGGAGTAGCATAAGTATGGTTGGAGTACAGATTACTACAGGTTGTTCTGTTTTTGACAGTGTCGGTGTACTAGAGTAGGGGTACCTTAGTATCCCGAACTTGTGCACGGGCAGTCGCAGCATCCCGCAGCAAGGCTTGCCGGGTGACCGCCAAGGTCCTCCGTGGTTCCTTTGGAGCCATTCAAGAACAAAGTATCCAAGCCAAGGAGAAAAGACCCCGGCAAGAGGAGCTTGCCGGGAAGGCCAACCAAGGCATCTCAAGGAACTTGCCGCGACGCGCCATGCGTCTCGGCAAGGCCCGGTGAGCGACAAGCTCCCGGACGCGACAAGACAACGACCGCGGCAAGGCGCTTGCCGCGGCAAGCCACCACTCTGTGCCCGCGCTCCAGTACATCCACCAATGTCTCGCTCTGGGACCCTTCCAGGCGTACGTGGCGGGAGGCTGTGCAGCCAGGGGTGCACGGTGGCAAGCGGCGCTGACAAGGTCGCCATCGTGGCGAGCGGTGGCGTCCCTGACGGTCCCTTTTGTACTATTTAGACGATGCAGACGGGCATTTAATGCCCTTGTCCCCTGCCGTCGGGGTTAGGTATGATACACTGTAGCAGGTAGTTGTACCTACCGCAGCACCTTTCCATTTTTACCCTTGTCTACGTTACCACCTATCGGTGACCCCTTGAGCATATAAAAGGAGGCCTATGCGCAACGTAGAGGGGGTTCGGAGGAGAAAGAGAACACTCACACTCGGTCTCGTTAGCTGCTGGACTGTACTGTAGCACTCCACGCTCCCGAGCAAGAACTCAATACAAACCACAAAGCAGGAGTAGGGTTTTACGCATCCGTGCGGCCCGAACCTGGGTAAACCGCTCGTGTGCTTCGCCTCGATCCGCTCTTCGTGCGACCTCCGCCCCCGCCGAACCGAAAGGGACTCGGTCCGCCGGTCCCATAGGTGCTCATGGATCAGAACCCCGGCATCTTTGGCGCGCCAGGTAGGGGGCGTCGAGGTTGTATGAACCAGATCCGGCATTCACACAAGCTAGATCTTCATCATCTTCATCGACATGCCGCGGAAGAAGAAGGCTTCGGAGGCGGCTGCTCCGTCCGCGCCGAACCCACCACCGCCGGAGCAAACGGCTAATGGGGCAGACGCCGGCGGAAGAACGGGCGTCAACGAGGGAGCTCACGGTGCTGCCAGGTCCAAGGACAAGGTTGCGCTGCCCATCGGCGGCGTAGTTGGCTCCCACGACGACCGGGCGCACTCCAAGACCTCGGCGTCCGTACATGCACCGCGCCCATCTCAGGAGGCGCGGGACCGGCAGCGTAATGGTGCTCATAGTACCATGCGTTTGCTGGACCAAGATCGAGCTGGTGGATCTCGGAGTGCTCAAGACCAGCATGCACGCCAACATGCTGGCACGAGCGAGGCACGGTCGCCTGGACGGGATACTGCTCCTTCTAACATAGTTAGAAGTCCGAGCATATCCCGCTCCTCGCACCGTTCGCCACCGCCACCCGCCACTCCAGCAGAAGCTTTGGCGTGAGCTCAACTGCTCCTGGACTACCCTCCAACGGCAGACAAGATCGACGACTGGAGGGCCACCATTCAGAGTCTCATCGGCTTCGCGAACGGCGACACTCAACGGCAGCCGAGCACGTCGCAGCCGCGGCAAGTCAGCCAGGCACGAGCCGGTGGCGACAAGACCGGTGGGGGTGCAACCACTGTGCACTCTCCGCCCCGAAGGCCAAGATCGCCGACTCGCCGGATCCACCTCGACAGCGACTCCACCGCGTCATCAGATCCACGAGCTCGTCGCGATCAGCGCCAAGTTCTTCACGAACGACAGCAAGAAGACGCTCGTACTCGCATCGAGCGCCGAAGAGAAGCGCGACGTCAATCGGACCAGCGCGCTGGGCCCTCTATTGACATGCATGCGCCAGGGGAACCAGGCGACTTGCCGTACGCGGTAGGTTGCCCTGCGTTTACTCGTGAGCTGCGGCAAGTCCAGTGGCCCAGCATGAAGAATTTCAAGCCAGACGTACCAGAGAAGTACGACGGCAAGTCGCATCCGTCGGAGTTCCTCAGCATCTACACCATCGCGGTGCAGGCTGCCGGGGGGGGACGACAAGATCCTTGCCAACTACTTCCCGCTGGTGCTCAAGCCCAACGTCAGGTCCTGGCTCATGCACTTGCCGGACAACTCCATATCCTCCTGGGCAGACCTATGCCATCAGTTTGTCGGCGCCTTTACAGGCGGCGACAAACCTCATGGCCAAGAGAGTGACCTTCATCTACTCGCCCAGAAGGAAGGAGAGCCCCTGCGCAAGTACATCCAGAGATTCATCCGTGTACAGCACAACATCCTAGATGTCCACCCTGTCGCGGTCATCAGTGTGTTCCATCAGAATGTGCGTAACCGCAGGATGCGGGAGGAGATGGCGATGTGCAGGATCAGAGACGTCAGTGAGCTGTATGCCCTGGCCGACAAGTGTGCAGGTGCTGAGGAAGGGAGGAAACTCCCCGGAGAGAATACAGGAGCGGGGGGAACTGACAGCGAGGATGCTGCCCTGGCAAAGAAAAACCGGCGGCGGAACAACAGGAAGAAGAAAGGCAAAGATGTGCTAGTCGTTGAGCAGTCCGGCAATGAAGGTGGCGCCAAGAAAGCCAAAGCTGGTAGCTCCGGCAAGGAGATTGCCGCATGCACCAACTGCCAGGCTGTGGCGGTCGCCGACAAGCAGGACGGCACCGACAAGCAGTACTGCAAGATCCACCGCACCAAGGGCCATGACCTCCAGAGCTGCAAGAAGGTCGAGCAGCTTGTCCAGCAGCAAAAAGCTGAATACGAGCGACGCGACAAGGAGAGGGCCCAAGGAGGCGCTGGAGAATCCGGCAAGAAGCGCGCCGGCCGGGGAGGACGCCGCGGCAAGGCCAAGCAGCGGCAAGGAGACAGACCTCCCCGCGGCCGCGACAAGGATGAAGATGACGACGACGACGAAGACATGGATGATGTCGAGACCAGTGAGCAGGAGTTCCAAAAAGCCACAGAGGTCTTGTGCGTTGACGGCGGTGCTTCTCTGCATACTTCGCACCGCCAACTCAAGCAGTGGGTGCGGGAAGTCAATGCGGCGGAACCACCTGTCGAGTCACGCAAGCTTCTGAAATGGTCCAGCACGCCTATCATCTTTGATATTGAGGACCACCCTGATCGCACAACTGCGGTCGGGTGCTTGCCGATGTTGGTTTCACCAACTATCCGCAACCTCAAGGTCACTAAGATGCTAGTTGACGGCGGGGCCGGCTTGAACCTGATCTCCTCCGCTGTACTCCAGAAACTCCAGATCCCTAACAGCAAGCTTGAAGAGACCGGCACATTCCAAGGAATCAACCCGGGAAGGAGCAAGCTGAAGGGGAAGGTCACGTTGCCAGTAACATTTGGCAGCGAGGTGAACTTCAGGACTGAGAGGGTCACTTTTGACGTTGCCGATTTTCCATTGCCTTACAATGGGATACTCGGCCGTCCAGCACTCGCCAAGTTCATGGCAGCCTCTCACTACGCATACAACATGCTGAAGATGCCAGGCCCGATAAGCGTCATCTCTGTCCCTGGCGACAAGAAGGATGCTCTTATCTGCGCTGACAAGATCTACCGGGAAGCGGCAGCCGCAACAGATCGCAAGTCACTTGCCGTTGAAGCTCCCGGGGGGAAGAAGAAGACCAAGTCCGGCAAGAGTTCTGATGCCCACTCCGGCAAGCGCACCTCTTCGGAGTGCTGCGCTGCCGTCGAGGACGCACCATCGAGCTCCACCGGCAAGTGTAAGAAGACAATGGCAGCTCCGCCAGAGACCAAGAAGGTGTCCGCCAAGGAGGACGGCACTGGTGGTACCTTCACCATCGGTGCCACTCTCGACCCTAAATAGGAAAGCGCGCTCATTGCTTTCCTGCGGGCGAATGTCGATGTGTTTGCGTGGCAACCGTCTGACATCCCCGGTGTTCCCAGGAAAGTAATTGAGCACCATCTTGCCGTTTGTCCTCATGCGCGGCCCGTCAAGCAGAAGGTCAGGAAGCAAGCAGTGGAGCGCCAAGAATTCATCGCAGAAGAGATCAAGAAGTTGGAAGCAGCAGGCCTTGTCAGAGGAGTGCTCCATCCTACGTGGTTGGCCAATCCTGTAGTCGTGCGCAAGGCGAACGGGAAATGGAGACTTTGTATCGACTTTACCAATGTTAACAAAGCTTGTCCCAAAGACCCATTTCCTTTGCCGCGCATTGACCAGATTGTTGACTCCACGACTGGATGTGACTTGCTTTCATTTCTTGACGCATACTCAGGATACCATCAGATCTTCATGGCAGAAGAGGATGAGGAGAAGACCGCATTCATCACTCCATGTGGCACGTACTGTTTCATACGGATGCCTTTTGGTTTAAAAAATGCTGGTTCAACATTTGCAAGGGTAGTCCATGTCGCTCTTGAGCCACAAATACACAGAAATGTGGAAGCCTACATGGATGACATAGTGGTCAAGAGCAAGGACAAGGCAACTCTGATTCAAGATTTAGACGAGACCTTTGCAAATCTGCGCAAGATCAGCCTCAAGCTCAACCCCGAGAAGTGTGTGTTTGGAGTCCCCTCCGGCAAGCTTCTCGGTTCTTCGTGTCTCAGCGGGGAATCGAAGCCAATCCCGACAAGATCAAGGCCATTGAGCAGATTGAAGCACCAAAGCGCGTCAAGGATGTACAAAGACTTGCCGGTTGCGTGGCTGCTCTCAGCAGGTTTATCTCTAGGTCTGCTGAGCGCGCCCTGCCATTTTTCAAAATATTGAAAAAGGCAGGTCCAATGAAATGGACTCCGGAAGCGGAGGCTGCGCTGCAAGACTTGAAGAGATACCTGTCCTCCGCTCCAACACTTGTCGCACCTAAGCCACAAGAGAAGTTGCTGCTGTATATAGCGGCAACCAATCAAGTGGTTAGTGCTGCGTTAGTAGCAGAGAGGGAGGCAGATGACGAGCCAGCAACCACGGCAGGCGCATCCAGCGACAAGCAGGGGGCTTCCCCGACAAGCTCTGGCCCCGACAAGGATGGATCTGCGCAGACGCGCGAGGAGATACAGAAGAGAATGGTGCAGCGCCCAGTTTACTTTGTCAGTTCCCTTCTGCAGGGGGCTAGGTCAAGGTACTCTGGCGTGCAGAAATTGCTTTTCGGCCTTCTCATGGCCTCGAGAAAGCTGCGCCATTACTTCCAAGCACATGAGATCACAGTTGTCACTCGTTTTCCGCTGAAGAGGATACTACAGAATCCAGAAGCGACAGGCAGGATTGTTGAGTGGGCACTGGAACTGTCAAGCTTTGGCCTCAAGTTTGAGAGTACTTCAACTATCCAAAGCAGAGCATTGGCAGAATTCATAGCAGAATGGACGCCAACACCAGATGAAGAAATTCCAGAAACGAGCATCCCCGTCAAAGAAGCAAGCAAAGAGTGGCTGATGTACTTTGATGGTGCCTTTTCGCTGCAAGGCGCCGGCGCTGGTGTGCTGCTTGTCGCACCCACCGGAGAGCACCTCAAGTACGTAGTCCAGATGCACTTTCCCAAGGAGCAAGCAACAAACAATACTGCAGAGTATGAAGGCTTGCTTGCCGGTCTCAGGATCGCGGCAGACCTTGGGATCAAGAAGCTCATTGTCAGGGGTGACTCGCAGCTTGTCGTCCGCCAAGTGAACAAGAGCTATCAGAGTCCGTTGATGGAAGCCTATGTCGACGAAGTGAGAAAGCTAGAAGAGCACTTTGACGGCCTACAGATGGAGCATGTTCCAAGAGCTCAGAACGCCATTGCCGATGGCCTATCAAAGTGCGCCGCACTTAAGTTACCTGTGGAACCAGGGATCTTTGTGCTCAAGCTGACTCAACCCTCCGTAACGCCATCAACTGGACAGAGCAAGAAGAGGAAGTTGATTTCTGGTGACTATTTGCCGGCAGAGCTTCTCGAAGCTGCCGCCAAGAAGGTCACCAAAATCAACGCCAAGAGCGCTGAGGAGCAGTTTGCTCCGGCAAGCCCCAGGGTTTCTTCCGTTGAAGCAGAAGCTCCTGACAAGTTTTGCTCCGGCAAACTTGCCAGGGAACGTCAAGCTCCGGCAGAGCCGCAGGTTCTCGCCGTAGAAGCGGACGTTCCCGCAGCAACAGATTTGCCTTGCGCTGAGGAGCAGTCTGCTCCGGCAAGCCCCAGGGTTTGTTCCGTTGAAGCAGAAGCTCCCGACAAGTTTTGCTCCGGCAAACTTGCCGGGGAACGTCACGCTCCGGCAGAGCCGCAGGTCCTCGCCGTAGAAGCGGACGTTCCCGCAGCAGCAGATTTGCCTTTAGTCCTTGTTGTCGAGCCACAAGCTCCAGCATGGGCACAGCAGATTGTCCGTTTCCTTCAGACAGGAGAACTTCCCGAAGAGCAAGAAGAAGCGGAAAGAGTAGCCCGGCAGTCAAGTATGTACCAGTTTGTCGACAAGACACTGTACAGAAGAAGACTCAACGGTGTGAAATTGAAGTGTATTCACCGGGAAGACGGACAAAAGCTGTTGGCAGAGATACATGGAGGCATATGTGGTCACCACATTGGCGCAAGAGCACTTGCCGGCAAAGCATTCCGGCAAGGTTTCTTTTGGCCGACAGCCCTCCAGGATGCAACTGCACAAGTAACCAAGTGTGAAGCGTGCCAGTTCCATTCCAAGCAGATACACCAACCAGCTCAAGCTCTCCAGACGATCCCTTTATCCTGGCCATTTTCGGTCTGGGGGCTCGACATCCTCGGCCCCTTTCCCCGAGCAGTCGGGGGCTTTGAGTACTTGTACGTTGCAATCGACAAGTTCACAAAGTGGCCGGAAGTGGAACCAGTGAGGAAGGTGACAGCACAGTCAGCAGTCAAGTTCTTCAGGTCGATTGTTTGCCGCTTCGGGATCCCTAACAGGATAATCACCGACAACGGTACGCAATTCACGAGCCGCACCTTCATGCAGTACGTCCAAGATCTTGGCGCCAAGGTCTGCTTCGCTTCTGTTGCTCACCCGAGAAGCAACGGTCAAGCGGAGAGGGCAAATGCTGAAGTGCTGCGTGGGCTCAAGACCAGAACTTTCGACAGGCTGCACAAGTGCGGAAGAAACTGGATCGAGGAGCTGCCGGTGGTTCTTTGGTCGATCAGGACGACGCCAAATCGAGCCACTGGCCAGACACCTTTCGCTCTAGTCTATGGAGCAGAGGCAGTTCTCCCCACGGAACTCGTATACGGGTCACCTCGAGTGCTCGCTTATGATGAGCTTGAGCAAGAGCAGCTGCGACAAGATGACGCGCTGCTCCTTGAGGAAGACCGTCTTCAGGCTGCTGTACGAGCTGCTCGCTACCAGCAAGCTTTGCGCCGCTACCATAGCCGCAAAGTTAACGCCAGAAGTCTCGAGGAAGGCGACCTTGTTCTTCGGCGCGTTCAGTCCGCCAAGAATTCCAACAAGTTGACGCCGAAGTGGGAAGGCCCTTACCGGGTGAAACGAGTCACTAGGCCTGGCGCTGTCCGCCTTGAGACCGAAGATTGCATTCCGGTGAGCAATTCCTGGAACATTGAGCATCTTCGTAAGTTTTACCCGTAAGGCGCGGTTGCCGGAACCTGTTCCGGCAACCACCTTTTGTACAAGTCTTGCCGCTGTTGCATGTAATCCTTTGTACAAAGCCGGGCGCAGACCCCGTGCATAAGTAAAGCTCATGTGCTCCGCACATCTTGTCAATTTCATGCTTTCTATTTTTTGCATATGTGATCTGACACTTTGTGCAGCACCTACTCCCCGGTAAGCAATAACGAGCCGTAAGGCTCCATATCTTTATTTTCTCTTCTTTCTTTTTTCTCAAGGAAAGGAAGGTTCCCTCGCCCACAAGTTTGCCGGGGGGAAAGGAGAAGATAATGGTATGGACCAGGCGTCGTTCAAGAAAGTTTCGCCTTACCGGGAAGCAAACAACAGAAAAGCTAAGTTGCCAAAGTTTGAGCAATCAGATTTTTTAAATTTTTAAGTTATCTCCCTTGAACGACCGCACTTTGTATGGAAAACTTGTGCGCGGAGGAACCAACTCGTAGCTAGTTGCGCCCTTACTTTGTTTCGAGTCCGCTCAACAACTTAAGTGAGCTGCAACTAGTTGCGACAAGGTTTCTTGTCGGTAGCGGCACCGCCAGCAGGCTGCTGACGTCCCGCACTCAGCGCTCGCGGCTCAGGTGCCTGCACCGGCAAGTTCCCTAAAAGCGTAGGGTAAAAAACATACAAAGGGAGGAATCAAGTAAAGGGAATAACATTGCAATCATTACCCGGAATAGAGTTATATTACAAGATAGCTTGTCGCGGCTCTAACAGATTGTTTTCATAACATGACAAACAGCGACAAGAAAAGAAGAAAGCGGGCGGCCTAGTCTATGCGATCGCCCTCGATCCTCTTGATCCCGCTCACCTTGTCCACAATGGGTGCAACAAGGGTCTTGAGCACCTCCAGATCAGCATCCGGCGGCAGGGTCTTGAGGACGTTGGTGAGGTTGAGGCCCGGATTGCGGAAGGCCACCTTCACCAACACTTTTGAAGAGCTCCCGCGTAGATCTTGCGCGACTCGTCGGCCAGCTGCTTTGGGATCTTCTCACGGAGCCGCTGGAGGGCCGTCGCCACGCCTTTGAAGAACAAGATGAGCTTGGCGCTGGGTTGGAGGTTCTCGTTGGAGGGATACCCGAGATCCTCCATCCCCAGCTGCGCCAGCTCCCTTTTAATGTCTGCGGCAACATTCACAAGACCCTCCGTCCAGTGCTCTACATTCTCCCTAAAAGCATTCTGGGCGGCGGCAGCACTATCTAGCAGCGCCTTGTCGGCCTTGATCTCCTCCTTGAAGGCCACCTCCTGCTCCTTGGCGCCGTCCAGCGTCTTGGTCAAAGTGGTCAGCTTCAACTCAAGATCCGCGTTGGAGTCCTTGGCGGCGCTAAGCTCTTTGCCCTTCTCGGCGAGATCGGCCTTCAGCTGCGCCACCTTCGTCTCCAGCTCCTTCTTGGCGGCCTCGGCAACTGTGGCAGCATCCTCTGCTTGCTTAAGGGCTCCGCCGAATTGTTGCTCACGCGTGGCAAGCTCCTCCTTGTGGGCGTCAAGGTTGACTTTCCGCTGCGCCAGCTCCCCCTCCTGCGCAGACAGCTTTCCAGCGGCAAGCCGCTGTTGCTCTTCAACTTCGGCCTTCTCGAGGAAGAAGGCCTTCTGCGCTTCGGCGAGTTGCTCTCGCTCCTCTGCCAGGGACCGGAGAGCTTCCTGGTTGAGACTCCGGAGCTCCTCCGCGCGCTTCTTGATGTCTGCTCCTGCCTTCATGACAAGCGCCTCGCGGGATTCCAGCTTGGCTTGCCACACACGGTAGAGCGACAACAACTTCCGTAGCAGCCGCTCCTCCTGAGGCTCGTTGCTGCAGCTGCTCGGCGCGTCAACCAGCGTCAACCCAGCGGAGGCGAGCACCTCCCCGTCGAAGATCTCTCCCTCGACCGGCGCCCTAGAGCTTGACGCCCAGGGGAGGTTGATGAAGACGCCATCGCCGGCCTTCAAGTAGACGCCTGGCTGGGGCTCTTCGGAGCCTGGCGCTGCGGCAGCGGCGGACGGGTCGGCGGTCGACGTAGCGCCTGGCGCTCCTGCGGCCTCAGGGCCGTCATTGCAATCGCCAGACCCCTCGCCAGTTGCTGCGGCGGCAGCCTTGGAGGCCTTTGCGCCTGCGGGATCGTCAGCACCGGCTACCTTTTTGGTGGCAGCGTCGTCGTTGGCGGCAACCTCGGTCTCCATCGGCTCCGTAGCAGATGGGTCTGACCGCAGAAAAAGGGAGAAGAGTCAAGCAAATACCCAAGAAGATCAAAAGAAGAAGAACCCAAGGGAAGTTTTGAAGCGAGAAGAGTACCTGTACTGGGTCCTGCAGTCGTGGTCTCCACCATCAGGGGGCCGCTGGTGCTGTCCCTTGCCGGAGAACTCTCCCTTGCCGGAGACTTCTCCCTTACCGGAAAACTCTCCCTTGCTGGAGGACTCTCCCTTGGCTCCTGGTGGGGCTGCTCTGCTCCTACACAAACCAACAGTCAGATGTCAGCAAAGGAAGAGTATCCATGCGCACTTCACAGCGGAAAGCGAACCATATACTTACGCTGGGGGCTGCTCTGGAGAAAAGTTGCCGGGTCCGGCAAAGTTGTCTCGGGCGCACCCCCTACTGTCGCAGTGGGTTCGTCCTCGATGACAACCACCGGGACCTTGGCTCTCTTCGCTGCTCTCTGGGCCAGAGTCCTAAAAAGGAATAGGTTCAGAGTAAAGCAAGTGAGATACAAGACAAAACAGCAAGAATTGAAGAACTACAAGTACAACAAGAGAATCTTACTCTTCTTCTTCCTCGTCGGAGCTGAACGCGGAGAAGTCGAAGTCCGGCTCACGTCCGGCGCGAGGAGGCGGAGGAGTAGGTTCCCTTGGCCGCTTGGCGGGAGCAGTGGCGGTGGTCTGA
Source organism: Triticum aestivum (assembly GCF_018294505.1). Taxonomy (NCBI): domain Eukaryota; kingdom Viridiplantae; phylum Streptophyta; class Magnoliopsida; order Poales; family Poaceae; genus Triticum; species Triticum aestivum. The sequence continues at coordinate 165,591,912 of NC_057800.1, read as the reverse complement.
GACGACCCCACTCCGGCTGCCGCCGCGGCGTGAGAAGCGGCAGGAGCAGAAGCGGTGGTCCGGGAGGGCCCTGCTCCAGTTGCCGTCGCAGCGTGAGGTGCTCCCGCAGCAACAGTGCTTGCCACGATAGAGCGTGTCACGCGGCGCGACGACTGTTGACTCGCCTGCCGCTCCGCTACGTCACCGGCCTTGCGGAGACGCCTTCTTGGTGGAGATGGAGGTTCTGCTTGCAGCGAGCTGCCTGAAGATGAGGAGGAAGAGGAGTTGATCTCCAGCGAGCCGCTCGCATCCTCGGCGGGCTCGCTTGACTCGACGCCATGCCCGGCAAGCTCTTTCTCGCCGGTGGGCTCCCCTCGCTAGGCACGACTTGCCGCCTCCGCTGCATCTGCCTCCTCCACGGTGAATCCAAATTCGCCCGCGGCTGCGGCTGCCGCCGCCTCTTCCAGCCTAGTGGCAATGCGTGTCATCTCCGCATCGGTGGTGTCGTGGGTGAGGCTATCCTTTTCGTCGGAGAGGATCGACACTTCTACCAAGCCATTAAAGAATTGCTGCACGACGTCGTCTGCAGGCTCTTGCCAGGTTGGGACAATTCCATGCGAATCGCACAGCGGCATCATTGCACGGATGCGGTCGAGCGCGGAGTTGTTGCACAGCGGAACGACACCCCCCGGCAACCTGAACACTTCGGGATGTTGAGGGTCATATTTGAACAGCTCCTGGAGCATCACGTTAAGTTCCAGAACAGTGAAGTTGAATTTGAGGCCCGGCCGCAGCCTCATGATATCCGCCGCATTCTTGAACTCCCAGGCGGGTCTCCCCCGTTCCTGCAGGGGGGCGATGCGGCGGCGAAGAAAATTTGCGCCAACAGCGCCTACTGTGAGCCCGGCAAGCCTGAGGCGTAGGATCCGGGTGACGGCAATCTTCAGCCTATGGTCTTCCGGGGCCACGTCACTCCAATCGCTGCCGCGTGCTACTGGGGCTTGGCGCCGGGCGGTAAACGGCTGCGGGTTCTCCTCGTCAATCCAGCACCAGTCTGCTCTCCATTCCTCCCACTTGCCGCGGAACTCTCCCTCCAGATAAGTGTCCTTCTTGCCGGCCCTCGAGATCCAGGCGATTCCGCCGGATAAAGGCTCTCCTCTCTCTACTCGGGGCATAAAGAAGTGGCGAAAAAGGGCTACATTGGGATGGACTCCGACAAAGTTTTCGCAGAGATGTGCGAAAACTGCCATGGTCAGAACGGCATTGGGGGTGAAGTCAAGGAGGTGGAACCCATAGGTGTTCATAATATCGCAGAAGAACTCAGAGAAAGGCGGGCAGAGCCCGCAGTAGAAGAACAAGGCAAAGAAAGGATATCCATTTGGAGCCTTCTTCCAAGTGGCGGTTGGAAGTACCTTCGTGCGCGGGTGCGCTCGCGTCTCCGTCGACCAGAAGAGGTAGTAGTTCTCCCTCAGCTCCCTCGCGGCGAGCTTGGGGGGGAAGACTGCCCGCTCCTTTCGCAGCGCCGCAAGCCGTTGCGCCTCGGTCGACTTCACAACCTTCCCCTTGTCGGCTTTCGGAGCCATGGCGGAAGTGGTGGAGGAGGTCGACGGCGTCGGTGGTGCTGGTGGCGATGGGGGCGGGGCGCTGCTCTCTTTCAGATTCGGGAAGACGAGGGAGCGGCGGAGATTTCCGAGATTGAAGCAGCAACCGGCGAATGGGCGAACTACCCCTGTTTCCCCTGCTTATAAAGAGGGAGAGGGCGGACGTTCCGCATTTCCGAATAAAGAAACCACCCACGATCTCTCCCACGACGCCGCATTCAACGCGTGCCGTTCGGGGAGGGCGCGGTGGATACGGGGAGAGATACGGCGTAACCTAGGCCGCGCGTGCCCGTGCCCTGTTTTGGGCCTGGCCCAACAGCGCTCGGCACCGTGTATGGCCCAGGCCCGGGGGCTCCTGTCGGTGTACTAGAGTAGGGGTACCTTAGTATCCTGAACTTGTGCACGGGCAGTCGCAGCATCCCGCGGCAAGGCTTGCCGGGTGACCGCCAAGGTCCTCCGTGGTTCCTTTGGAGCCATTCAAGAACAAAGTATCCAAGCCAAGGAGACAAGACCCCGGCAAGAGGAGCTTGCCGGGAAGGCCAACCAAGGCATCTCAAGGAACTTGCCGCGACGCGCCACGCGTCCCGGCAAGGCCCGGTGAGCGACAAGCTCCCGGACGCGACAAGACAACGACCGCGGCAAGGCGCTTGCCGCGGCAAGCCACCACTCTGCGCCCGCGCTCCAGCACATCCACCAACGTGTCGCTCTGGGACCCTTCCAGGCATACGTGGCGGGAGGCTGTGCAGCCAGGGGTGCGCGGTGGCAAGCGGCGCTGACAAGGTCGCCATCGTGGCGAGCGGTGGCGTCCCTGACGGTCCCTTTTGTACTATTTAGACGACGCAGACGGGCATTTAATGCCCTTGTCCCCTGCCGTCAGGGTTAGGTATGATACACTGTAGCAGGTAGTTGTACCTACTGCAGCACCTTTCCATTTTTACCCTTGTCTACGTTGCCACCTGTCGGTGACCCCTTGAGCATATAAATGGAGGCCCGTGCGCAACGTAGAGGGGGTTCGGAGGAGAAAGAGAACACTCACGCTCGGTCTCGTTAGCTGCTGGAGTGTACTGTAGCACTCCGCGCTCCCGAGCAAGAACTCAATACAAACCACAAAGCAGGAGTAGGGTTTTAAGCATCCGTGCGGCCCGAACCTGGGTAAACCGCTCGTGTGCTTCGCCTCGATCCGCTCTTCGTGCGACCTCCACCCCCGCCGAACCGAAAGGGACTCGGTCCGCCGGTCCCATAGGTGCTCGTGGATCAGAACCCCGGCAGACAGATTCTGTTTTCAATGCATAGTTTGCTTGTTTTCTAGTTTCTATGGATTGTATTGCTCAATAAAAATTGTATAAATATATGACACAATAGGCATTGTGTGATAACAATTATGAATCTTGTCTTTGGCAGTACCAAAAGTGGAATGGTTTGCTCTTTATCATACTAACCTATCTCACAAAGTTTTGTTAAGTTTTGTGTGATTGAAGTTTTCATGTTTTGGGTGATATATCGATATGAGGAGAATAAGGAGTGACAATAACCTAAGCTTGGGGATTCCCAAGGCACCCCCAAGGAAATATTCAAGGAATATCCAAGCAACTAAGCTTGGGGATGCCCCGGAAGGCATCCCCTCTTTCGATTCCAACATTATTGGTAATATCACTTGGAGCTATGTTTCATTCGTCACATGATATGTGTTTTGCTTGGAGCGTCAATTTATTTTGTTTGGATTTGATTGCTGTTATTTATAATAATATTTTGCATCTTTTATTTCAATAAAAGTGGGAATGATAGCCTTTTCCATGCTTATTTTGCAAGTATACTTGTTGCTGTTTGAAAACAGAAAGTTTACCACTGTTGCAAAAATTCCCTAGAAAAGTCAGAATGTGATAAAATGTTGAAACTTTTTGCAAAATGAACTCTGATAAAATTTCTACAGTGTGGTAAATTTTAATAATGTTTGGAGTTGAAGAAGTATTGATACTCTTGCATTCTTCACAGACTGTACTGTTTTGGTAGATTGCTGTTATGTTTGCATTGTTTGCATATGTTTGCTTGTTTAATGATTCTATTTGAGGATAGGAGTATTAAATATGCAGGGAAATTTAGTATGCAATGTTAAATAATAATTTTAGTGATTTGCTATAGTAGAGAATGATAAGGTTTTTGCATTGGTTTTTACTAACTTATCTCACGAGTTCTTGTTGAGTTTTATGTGGATGAAGCTTTTGAGATTTAGGAAAACCGTGATATGAAAGGAATTAAGGAGACACGAAAGCTCAAGCTTGGGGATGCCCAAGGCATCCCAACATAATATTTCAATAAGTCCCAAGCATCTAAGCTTGGGGATGCCCTGGTAGGCATCCCACCTTTCTTCTTCTACAATTATCGGTTAGTATCGGTTGAGCCTAAGTTTTTGCTTCTTCACATGATGTATGCTATTCTTAGAATGTCATTTTATTTTGTTTTTGATTGATGTTTTAATAAAGTACTTACTCCCTCCATTCCAGATTACTCATCGTGGTTTTAGTTCAAATTTGAACTAAAACCACGACGAGTAATTTGGAACGGAGGGAGTAGATCTGAAAGTTTTTAAATAAATTAGAGTCCTCAAATAGTTGCTAGAGAGGCTAAGTAAGCGGCATTCACATCCCGTCAACGAAGCTATTTCCTATGTCATTTACTCTTGTGCTTATTATGCCATGCTATGCTGGTAGACGTGGATTGGGTGAGTGAAATCCATGACAGATGTGAGATTGAAAATTAATGGTTTATCTAAGGTGGCAACTTAAATACACATCTGGGTGGATTGAGGCACCTGGGTATTCCAGGACATGCCTGTTTTCTTTTGGACCGCCACCCAGGCTCAAAGGGATCATGAGATTTTTCAAACTAGAAACTTCCGTGTGCAGCCACAAGCCATTATGGGCTCTGGCATAGTTGATTAAGTCGTGCGAACTCTTACAGGGTAGACTAGCAGATGTAGGGGAAAGTAGGTGTACCAGTCTATCCATCGTAAGGTGCTAGCGCTTCTGAAAGACTGTGTCTCGGTCATCCGTTTCTCAAACACCATGTAGTGCGAGAAATCCAACGGAGGCGATCGAGTCTTGTGGGGAAAAGTGCGCAAACCTCTGCAGAGTGTAACAAACTAATCATGATTAGCCGTGTCCCCGGTTATGGACATCTTGAGTATCTAGTATCTGGATTATCATGTGAATCTCAACATGTTACTCTAAAATTAATGTTGTTGGGTTAATGATGATGCTTAATTGGGATTGAGAATGCTGTCAACCATTCTCAATGTTTAACAACCACCATGATAGTAATTAAATTTATTCTTTTGAAGTAGGGAAAAATTGGCTTTATGCAAAACTGTAACCATAGAGCTTTCCACCAGCCAAATATGCATATGGTATAGCTGTTGCATTCCATTACTCTCTATGTGTTACCTTGCCAGCATATTCCATGTGCTGACCCGTTTTCGGGCTGCAACGTTAATGTTGTAGACTTTTCAGACGACGATTAAGGAGTTTTTAGGTCATGGTTCTATACTCAGTGATGCCGTTGGAGTTGATGGACTCACTTATCTTCCAAGCCTTCCGCTGTTATCGTAATTAGATGGCCTTAAGCCATATTTATTGTAATAAGTTCTCTTTTGAGACACTCGATGTAATAAGTGTGTGATTGCAACTCTACTATAAATCCTCTGAGTACTGGGTGGTGTCAGCATTACTGATCCAGGGATGACACCGGAGCACAGAGATCAGACTGTTTGAGGTCTGGTCACTACGGAGATGGTATCAGAGCACACGCTGACTGTAGGACACGACCACTAAGCTAAAGACCTAGATCACTACTCACTCTCTTCTCTTCTGACCTCTCATCTTTTCTACTCTTTAGGATGGCGGATGCAAGGAACAAGTTCACCCAACCAGATGAAGATACACCCTTTTGACGCCACTTGAAGGAAGTCACTAGATACCTGAACATAGGAGTACCAAGCTTCACGAGAACCTACAACGCCACTTTACCTGAAGAAGAGCGCTGGATGATTCAAGTTCAAGTTCTAGGAAGGACGTTCATGCCAGTCACTGAGCCCATAGAGTTTTCTTTTGATGCACCAACTTGGAGTCTATGAAAGAGTATGGCAGCTCACATCGCCATGGGACGCATTGGAGAAGTCTACCGCAAGGATCTTAAGGACACTATATACCAGATTTGTGAGCGCCGAGATGAACACTGGGAGATGATTAACACCAGGAAAGATAGATCAATTGCAGCTTTTATTCAGGAGTTAAATCAGCACATTCGACGACAGGAGAATCAGATGTGCACCGACATGATAGATCTGAAGAAGGCTAAGACTAGAATCAAGGAACTGGAGGAAGAACTCAAGGCTACACGCGAAGGTTATGAAGAAGAAATTGAAGTATTGGTGGATAAGAATGCCGATCTAACAATGAAGTTAGCGATATTTATGGGAGGCCCGACACCAGTAGATGAAGACGAAGAACCCAAGGAGATTAGCCTGGAAGACTACATCATCATTGACGGCACCGACTCGGAAGCAGATAGTAGCGATGATGACTATGTTGATGAAGCAGGAGCAGATATCATGGAGTCTACAACCGTAGAATATTTCTAGTAGACCACCTCATCAGTAGTAGTAGTCCACCATGTAAATATAGTTAGATCGATTGTATGCCTTTGTTTGTTTGAATGAAGTGAATTGTTTGCTTTTCCCTCATGAGCATATGGGTAGTGTTTTCTCTTTAGACCCCCTCTATTCTTATATCTCATCTTTTCTAAACCCTCAGATGCCTCCGAGACGTGACCCCGGATTTGCCTTTCCGCCGGAGCTCACCCAGTTGATCCAGCAGCAGAACACCTTGATGCAGTTGCTGAAGGAAATATGCCCTAGAGGAAATAATAAAGTTATTATTTATTTCCTTATATCATGATAAATGTTTATTATTCATGCTAGAATTGTATTAACCGGAAACATAATACATGTGTGAATACATAGACAAACAAAGCGTCACTAGTATGCCTCTACTTGACTAGCTCGTTAATCAAAGATGGTTATGTTTCCTAACCATGAACAATGAGTTGTTATTTGATTAACAGGATCACATCATTAAGTGAATGATCTGATTGACATGACCCATTCCATAGCACCCGATCGTTTAGTATGTTGCTATTGCTTTCTTCATGACTTATACATGTTCCTATGACTATGAGATTATGCAACTCCCGTTTGCCGGAGGAACACTTTGTGTGCTACCAAACGTCACAATGTAACTGGGTGATTATAAAGGACCTCTACAGGTGTCTCCAAAGGTACATGTTGGGTTGGCGTATTTCGAGATTAGTATTTGTCACCCCGATTGTCGGAGAGGTATCTCTGGGCCCTCTCGGTAATGCACATCACTTAAAGCCTTGCAAGCATTGCAACTAATGAGTTAGTTGCGGGATGATGTATTACAGAACGAGTAAAGAGACTTGCCGATAACGAGATTGAACTAGGTATTGGAATACCGACGATCGAATCCCGGGCAAGTAACATACCGATGACAAAGGGAACAACGTATGTTGTTATGCGGTCTGACCGATAAAGATCTTCATAGAATATGTAGGAGCCAATATGGATCTTCGTAGAATATGTAGGAGCCAATATGGATCTTCGTAGAATATGTAGGAGCCAATATGGGCATCTAGGTTCCGCTATTGGTTATTGACCGAAGACATGTCTCGGTCATGTCTACATTGTTCTCGAACCCGTAGGGTCCGCACGCTTAAGGTTACGATGACAGTTATATTATTAGTTTATGCATTTTGATGTACCGAAGGTTGTTCGGAGTCCCGGATGTGATCACGGACATGACGAGGAGTCTCGAAATGGTCGAGACATAAAGATTGATATATTGGAAGCCTATGTTTGGAAATCGGAAGTGTTCCGGGTGAAATCGGGATTTTACCGGAGTACCGGGAGGTTACCGGAACCCCCCGGGAGCTATATGGGCCATAGTGGGCCTTAGTGGAAAAAGAGAAGAGGCAGCCCAACATGGGCCGCGCGCCCCTCCCCTCCCTTGGTCCGAATAGGACAAGGAGAGGGGGCCGGCCCCTCTCTCTCTTTTCCCACCTCGCGAGTCCTATTCCAACTAGGATTGGGGGAGAAGTCCTACTCTCGGAGGGAGTAGGACTCCTCCTGGCGCGCCCTATGTGGCCGGCCGGCCTCCCCCTCTTGGTCCTTTATATACGGAGGCAGGGGCACCCCAGAGACACACAAGTTGATCCACGTGATCTTATTCTTAGCCGTGTGTGGTGCCCCCAGCCACCATAGTCCTTGATAATATTGTAGCGGTGCTTAGGCGAAGCCCTGCGGCAGTAGTACATCAAGATCGTCACCACGCCGTCATGCTGACGGAACTCTTCCCCGACACTTTGCTGGATCGGAGTCCGGGGATCGTCATCGAGCTGAACGTGTGCTAAAACTCGGAGGTGCCGTAGTTTCAGTGCTTGATCCGTCGGGCCGTGAAGACGTACGACTACATCAATCAAACGCGTCCGTTGTCGATCTACAAGGGTACGTAGATCACACTCTCCCCTCTCGTTGCTATGCATCACCATGATCTTGCGTGTGCGTAGGAATTTTTTTGAAATTACTACGTTCCCCAACAGTTGCTAGTCCAGAATCAGAATCAGAGGAACAACAACAACAACTCACCACCACCACCACCACCAGTTGACCACTTAGCCCGTTTTCTTAGGCTGAACCCGCCGGTGTTTTCCAGTAGCACCGAGCCGATAGTAGCAGATGATTGGCTCCGCAAGACAGCTAGGGAGTTGACCACAGCAGGATGCACAGATGAGGAGAAGGTTAAGTTTGCCGCACATCAGTTAGAAGGACCCACAGCATCATGGTGGGAGAATTTTACAGCCACCTTCCGAGTCGACACTGTCACATGGGATCTGTTTCAGAAGGCTTTCCGTACTGCCCATGTTTCAGCAGGAGCAATGGCCATGAAGAAGCGTGAGTTTCGCAACTTGCGCCAAGGAGGACGGACAGTTGGCCAGTATGTGGAGGAGTTTAGTAAGCTAGCACGTTATGCCCCAGACAACGTTGCTACGGATGCAGCTAAGCAGGAGAAGTTCCTGGCAGGACTGAATGATGAGTTGAGTATGCAGTTGATGGTAGCCACCTTCAACAACTACCAGGAGTTGGTAGACCGTGCTCTTATGATTGAAGGGAAGCAGCAGCAAATTGAGAACTGCAAGAGGAGGTATGGACAAGGAAAGTATAATTCAGGAGCTCAGCAGAAGCCATGTTTTACCCCTAGACCGGGAGGACATTTTCAGCATACCCATGGAGTAGGTAGCTCGCACAATCACAATGGCACCAAGAATGGTAATGGGAATGGAGGAAGCAATGGCTAGAACCGCAGCACCCCATCAACCCCAGCCAAGAGAGATCTGAGTCAAGTCACCTGTTTCAAGTGTTCCAAGACCGGACATTATGCCAATGAATTTCCTGAAGGCCAAAACGGCAATGGAAGCTCTAGAAAGAAGCCGAACCCTTTCAACAGGGGACAGGTGAACCACGTTAATGTGGAGGAGGTTGAAGCTCAGCCCGATGCAGTAATAGGTAAGTTTTTGGTTAAGTCATTTACTGCACTCGTTCTTTTTGATACTGGTGCATCGCATTCATACATATCAAGGGGATTTGTGGAAAAGTATAGCCTACCCACTAGGGTTATCAAAACACCTATGCTAGTAAGCTCACCAGGAGCAGAGTACATGGTCAGTCAAGGATGTTTTCAAGTGCCATTAAGTATAGGATGGCATGTTTTCCCAACAGATTTAATTATTCTGGAATCCCAAGGTCTGGATGTGATTCTTGGTATGGATTGGCTGTCGATGTATGGAGGAAACATCGATTGTGCTAGTAAGTTAATTTTGCTTACCACCCTAGAAGGGAGAAGGATCAAGTATGTATCCCGGCATGCGCCAAACAAGACACAAGTAAATTCATTAACAGGAGTTGTGCAGGAGGAAGTACCAGTGGTAAGGGAATTCCCTGATGTATTTCCAGAGGAGTTGCCAGGCATGCCACCGGATAGAAATATTGAGTTCTTAATTGAGCTATTGCCAGGCACAGGGCCAATATCAAAGAGACCATATAGGATGCCAGCAAAGGATTTGGTGGAAATTAAGAAACGGATTAAGGAGTTACTGGATAAAGGTTACATTCGCCCAAGTTCTTCACCTTGGAGATCACCAGTACTATTAGTAGAGAAGAAGGATGGATCGTTAAGGATGGTTGTTGATTATCGAGGATTGAATGAAGTAACAATCAAGAACAAGTACCCGCTACCAATGATCAATGATCTGTTTGATCGATTGCAAGGAGCTAAAGTGTTTTCCAAGATTGATTTGCGATCAGGGTACCACCAGTTGAAGATTCGAGAACAGGATATTCCGAAGAAAGCTTTTACCACCAGGTATGGGTTGTATGAGTATACCGTTATGTCATTTGGTCTGACTAACGTGCCTGCCTATTTTATGAACATGATGAACAAAGTGTTTATGGAGTTTTTGGATAAGTTCGTCGTAGTGTTCATTGATGATATCCTGGTTTATTCAAAGAATGAAGAGGAACATAAGGAGCATTTGCGTTTGGTACTTGGAAAGCTCAGAGAACATCAATTATATGCCAAGTTCAGCAAATGTGAGTTTTGGTTGAAGGAAGTAGGATTCCTCGGACACGTTATATCTGGAGAAGGTATAACTGTTGATCCCACTAAAGTTGATACCGTGACCAAGTGGGAAGCCCCAACTACCGTTGGAGAGATCCGGAGTTTTCTTGGACTCGCAGGATACTACTGGAGGTTTATTGAATTTTTTTCAAAGATTTCGAAGCCTATGACGGAGTTGTTGAAGAAAGATACCAAGTTCAAATGGACTGAGCAGTGTGAGGCTAGTTTCTAGGAGTTGAAGAAATGCTTGGTTACCTCACCAGTGTTGATTTTGCCAGATCAGACCAAGGATTATGAGGTGTATTGCGACGCTTCACGTCGAGGACTTGGAGCAGTGCTTATGCAGGAAGGGAGAGTTGTTTCATATGCCTCAAGACAACTAAAGCCCCATGAGTTGAATTATGCTACGCATGATTTGGAGTTAGCAGTCGTAGTGCATGCCTTGAAGACATGGAGACATTTCCTCATCGGAAATCATTGTGAGGTGTACACGGATCATAAGAGTTTGAAGTACATTTTCACACAGAAGGAGTTGAACCTCAGACAAAGGAGATGGTTGGAGCTCATCAAGGATTATGATATGAAATTGCATTATCATCCCGGGAAGGCTAATGTAGTAGCTGATGCATTAAGCCGCAAGAGCCATGTCAATACGTTAATGACGGGAGAAATACCCAAGGAGTTAGCAGAAAATCTTCGTGAACTATGTTTGGAAATAGTTCTGAGAGGCTATGTAGCAGCGTTGGAGATTCAGCCAACTTTGATGGACAGAATCAGGGAAGCTTAGAAGACTGACAAGGAGATTGCTTCCATAAAGGAGAAAATGAAAGAAGGAAAAGCTAAAGGATTTTGTGAGGATGAGCACGATACCCTATGGTTTGAAGACCGTGTCTATGTGCCCAATGACCCGGAGATCAGGAAGTTAATTCTGCAAGAGTCCCATGATTCACCCTATTCGATTCACCCAGGGAATACCAAGATGTATCTGGATTTGAAGGATATTTTCTGGTGGACCGGAATGAAGAAAGAAATAGCAGAGTATGTAGCAGTTTGTGATGTATGCCAGAGAGTAAAGGCAGAGCATCAGAAGACAGCGGGATTGTTACAACCATTGCCGATACCCGAATGGAAGTGGGATAAGTTAGGCATGGATTTTATCACGGGATTGCCCAGGACTCGTTCAGGCTATGACTCGATTTGGGTTGTAGTCGATCGATTGACGAAAGTAGCTCATTTCATCCCAGTAAAGACCACTTATACCAGTGCTAAGTTGGCAAAAATATACATGACCAGAATAGTATGTCTGCATGGAGTTCCGAGGAGTATCGTATCAGATAGAGGAACCCAGTTTACCTCAAAGGTCTGGAAGCAGTTGCACGAAACTTTGGGAACCAGGCTAGAATTCAGTATAGCTTTTCATCCGCAGACAGATGGACAGACCGAGAGAGTCAATCAGATTTTGAAGGATATGCTGAGAGCTTGTGCGCTAGATTATGGATCTAGTTGGGACGATAATTTGCCATATGCAGAGTTCTCTTATAACAACAGTTACCAAACCAGTTTGAAGATGGCCCCTTTCGAAGCTTTGTACGGAAGGAGGTGCAGGACACCGTTATCGTGGGACGAAGTTGGAGACCGTCAGTTGTTTGGACCTGACTTGATTAAGGAGTCTGAACAGAAAGTGAAGTTGATTCGGGATAGGCTCAAGGTAGCCTAGTCCAGACAGAAGAGTTATGCAGATTCTAAACGCAAGGAGACAATTTACGAAGTTGGAGACAGAGCTTATCTTCGAGTATCTCACCTTCGGGGAACAAAGCGTTTTGGAGTTAAAGGGAAGTTAGCGCCACGATTTGTAGGACCATATCGAATTGTGGAGCGTATGGGACAAGTGGCCTACAAGTTGAAATTGCCCGAAGGATTGTCAGGAATTCATGATGTGTTCCACGTTTCCCAGTTAAAGAAGTGTCACGCGGAGATAGCTGACATACCATTGAGAGACACAGTGCCTTTGGAAACTATTCAGTTGGATAACGATTTGACCTATGAGGAGAACCAGTTAAGATCCTCGAGTTTGCCAGCCGAGTTACTCGCAGCAAAGTTATCAAGTTTTGCAAGGTTCAGTGGAGCCACCACACGGAGGATGAAGCCACCTGGGAATGAGAGGAAGATTTGCTCAAAGACCACCCTCACCTATTTTCTAGCCAACCCGAATCTCGAGGGCGAGATTCATCTTAAGGGGGGTAGGTTTGTAACATCCCAAATTTTCAATTTGGAATGTTATACATTAGATCATCATGCATATCATATTTTATTTGCTTTGGGTTTTGATCCTAGAAATTCTAAGCAACTCAAGGACCCACGGAGAGACTTGGGGATTTCGTTATTTTCATATTTGAGTTTTCTCAAATTTTGAGAATAGGATCATTTGATTTTATTTATTTTATCATCAATTATTTCTATTACAAAATTATGAGAGAGGGAATAAAATGACTTTCCCAAAATATAGAAATATTGAGGATTTAATAAAAAAAATCAAATAGTTTTATTTCAGAGTTTTTTTTGTTGTTTTTATTTGAATTAGGAAAAATGCGCGTTTTTCAAAATTGCATTTAGGGCCCAAATAAATGTTCACTTTGTCGGGCTTGATTTTAGAAGCCCGGGAAAATTTATTTCGGGATTTTTGGAGTCCGTTTAGTATTTCTTTTTATTTTTCTTCCGAGCGAATAAAAAACGGAACCGACTTCGGGCCGTAACCGGCCAGAACTCTGCTGGCCGGGGGGCTTTATAAGCCGTGCCTCGGGCCCGAGCCAGCCCACCAGCAGCCGCCGCCCGAACCCTAACCCTAGCCGCCGCCGCCGCCCTGCCGCCGATCCGCCGGAGCCGCGCGTCGCCCGAGGATCGCCGCACCTCGAAATCCGTGCCATTTTTTTTAAATTCCTTTCGTCATTTTTCTTTTTTGTTGGATTTTTCCGCGGTTATTTTCTGATCGCGATTTCTGACCCGATTTTCGTTTTAGTTTAACTTTTCGCTCGTTTATTGGAATCAGGCGATTCAAGCGCCTGGAGTTTTGTCTCGAAACCCTCTATCCGAATAATCAACTTAAACAAGTTTTTGCTACTGTAAAATCTGACTTAGGTTCAGATTACTAGAACGAAGTTGTTTTCTTTCGCCGTTTGACTTTCTTTGCTTCGTTCGATTTGATTCCTTTTGCCAACCGGAGTTCTTAAGTTGAACCTTCTGGTTAGATCTCTTATTTGAGTTTTACCTATGCATTAGATGAGTACTTATTGTATGCTTGTTTGTTTGCCTGCGATAGAGTACCCAGAGTGCGCCGCCTATTACTTCGAATTGTTAGGTTTCGCGGATCATCAGCAAGGCAAGTAACACTTTGATCATACCTTTTCTACAACCCAGTTTTTTTGCATTAGATCAATCTTCACACATTGCATGATTAGGATCTAATTAAACTGTGGGATGGGAAGTAGATGAGGTAGTACCTATTACCTGTTTATTATCAAACCTTTGGGAGTTACTTCTACGTTTGCTTATTATGCCATGCTATGCTAGTAGATGTGGATTGGGTGAGTGAAATCCATGATAGATGTGAGATTGATAATTAATGGTTTATCTAAGGTGGCAACTTAAATACACATCTGGGTGGATTGAGGCACCTGGGTATTCCAGGACATGTCTGTTTTCTTTTGGACCGCCACCCAGGCTCAAAGGGATCATGAGATTTTTCAAACTAGAAACTTCCGTGTGCAGCCACAAGCCATTATGGGCTCTGGCATAGTTGATTAAGTCGTGCGAACTCTTACAGGGTAGACTAGCAGATGTAGGGGAAAGTAGGTGTACCGGTCTATCCATCGTAAGGTGCTAGCGCTTCTGAAAGACTGTGTCTCGGTCATCCGTTTCTCAAACACCATGTAGTGTGAGAAATCCAATGGAGGCGATCGAGTCTTGTGGGGAAAAGTGTGCAAACCTCTGCAGAGTGTAACAAACTAATCATGATTAGCCGTGTCCCCGGTTATGGACATCTTGAGTAACTAGTATCTGGATTATCGTGTGAATCTCAACATGTTACTCTAAAATTAATGTTGTTGGGTTAATGATGATGCTTAATTGGGATTGAGAATGTTGTCAACCATTCTCAATGTTTAACAACCACCATGATAGTAATTAAACTTATTCCTTTGAAGTAGGGAAAAATTGGCATTATGCAAAACTGTAACCATAGAGCTTTCCACCAGCCAAATATGCATATAGTATAGCTGTTGCATTCCATTACTCTCTATGTGTTACCTTGCCAGCATATTCCATGTGCTGACCCGTTTTCTGGCTGCAACGTTAATGTTGTAGACTTTTCAGACGACGATTAAGGAGTTTTTAGGTCGTGGTTCTATACTCAGTGATGTCGTTGGAGTTGATGGACTCACTTATCTTCCAAGCCTTCCGCTGTTATCGTAATTGGATGGCCTTAAGCCATATTTATTGTAATAAGTTCTCTTTTGAGACACTCGATGTAATAAGTGTGTGATTGCAACTCTACTATAAATCCTCCGAGTACTGTGTGGTGTCAGCATTACTGATCCAGGGATGGCACCGGAGCACAGAGATCAGACTGTTTGAGGTCTGGTAGCTACAGCCTCTCAAAATGTTTTTATCTCTCAATTTTCGCTTTGAGCTCTAGCACCTCTACAAATCCCTACTTCCCTCTGCGAAGGGCCTATCTTTTACTTTTATGTATTTACTTTTATGCAAAGATTCAAAGTTCTTACGTCTATTTCTTTTTATTTGTCTCTTTCGGCAAGCATCATGTGGTGAGCAAAGATCTAGGCACATATGTCGAGTTGAATAAGGGTAGCATGAGTTATTATTGTTGACATCATCCTTGAGGCGAATACGTTGGGAGGTGAAATTATAAGCCCCTATCTTTCCATGTGTCCGGTTGAAACGTTTTGCTCATGTGTACAAGGTGGGTGTTAGCAATCATAGAAGACTATATGATGGTTGAGTATGTGGAGCTCTTACTTAAACTCTGTTGAATAAGTTGAATTGCAATTGCTTGGTGACTAAGAACATAGGTTGCTGGGTTTCAACAGAATTCATTGTTTGAACCTTAACATGTGAATTGGTTGCCACTATAACATGAGGAGTTTCATAAGAAATAATTGTTGTTATGATGCTAGGAAAAGTGATTGCAAAATTATCATTGATCAAACTTGTGCACTTTGCTAGCATTCACACTTCATAAATTATTTCTTTTATCATTTACCTACTCGAGGACAAGTAGGAATTAAGCTTGGGGATGCTGATACGTCTCCAACGTATCTATAACTTATGAAGTATTCGTGCCAATATATTATCATTCTTGGATGTTTTACAATCATTTTATAGCAACTTTATATCATTTTTTGGGACTAACCTATTGACCCAGTACCCAGTGCCAGTTGCTGTTTTTTGCTTGTTTTTTACATCATAGAAAATCAATATCAAACGGAGTCCAAACACTGCGAAACTTTTTGTAGATTTTTATGGGCTAGAAGACTCCCAATGGGCCAGAGTAGCACCTGGACGGTCCCCCTAGGGGGGCACAACCCACCAGGGCACGCCAGTCCCCCTGGCATGCCTAGGTGGGTTGTGCCCACCTCGGTGGCCTCCCGTACCCTTTCTTTGCACTATAAATTCCCAAATATTCTGAAACCCTTCGGGGTTAACCTAGATCAGAAGTTCCGTCGCCGCAGGGCTCCGTAGCTACCGAAAACCAATCTAGACCCGTTCTGGCACCCTGCCGGAGGGGAAATAATCTCCGGTGGCCATCTTCATCATCCCGGCGGCCACCACGATGAGGAGGGAGTAGTCCACCCTCGGGGTTGAGCGTTTGTACCAGTAGCTATGTGCTTAATCTCTCTCTCTCTCTCTCATGATCTACATCATGGGCTTTGTTAATATAGTTGGATCATATGATGTTTCTCCCCTCTATACTCTTGTTGTGATGAATTGAATCTTTACCCTTTGAAGTTTTTTCATGTCGGATTGAATATTCAAAGATGAGAACACATGATACATGTCTTGCGGTATGAATACTTGAGGTGACAATTGGAGTATCTTGTTGATTCACTTGATATATGTTATGGCATTCAACTCGCAGATTCCCGTGGTGATATTGGGGTAATCTATGCATAGGGGTTGATGCATGTTTTTATTATCTTTTCTCCGACGGAAACTTTGGGTTCTCTTTATAGTTCTTTGTGTGGATTGAGTATTATGAATATGAATTCGCTTTGGTGTTACTCTAGTACGAACTCTAGGATAGATCAAACAAAAACAATAGCTTTGTGTTATTTTAGTATGAACTCTTGAATAGATTGAACAAAAAGAATACCTTTGAGGTGGTTTCATTGTTAGGGAACGTAGTATTTCAAAAAAAATCCTACGATCACACAAGATCTATCTAGGAGAAGAATAGCAACGAGCGGGGAGAGTGTGTCCACGTACCCTCATAGACCGAAAGCGGAAGCTTTATGACAACGCGGTTGATGTAGTCATACGTCTTCATGAGCCGACCGATCGTAGCACCGAAGGTACGGCACCTCCGTGATCTGCACACATTCAGCTTGGTGATGTCCCGCGAACTCTAGATCCAGCTGAGTGTCGAGGGAGAGCTTCGTCAGCACGACGGCGTGATGACGGTGATGATGAAGTTACCGACGCAGGGCTTCGCCTAAGCTCTACAACGATATGACCGAGGTGGACATCTGTGGAGGGGGCACCGCACACGGCTAAACAATCAACTTGTGTGTTTATGGGGTGCCCCCCTCCCCCGTATATAAAGGAGTGGAGGAGAGAGAGGACCGGACCCTCTATGGCGCGCCCAAGGGGAGTCCTACTCCTACCGGGAGTAGGATTCCCCCCTTCCCTAGTTGGATTAGGAGACGAAGGAAGGGGGAGAGTGGGGGAGGAAAGGTGGGCCTACCCCACCCAATTAGAATTGAGCTTGGGGAGGGTGCACCCCTCCTAGGCTCCCTTCTCCTCTCTCTCCCACTATGGCCCAATAAGGCCCATATACTTCCCGGGGGGTTCCGGTAACCTCCCGGTACTCCGGTATATGCCAGAACTCACCTAGAACCATTCTGATGTCCAAACATAGGCTTCCAATATATCGATCTTTATGTCTCGACCATTCCGAGACTCCTCATCATGTCTGTGATCTCAACCGGCACTCCGAACAACCTTCGGTACATCAAAACACATAAACTCATAATATCGACCGTCATCGAACGTTAAGCGTGCGGACCATACGGGTTCGAGAACTATGTAGACATGACCGAGACTCATCTCCGGTCAATAACCAATAGCGGAACCTGGATGCTCATATTGGTTCCTACATATTCTACGAAGATCTCTATCAGTCAAACCGCATAACAACATACGGTGTTCCCTTTGTCATCGGTATGTTACTGGCCCGAGATTCGATCATCGGTATCTCAATACCTAGTTCAATCTCATTACCGGCAAGTCTCTTTACTCGTTCTGTAATGCTACATCCCGTAACTAACTCGTTAGTTGCATTGCTTGCAAGGCTTATAGTGATGTGCATTACCGAGAGGGCCCAGAGATACCTCTTTGATACACTGAGTGACAAATCCTAATCTCGATCTATGCCAACTCAACAAACACCATCAGAGAAACCTATAGAGCATATTTATAGTCACCCAGTTACGTTGTGACATTTGATAGCACACTAAGTGTTCCTCCGGTATTCGGGAGTTGCATAATCTCATAGTCATAGGAACATGTATAAGTTATGGAGAAAGCAATAGCAGTAAACTAAACGATCATCGTGCTAAGCTAACGGATGGGTCAAGTCAATCATATCATTCTCTAATGATGTGATCCCGTTCAACAAATGAAAACTCTTTGTCCATGGCTAGGAAACTTAACCATCTTTGATTAACGAGCTAGTCAAGTAGAGGCATACTAGTGACACTCTGTTTGTCTATGTATTCACACATGTACTAAGTTTCTGGTTAATACAATTCTAGCAGGAATAATAAACATTTATCATGATATAAGAAAATATAAATAATAAGTTATTATTGCCTCTAGGGCATATTTCCTTCATTCGTACCCTACAAACAATTCCTATCTTTTGTTCTCCACTAATAGGAACTCGGGAGTGATTCTTCGTTACACTTTGAGGGATAATCATATGATCCAACTATGTTAGCATTGTTGAGAGATTGCACTAGCGAAAGTACGGACCCTAGGCCTTGTTTTTAAGCATTGAAACACCATTTTTGTGCCTGTTTACTATTTGCTACCTTGCTGTTTTCATTTATTTAGATTAAAAATATATTTCTACCATCCATATTAGACTTTTATCACCATCTCTTCGCTGAACTAGTGCACCTATACAATTTGTCATTGTATTGGGTGTGTTGGGGACACAAGAGATTTCTTGTATTTTATTGCTGGGTCGTTTGAGAGAGACCATCTTCATCCTACACCTCTCATGGATTGATAAACCTTAGGTCATCCACTTGAGGTAAATTGCTACTGTCCTACAAAACTCTGCGCTTGGAGGCCCAACATGTGTCTACAAGAATAAAGTTGCATAGTAGACATCAGGCCCCCTCACTTACCTCTTCATCCCACATCATCACTTACCTCCAGAAAAAAAATCTCCATTGCTCTCTCTCCTGTGTTCTTGAGCTCAAACTTGCGGATTTTGACCTCTTTGCTCGAAGCTCCATTTGTGAAACTGTTTGGGGGGGATTGTTGCTTATTATGTGACTCCATCGTTTGTCCAATTAGTTTTTGCTTTAGTGGTTTATCTTTTGAATAATTAGCTACTCTTGGTGCTATTGTAGATGTGCTTGCATGTTAAATTCTTAGTGTTCTAAGTAGTTTGAATGCTTGCTATGGCTTCTATGTATCCCTATGAGTAGTTGCTATCAACTTTATAAAGTTTTGTTGACAAATTTTTGTCACACCCAAAATTTTTATTTTCAGAAAATTGTACGCGGACATGAATATTTTCAGGAAGTTTGGCTCTAAGAAGAACTCCAAGGGTATTATTGGGGAGTCTTCTGACAGTGATCTCCACCCTCGGAGGTTGGCAGATGTACGGGCGTGCGAATGGCGCACACCCCATTCCTGGAAGAGGTTGGGATTCTTCAGGAGTTCATGCAATATGTTGCAAATGCCGGCCTCACCGACTTCATCGCAGATGAGTGTGACCAGCACCAAATCCTCACAAATATCTTTGTTCAGAGTTTTACTTTCCTGCCTAGGAATAATCCACCTGAAGTGAGTTTCAATTTATATGCTGAAAACCATCAGATACCACTTACTGAATTTTGTGATATATGCTTGATCCCTTATGATGGGAGCTTAGCTAAGCCTAGGCCGACTGGGTTTGAGGACTTTTATCGCACTTTGACAGTGGGAGATGAGAGAGGGGTGTCAGCCACCACGGCTGCTAGCATATACTTTCTTGGCGTACATTATTTTGCTTTATTTGTTGCTAAGTGTTTGCTTGCTAGAAAGAAAGTAGGTGCGCTTAGTGCACCAGACTTTGTTGTTTTACACCAAGCACTAGAGGGCGACAACACCCATAGCTTGGGAGCTATTGTGGCTCGTCACCTCCATCTTAATAAATCCCAAGGTGAAATACATGGTGGGATTTTTGCTACTCGTTTGGCGGCTCACTTCGAGGTCGAGATACGCCCTCATGATTACCCTTTGACCAAGGTCTACCTAGACAGGGCAGCCATGGAACACCATCATTTTCTTGCATGATATTATCCTAACATTCCCATTCCTTACAACCTGGTTTTTAGCATTAAAATTCATGATATTATTCCACTGCCTGCACCTGCTTTGTTTGATTCTGCTACCAGGGGTAGATATAGGATCATGCCTGTGGACATCATCGCCTACCAGAACGCTCAGGCTGCTGCGGAAGCGGCACAGCAGGAGCCCCAACAGTGGGACGAGTGGATGCCCGCTCCTCAGCACGACTACTACCCTTCAGGCTACTGATCGACTACCAAGTTAGGCCAAAAGCCTAAGCTTGGGGGAGTACGTGTTTCCACCGACTTTACATTCATGTTCACTTATTCCATTTGTCAGTGTCCACACTTTTTCATTGTATCATCCATGCTTAGATTTATTTTCTTACTTTCTTCTTGTGTGTTTAATAAACTTTAGAAAAAAACCAAAAAATTAGTTATAGTTAATTTACTTTTCTATGCATGCTTAGTAGTATTATTAAAAAGAAAACCCAAAAAGATTTCCTTGTTCTTCTTTTGCTTGTTGGGAGCTTTCCCGTGTAAATAGTTTTTCTCATTTTTGCTTTTCTCTTTTATTTTCTTGTTCAAGAAAACCAAAAACTCCAAAAATATTTCAGTGTGTTTCTCTGAACTTCTTTTCTTTTTTATTCGAGTTGTACCGAGGAGAAGACCACGATGAAAATATTGACTGGCTCTCATATGAATAATTGTTGAACTAATAAAGAGTCCATTTTACCTTGTCTTCTCTTGTTGAATAAAATGTTTGCAGATTCCAGCTTAGTCCATGGCACTCTTGCACTATTATTATCTTCATATCATTCGCTCGTGCAAGTGAAATGCAATAATGACGATATTCGATGAACTGGCCGTGGTAGAGAGAAACAGGTATGAACTCGACTTGTTCTGTCTGTGTAAATATGTTTAACCTAGTATCCATGATTCAGCCCATTATGATTAAACATGTTTGCAATGACAATTAGAGATTATAGTTTCTCAAGCCATGCATAAGTAGATGGGAGTTGATAATGATTTATCTTGGATATCAACATAGCGTTAAAATGACTGTGATGTAGTATGATGATATGGTATCCTCCTCTGAATGTTCGAGTGGCTGACTTGGTACATGTTCATGCATGTAGTTGAATCAAAACCAACATGGCCTCTATGATATTTATGTTCATGGTGTTCATATCCTACTCATGCTAGTGTCCAATGTTACTTATGCATAATGCATGGTTATGATCACGTTGTTGCTCTCTAGCTGGCCGCTTCTCAATCTAAATTGCTAGCCTTCGCCTGTACTAAGAGGGGATTCTGCTTGTACATCAAAACCCTTGAACCCAAAGTTATTCTAGATGAGTCCATGCTACCTCTTGAGCACTTGCGTTGGTTTTCCCTTGAAGAGGAAAGGGTGGTGCAGCAAAGTAGCGTAAGTATTTCCCTCAGTTTTTGAGAACCAATGTATCAATCCAGTAGGAGGCTACGCGCGAGTCCCTCGCACCTACACAAAACAAATAAATCCTCGCAACCAACGCGATAAGGGGTTGTCAATCCCTACACGGTCACTTACGAGAGTGAGATCTGATAGATATGATAAGATAATATTTTTGGTATTTTTATGATAAAGATGCAAAGTAAAATAAAAGCAATGAAAATAACTAAGTATTGGAAGATTAATATGATGAAAGATAGACCCTGGGGCCATAGGTTTCACTAGTGGCTTCTCTCAAGAGCATAAGTATTTTACGGTGGGTGAACAAATTACTGTTGAGCAATTGACAGAATTGAGCATAGTTATGAGAATATCTAGGTGTGGTCATGTATATAGGCATCACTTGGGACAATGCTTTAATAATGATGATCATCACACTTTTATTTTCTTACAACTCATGAATTACAACTCGATACTTAGAACAAGATATGACTATATGAATGCCTCCGGCGGTGTACTGGGATATGCAATGACCCATGAGTGACATGTATGAAAGAATTATGAACAGTGGCTTTGCCACAAATACGATGTCAACTACATGATCATGCAAAGCAATATGACAATGATGGAGCGTGTCATAATAAACGGAACGGTGGAAAGTTGCATGGCAATATATCTCGAAATGGCTATGGAAATGCCATGATAGGTAGGTATGGTGGCTGTTTTGAGGAAGGTATATGGTGGGTGTATGATACCAGCGAAAGGTGCATAGTATTAGAGAGGCTAGCAATGATGGAAGGGTGAGAGTGCATGTGATCCATGGACTCAATATTAGTCATAAAGAACTCATATACTTATTGCAAAAATCTACAGTTTATCAAAGCAAAGTATTACGCGCATGCTCCTAGGGGGATAGATTGGTAGGAAAAGACCATCGCTCGTCCCCGGCCACCACTCATAAGGAAGACAATCAATAAATAAATCATGCTCCGACTTCATCACATGACGGTTCACCATACGTGCATGCTACGGGAATCACAAACTTTAACACAAGTATTTATCAAATTCACAACTACTCAACTAGCATGACTCTAATATCACCATCTCCATATCTCAAAACAATTATCAAGCATCAAACTTCTCATAGTATTCAACACACTCATAAGAGAATTTTATTATTAATCTTGTATACCTAGCATATAGGATTATTTAAGAAAATTGACATGCTATTTAAGACTCTCAAAATAATCTAAGTGAAGCATGAGAGATCAATAGTTTCTATAAAACAAATCCACCACCGTGCTCTAAAAGATATAAGTGAAGCACTAGAGCAAAACTATATAACTCAAAAGATATAAGTGAAGCACATAGAGTATTCTAATAATTTCCGAATCATGTGTGTTTCTCTCAAAAGGTGTGTACAGAAAATATGATTGTGGTAAAATAAAAAATAAATTCTCAAATCATACAAGAGGCTCCAAGCAAAACACATATCATGTGGTGAATAAAAATATAGCTCCAAGTAAAGTTACCGATATAAGTAGACGAAAGAGCGGATGCCTTCCGGGGCATCCCCAAGCTTTGGCTTTTAGGGGTCCTTAGATTATCTTGGGGGTGCCATGGGCATCCCCAAGCTTAGGCTCTTTCCACTCCTTGTTCCATAATCCATCAAATCTTTACCCAAAACTTGAAAAATTCACAACACAAAACTTAAAGAAGAAAATCTCGTGAGCTCCATTAGCGAAAGAAAACAAAAGACCACTTCAAGGTACTGTAATGAACTCATTCTTTATTTATATTGGTTTTAAACCTACTGTATTCCAACTTCTCTATGGTTTATAAACTATTTTACTAGCCATATATTCATCAAAATAAGCAAACAACACACGAAAAACAGAATCTGTCAAAAACAGAACATTCTGTAGTAATCTGTAGCTAGCGCAAGATCTGGAACCCCAAAAATTCTAAAATAAATTGCTGGACGTGAATAATTTATCTATTAATCATCTGAAAAAATAATTAACTAAATATCACTTTCCAAATAAAAATGGCAGCAGTTCTTGTGAGCGCTAAAGTTTCTGTTTTTTACAGCAAGATTAACAAGACTTTCCCCAAGTCTTCCCAACGGTTCTACTTGGCACAAACACTAATTAAACACAAAAACACAACCAAAACAGAGGCTAGATAAATTATTTATTACTAAACATGAGCAAAAAGCAAGGAATAAAAATAAAATTGGGTTGCCTCCCAACAAGTGCTATCGTGTAACGCCCCTAGCTAGGCATAAAAAGCAAGGATAGATCTAGGTATTGCCATCTTTGGTAGGCAATCCATAAGTGGCTCTCATAATAGATTCATAAGGTAATTTAATTTTCTTTATAGGAAAGTGTTCCATGCCTTTCCTTAACGGAAATTGGAATCTAATATTTCCTTCCTTCATATCAATAATTGCACCAATCGTTCTAAGGAAAGGTCTACCAAGAATAATAGGACATGAAGGATTGCAATCTATATCAAGAACGATAAAATCTATGGGCACATAATTCCTATTTGCAACAATAAGAACATCATTAATTCTTCCCATAGGTTTCTTAATAGTGGAATCTGCAAGGTGCAAGTTTAGAGAGCAATCATCAAAATCACGGAAACCTAACAAAGCACACAAAGTCTTTGGAATCGTGGAAACACTAGCACCCAAATCACACAAAGCATAGCATTAATGATCTTTAATTTTAATTTTAATAGTAGGTTCCCACTCATCATAAAGTTTTCTAGGGATAGAAACTTCCAACTCAAGTTTTTCTTCATAAGATTGCATCAAAGCATCAATGATATGTTTGGTAAAAGCTTTATGTTGGCTATAAGCATGAGGAGAATTTAGCACGGATTGCAACAAGGAAATACAATCTATCAAAGAGCAATTATCATAATTAAATTCCTTGAAATCCAAAATAGTGGGTTCATCAATATTTAGAGTTTTGATCTCTTCAATCCCACTTTTATCAATTTTAGCATCAATATCTAAAAACTCCAAATTCTTGGAACACCTTCTATGTAAAGGTGGATCATATTCAGTCCCATCATTATCAAGATTCATATTTCAAAACGAAGATTTAATAGGGGGCACATCAATAACTTTTAGATCTTCATCTTTATTATCATGGAAACTAGAAGAACACGCTCTTATAAAGGAATCTTTCTTAGCATGAATCCTAGCGGTTCTTTCTTTGCACTCATCAACGGAAATTCTCATGGCTTTGAGAGACTCATTGATATCATGCTTAGGTGGAATAGATCTAAGTTTCAAATAATCAACATCAAGAGAAATTCTATCAACGTTCCTAGCCAACTCATCAATCTTAAGCAATTTTTTTCAATCAAAGCATTGAAATTCTTTTGCGAATTAATAAATTCTTTAATATTAGATTCAAAATCAGAGGGCATCTTATTATAATTTCCATAATAATTGTTGTAGGAATTACCATAATTATTAGAGGAATTACTAGGATAAGGCCTATGATTAAAGTTTCCTCTATATGCGTTGTTACCAAAATTGTTCCTACCAACAAAATTCACATCCATAGATTCATTATTATTCTGGCATAAATTTTTTGTATAATCATCCACAAATTCAAACCATGAGTAGGGCAATTACGTATCATTAATTTCATCCTCTCCCAAGCTTGTGCAACATGTTCACGATCAAGTTGCTTAAAATTCATAATATCATTTCTAAGAGAGATGGTCTTAGCGGGAGGAAAATACTTAGAGATAAAAGCATCTTTGCACTTATTCCACGAATCAATACTATTTTTAGGCAAAGACGAAAACCAAGCTTTAGCACGATCTCTAAGTGAAAAAGGAAATAGCTTAAATTTAACAATATCATTATCCATATCTTTCTTGTTTTGCATATCACACAAATCAACGAAGCTATTTAGATGGGTAGCGGCATCTTCACTAGGAAGGCCGGAAAACGGATCTTTCATGACAAGATTCATCAAGGCAACATTAATTTCACAAATTCAACATCGGTAAGAGGAGCAATCGGAGTGCTAATAAAATCATTGTTGTTGGTATTGGTAAAGTCACACAATTTAGTATTATCTTGAGCCATCTAGACAAGCAAGCAATCCAACACACAAGAAAACAAGAAACGGGCAAAAAGAGGCAAACAGAGAAAGGGAGGGAGGATAGAGAGAGAGGGGGCGAATAAAACAGCAAGGGTGAAGTGGGGGAGAGGAAAACGAGAGGCAAATGGCAAATAATGTAATGCGGGAGATAAGGGTTTGTGATGGGTACTTGGTATGTTGACTTTTGCGTAGACCTCCCCGGCAACGACGCAAGAAATCCTTCTTGCTACCTCTTGAGCACTTGAGTTGGTTTTCCCTTGAAGAGGAAAGGGTGGTGCAGCAAAGTAGCGTAAGTATTTCCCTCAGTTTTTGAGAACCAAGGTATCAATCTAGTAGGAGGCTACGCGCGAGTCCCTCGCACCTACACAAAACAAATAAATCCTCGAAACCAACGCGATAAGGGGTTGTCAATCCCTACACGGTCACTTACGAGAGTGAGATCTGATAGATATGATAAGATAATATTTTTGGTATTTTTATGATAAAGATGCAAAGTAAAATAAAAGCAATGAAAATAACTAAGTATTGGAAGATTAATATGATGAAAGGTAGACTCGGGGGCCATAGGTTTCACTAGTGGCTTCTCTCAAGAGCATAAGTATTTTACGGTGGGTGAACAAATTATTGTTGAGCAATTGACAGAATTGAGCATAGTTATGAGAATATCTAGGTATGGTCATGTATATAGGCATCACGTCCAAGACAAGTAGACTGACTCCTGCCTGTATCTACTACTATTACTCCACACATCGACCGCTATCGAGCATACATCTAGAGTATTAAGTTCATAAGAACAGAGTAATGCCTTAAGCAAGATGACACGATGTAGAGGGATAAATTCATGCAATATGATAAAAAAACCATCTTGTTATCCTCGATGGCAACAATACAATACGTGCCTTGCTGCCCCTACTGTCACTGGGAAAGGACACCACAAGATTGAACCCAAAGCTAAGCACTTCTCCCATTGCAAGAAAGATCAATCTAGTAGGCCAAACCAAACTGATAATTCGAAGACACTTGCAAAGATAACCAATCATACATAAAAGAATTCAGAGAAGGTTCAAATATTGTTCATAGATAAACTTGATCATAAACCCACAATTCATCGATCTCAACAAACACATCGCAAAAGAAGATTACATCGAATAGATCTCCACAAGAGAGGGGGGGCTTTGTATTGAGATCCAAAAAGAGAGAAGAAGCCATCTAGCTAATAACTATGGACCCATAGGTCTGAGGTAAACTACTCACACTTCATCGGAGAGGCTATGGTGTTGATGTAGAAGCCCTCCGTGATCGATGCCCCCTCTGGCGGAGCTCCAGAACAGGCCCCAAGATGGGATCTCACGGATACAGAAAGTTACGGTAGTGGAATTAGGGTTTTAGCTCTGTATCTGATCGTTTGGGATACATAGGTATATATAGGAGGAAGAAGTACGTCGATGGAGCAACAGGGGGCCCACGAGGGTGGAGGGCGCGCCTAGGGGGCAGGCGCGCCCCCTACCTCGTGGCATCCTTGTTAATTGCTTGAAGCAGGGTCCAAGTCTCCTGGATCATGTTCGGTGAGAAAATCATGTTCCCGAAGGTTTCATTCCGTTTGGACTCCGTTTGATATTCCTTTTCTTCGAAACCCTAAAATATGCAAAAAAAACAGCAATTCTGGGTTGCGCCTCCAGTTAGTAGGTTAGTCCCAAAATAATATAAAAGTGGATAATAAATCCCAATAATGTCCAAAACAGTAGATAATATAGCATGGAGCAATCAAAAATTATAGATACGTTGGAGACGTATCAGTCCACCATATCTATCTAGATGCAGTATTACCCTGCCGTCCTAAGTAAATTTGCATGTGCCACCTCTAAAAACTTCTAAAAAATCCGTTTTGTGTGTCTGGATCGTTCATGAACGACAGGAGGTAGTCGGTATCTTCCATGCTAAGTGGGTTATTCTCAGGTCGAGTGTTTATTCACTTGCCATCGCATGAGAAAAGGGCGGTATTAAGGATGCTCAGTCCCAAACTACAAAATACAAAAAGAGTTAATCGCTCGAATAATCAAACAAAAACTCCCACTGGAGTCAAAACCTTCACTTTTATCGCTTGGCAACCGCTACTAGCTTGTTTAGCATGGGAGATATTGATAACTGATAGTCGTGAAGTAAATGAGAAGGGTGCATGCCTCAATATAATCATTTACCTCTGTTTTAAAAATTGAGCTCTGGCACCTCTTCAAATCACTGCTTCCCTCTGCGAAGGGGCCATCTACACTACAAAAAATACACTTCCGTGATGATACGTGTTTGTCACAGTAGGTCGCGTTTTTTGTCATGCATGTACATCCATGACAAATTTATGACAGAATTAATATAGTCATACTTGTGCTATCGTTGAAGTGTTCCATGACATTACCAAAATTATCATCACGGAAGTGTCCACTTCCATGACGATAAATCGCGCGTCACAGAAGTGCTTTCATCAAGGGTGACCGACACGTGGCATCCACCGTAACGGAACACCGTTAAGCTATTGAGTCGGGTTTTGGATCTGATAACCCGTTAACAGCCCCGACCAATGGGGATTTTCCACGTGTAAAATCATCATTGGCTGGACGAAACACATGTCGGCTCATCGTCGGGACAGATGTCATCCACTCATTGGACAAAAGGCGCCTATGATACGTTGACATGTGGCACGGCCCAATAGAGGCCCGTTCCTGTGAAAAGGCCGGGCCATTTGACTTGGTCAAAAGGTGGCGGGCCGGCCCATGGAAAGCCTGTTAACGGCCTGTTTGCATATAGCCCATTTACATCCCGCTAACCCAAGGCCCGTTACGCCCTATCCGAATTAGGCCTAGTAGCGTCATCTGGCCATCCAATATGATTCCAACCCGTTTTCACTTCTGGCCCATGACGTCTTTCGGCCCATATGAGGCCCCATGTAACTCTTGGCCTATTAACGGCCCGTGGTGAAACTGGCCCATAATGAACAGTGTATCACTTTACACCCATTAACGACCCGTGGTGAAACTGGCCCATAATGAACAGTGTATCACTTTATACCCATTAACGGCCCGTTATTCCGTTGGGCCGTCTCCAGCCCATGTTATCTTTTGGCCTTCTCAGAGCCCATTTATTCTTGGGCTCATTTCCAGCATTCGTTTACTTACGGACCGTTACTGTCATTTTCTGCTTGTGGGCCAAATTCAGCCCATGGTTACAGTCGGCCTGTTTGTGGTCCGTTAATACGTTGGGCCGTTTTCATAGCGTCATCAAATACAGCCTATTAATGATGGCCCATTATGGTCGGCCCATGAACAGACGATTCCAACTCTAGCCCGTTTATGGCCAGAATGCGGTCTGTTTGGCCCATGTTTGGCCAATCGGTCATATGGCCCGTATAAGGCCCATTGATGATACGGCCCGTAGAAGGCCCATTGATGATACGGCCTGTAGAAGGCCCATTGTTTCTACGGCCCGTAGAAGGCCCACTGTTTCTACGGCCCATAGAAGGCCCACTATTTATATGGCCCGTAGAAGGCCCACAATTTCTATGGCCCGTAGGAGGCCCAGTGTCACTACAGTAAAATATTAGCCCATGGTTATTGTGGCCTAGTTTTAAAAAATAGGTTATTGAAGCCACTAGCAAACCGCAGAAAAAGAACTGCACTGACTACAAGCAAACAAATAAACAAGACAACAAGGAAATAAATAAGCAAGCAACTTACACTAGGCTATCACGGCTATTACACATATTACATCCACTGGGCATCAAAGTTCGCCACCAGTGCAAATATAGGGAACACGGCAGCATATAAACGCCGCAGCAAAACAAGTCCAGAACTGAAACCACTTCAGAAGAGCTCAAGAAACAATATCCTGGGTACCCATAATGCTGGCAAGATGCTTAGCAAGCTTATTAACTTTCTCTTGTTTGGCGCTTAAGTCCTCCAGCGCTTGCTGTTGCACCAGAAAGTATGCATCTGAATTCTGCAGGGACTTCCTCAGTCCTTCGGCTTCCTGTCGCATAACATCTGATCGATGTCTTTCAACTTGAAGTTGAGACTCAAGAAGCCGAACTGATTCAGGCAATGAGTTCGAAGAGCTGGTGCCAGCAGTGGTAGCCAGTAACTCGAACACTACATCAAGACAGGACTTTGGGGTTGTCTCAGTGTCTTCAATATAGTTTTTATCAGCTTTCTTGGAGACCAACAGGGATGTCTCACTATCTTGAACCTTATCTGCATTACTTCCTTTACCATTGCATAACAGGGTACTCTTCTCCAATATTTTATCCGCGTTCTAAAAGAGAAACAAACAAACACATCTCAGGTTTACAATGTAGTATATGAAACTCATTTTGGTAAACCAGTTCAGTAGTAAGGTGGACAGGATAACAGCATGAAACAAACATATATCTATGTAGTATGGTCACTGTATGGTCTATATCATTCTAGTTTATGTTGCCAAATCAAGATAGATACAGTTTGAATCATATCTATTTAAGACAAAGCAGCATAGACAGAATATAAGTGTGGGAAACTACACAACAATAACAACACTTGTAATGTGCATGGCATGAGAACATAACTGTTTATTCAATTGAAACTGAAATCAACATAGAGCAAGTTACAACAGCAAACAGCCAAACACGTTGAAGAAACAGGTTTAAAACATACCTGTTGCGCCATTGGAGTTTCAGTTGCATCCTTCAAATTTGAAATTAGTTGGTATCAGTAAATACAGTGATGCAAGAGCAAAGTAGTATGAACCATAGCTACGGAACCTGACCTGAGAACAATTCTTCTTCTGCTTTAAGCGTTGACTTCGGGTTCGGAGTGGTGGTCCTCGTGATTTGGGCACTGCAGTTGCCTTACTAAATGCTCGTGTTTGGGTGCTCTGTGGTGGAGACGGTGTTGTGTCAACGGGAACTGGGTGTCTATCTGCTGGGGTTGGGGTTAGAAGGGGTGTAGCTGGTTCTCTGTCCAACTGGGTAGGGGTACAATCTGCATGAGTGTGGGTTATGTGTGGTGGGGCTGGTTCTTGGGCAAGTACAACCGTGGTTCTATCTGCATCGACAGGTAGCACGATCTTTTCTGAAGACCGTGTTTTTACTCCCACAGATACTGCCATCACTCCCTCCAATTGAAATGGCTGATAAACAAGAAAAGTAATTGAATGTACAGACATTGTAAGATAGACAGGTGCAATGGATAGTAGGGAAGAAAACAGGGCATGAAATAATTCACATTTATGTTGTCTAAGCAAACAGAATAGCAGGACATAATTTCACATATATGATGGCTAATTAAACAGGATAGCATGACACAATTTCACATGTATGATGGCTAACTAAACAGGATAGAATGACATACTTCAAAATATGATGACTATGTAAACAGGATGACATGATATAACTATACGATGTGTCTATTAAAGTGGTTGGCATGCCATAAATCACAAACATGCCGTCGATGGAAACATGATGGCATGATATAATTCACGGATAGAATGACATAATTTAAATATGATGACTATGTAAACAGGATGAGATGATATAACTATATTATGTCTTTAGAAAATGGGTTGGCATGCCATAATTCAGATACATGCTGTCTATGTAAACATCATGGCATGACATAATTCAAATATATGATTTATATACTAAGGAAGTGAGCAGAGGGCAATCGCATATATGATGTGTCAACTAAGGAGATGGCATTCAATATTGTGTATATGATGTAAAAACTAAGCATTGCAATACAACATATGCATTATATGAGTAATATAACCCTGCCAAGTTTGAGCATACACCTCAGGGGGATAATAGGACTGGTCATCTGCCTCTGAATCCTCCTCTGAAGAGCTATCTGTAACCAGCAAGATATCTGCTTCAGCAGGTAGCATTGTCTGCTCTGAAGACCTTGTTTTCACTCCAGATTTCTCCATCACCAATTCAAATGGCTGATGCACAGGAAGAGCAGTTGAATATACAAACATTGTCGACAAAAGCAATGAGAAATACAAAAAAAGGACGGCATGATATAATTCACATATATGACGCTTGCCTAAACAGCATGGCATTGCATAATTCACATACATAATGCCTTGCAACAAGATAACATTGCATAATTCACATATATAATGTCTTGCAACAAGATGGCATTGCATAATTCACATATATGGTAATTAGACACTAAACAGGTGGCATTCACACAAAGCATGTCTAAACTAAGCAAATGACATAGCAATGCAAGATACCATACGCACGATATGAGCAACATAACCCTGCCAAGTTAGGGTATGCACCTCGGGGGGCGGGGGGAATATGACTGGTCATCTGTCTCTGAGTCCTCCTCTGAGGAGCTATCGGTAACCAGCAAGACATGCGCTTCATCAGATAGCATTGTCTGCTCTGAAGACCTTGTTTCCACTCCAGATTTTTCCATGACCGTGCCAAATGGCTGATGCACAGGAAGAGTAATTGAATGTACTAAAATTGTTGACAAATTTAACATGTAATAAAAAATGATGGCATGATATAATTCACACATAAGATGACTGGCTAACCAGGGTGGCATTGCAAAATTCACATATATGATGCCTGGCTAGACAAGATGGCATTGCATGATTCACATATACGATAAAGAAACTAAACAGATGGCATTGACACAAAGCATGTCTAAACTAAGCAGATGACATCTTTAATGTATACAGTAAGCAATGCAAGGCACCATATGCATGATATTACCAACATCAGCATGCCAAGTTAGAGCGAAGACCTCATGGGGTAAATAGGAGTGGTCTTCTCCTTCTGAATCCCCCTCATAACAGTTATCTTCCTCTTGATTACGATCCGAAATGGGTGGAGGGGGGCTGCCTTTGCGCCCACCATGGAACGACGTCTGCATGAAATTTTATTGCCACGCAAGGCTCGTCTCTTTTGCTCTACATGATCAGTTCCATTGTGTACAATAACTGGCATGCATAGGAATAAAACATAGTGAGATTATGTAAGGAGTGCATGCACAAATCCAGAGTGATGGTAGCAAACTGTGGATAGACCCAAAACCAATGATAGCAGGCAGATAATAGCTTTAGTTAAAAAATACAGATAATGGCTCCTTTAATGTTTGTTTGCACCCAACATGAAACTCATAGTAGACACCGGAGATTAACCAGATAGTAGACAGATAGTACTGATTGCTGCCCCAATATGTACCCCACAACCATTTAAAAACTCAAGTTTCAGCATTAGTTTGGACCTGACTCGGAGTCTAATAGGTGAACACGACGATAATGTAGCATGTCATCATATTAAGCGACGCATAACGTAAGCAGACACGGAAGAGTGCGACCTCTCTTGCGGACCCGTGTAGTCCTCAAGGTCATCTGCTCAGTTGATGATGGTAATGCAGTTGTCGTGGCTGCCGGCGGCGGGGAAGAAGATCTGAGGCGGCGAAAGACAGTCTGGAGAGCGGATCCCTGCTGTGGTGAACCCTTCCGTCGTTGGAGCAGCTGAGCTGGGGTGGAACACAGCGCCGCAGGAGCAGGACAAACCACACAAGGTTTTCTTTGACACATATCTGTAACAGAAGTAATTGAGTAAGGGCTTGTTTGAATTTGAGGATTCTAACAATGCAGGGATAGGAAATAGACAGGAATAGGATAGGAATGCACGTGCAAAACAGAGAATTTAAAAACACAGGATTTCTGCCAATCTGGGTGTTTGATTCACAACAATTGGAAGATCACAGGATGCAAAAAAGCATGGTGAGATTAAGTCAAACCACAAGAAAATGTACGGTTATAATGCTATTATGCTACTATCTCTTAGTCTTGTGCTTGATGAATAGGAATATGAAAAGGAGGAGAAGTGGAAATTAGAATTCCTACGGTTTTTCTTTCAAGGAGACACTAAAGGAACAAATCCTACAGTTTTCCTTTGCTCCATTCCTTTGCACCAAATTCATGAAAAGTAGTACCATAGGAAACTTTCCAATTCCGATGTTTTTCATTCACTTTTCCTTTCAAGCACTGGCGATTCTAGTAGGCAGGCTTGAGCAAGGAAAATCCTACACTAAAAAATGTTTTTGTGCTACTTCTATTACTTTGGACCCAGGCCACTGCCATACTAGCTCAACTCCCAGGCCCATCGACAAATGCACAGCTCAAACGCGCAGAGATAAATAATGATGGCGTTCAAGAGAGTCCATCACGGATAGCTAAGTTGCCTGGTACCTCACTGCTTGTCATATAGTAGGATAAAATAATCGTATTTCCCGTTACTACGAGTGCTCAGTGGACAATATATATAACATGTAGAGTAAAAAAGAGATGCAACAAGTGTACAACCTCTTTGGCGAAGCCATGTCGATCTCAGCGTGATTGGGTTGGCCGGTGAGGATGCTCCGGCTGACTTGGCTGTCGGAGGAGGGGAAGAAGATCTTAGGCGTATGGAGATGGAGCCCGAGGTACTGCTCCGCTGTGATGGAGGGTTTCATCGTTGGAGCAGCTCCGGTGAGTTGTACGACGCCGAGGCTGAAGCAGGACAAGAGAGACAATGAACAACGTTAACCTGAGTGGAATTCTAATAGCATCTCCAATACATGACGTAAAATACATAACCACAAAGTGCTAGATGTAAAATACATCAACCGCTCATCTCTGAACTTAACTGTCGAAACTGAATTTAACTGTCAAAACTGAACTTAACTGTCGAAACTGAACTTAACTATCAAAACTGAATTTTGCTGTCGAAACTGAACGCACTAGCAAGGTGAGGCTACACATCGGTCGACTGACTTTTTCATCTCTGGTCAGTCGATTTTGCAGCCGTTGGATACGAAATCAAGGGCCTGCGGTTCATCTTCAACCTCCACCCCCCTGAGCAGGCCAAACAGCAGCCCCCCGCCACCCGCGGCCGGCGGTGCGCCGCCCGCCCGCCCCGAAAACACTCCCCACCGCCGGTCCGCCGCCGAACCGGCCATCCCTCTAGGCCCCCCCGTGCTGAGCTTTTTCTCCGACGATCCCCACGCCACCGCCCCACCAACGCCCCGCCACCACCGGCGACCACCGCCCCCATCCTGAACCCTAAGATAGATAGTGGGGTACCTCTCCGGCGAGCCCCCCTCCCCGCTGCAGCTGGTTCTTCCTTCACCCCAGCGGCATTGGAGTGAAGTGTAGCTAAATCGGAGCAGCATCGCAAGCAAGAGCAAGAGCGAGAGCAGCAGCGCGAGCAAGAGCAATAGCAAGAGCAGACCAGGCAGGGGACCGAGAGCAAGAGTAGAGCAGCAGCGCAAGCGAGAGCTAAAGCAGCAGCAGATCCTACTGATGTGGACGTCGCCGCCGAGGGAGCGACGTCGTGGAGGAAGTGGCCGGCGATGCCACCTTGGATGGAGCCGCGCCGTGTCGGCTCGGGACCGAGCGCCGGCAGCATCGTGAGATCGAATCAAGAAGAAAATGCAGCTATCAATGTACAACCTCTTTGGTGGCGCCGATTAGGCTGCAGCTTCATCCAAGGAAACGGTGATGATGATGCTCTTTCGGTGGTGCAGGTGAAGACGGCGATGTGGGAATGGAGGTGGCGCAAAAGACGAGGGGAACGTCGGGGCAACTCCTTGGAGGTGGAGGACGGGGTGGCTGAACCGGCGAGACAATGAGATCGATGATGGATCCTCATCTGGTATGGTGGATGAGGGACGTCGAGGTGTTGCTGTGGACAATGTCGTCGGGGAAGAGGCTCCGGCTGGGTGGCGGACAGAGCAGGGTGTGGGGTTTCATCGCGGGTTTTCGCGGCCTCGGTGTACGAATGGGTGGGCGGATGGGATGGCAGTGGGGAACCATGGCTTAGAGACACGCTTGTCCGAAATTTGGGGTAAGTTACGAAAGTACCCCCACCGATTTGAGGCAGTTCTTTCGGTTCAGGGGTACCACGGGCATTTCGCGTGTCGGGATTTCACAGGAGGTGGGAGTTTTCACGCGCGTTGTAATTTCGGAATAGCAAGGCGCGGGTTGAGATGGAGGGAGTTGTCGGAGCACAACGAGACAAAGATATATCTTAAATATTTCGGGCTAACAAGGCGCGGGTTGAAGAG
Organism: Triticum aestivum; assembly: GCF_018294505.1. Taxonomy (NCBI): domain Eukaryota; kingdom Viridiplantae; phylum Streptophyta; class Magnoliopsida; order Poales; family Poaceae; genus Triticum; species Triticum aestivum. The sequence continues at coordinate 165,556,129 of NC_057800.1, read as the reverse complement.
GCGGGAGTTTCGCAGCATGATAGACAGAGACGCTAGCTTGAATTTTCGGCATAACAAGGCGCGGCTTGAAATTTTGGAAGAACAAGCTTAACGTGTACCCAAAAAAAGACAATTTGCACCTCAACACGCACAACACACACACACAAACACCATTTAGACTAGAGTAAGGTACACGTGCATTGCACGCATGAGATTTGGCAACCAAATTATGAATAAATACCACATTATAGCATGCAAGCTTTGAGTCATATATGCATGATGTAGATGTTCGTTTAATTCTTATAGTTCATTTCATTCAAAATCATCTAGTTTTTATAAGAAAGCTAATCTATTTTAAGATTCATGGAATTGTGCGTCGTAAGACATAAAGTAAAAACAAATAATGGCAAATCATGTAGAAAAACATTTGGGCAATTCTGATACGGAAGATTCTAGAACAAATAAGAAGTGCTTGTGTTTTGATGTTTGTGCATTATGCTTAAGTTCAACCATGGAGTCTTCTAGATTATACATGTGGCGAAATCTGGTGGAATCTAGATGATATCCAACGGCCAGTAGTGCTCAAATTTGCCATCTTTGGACCATCGGATTCGCCTCATCCAACGACCATCTTTCAAAGTTAAAGTTACCCGCACACAATATAAAAAATAAAAAATATAATATATATATAGGGGTATAGATATAGATATGTGATGCAAAAGCCGCCCATCATCTCCAATTAGAATAGTGTGTCCATGCACGGATGCGACGTGGCCAAATGATGTGTGCCATCGGTATCTCAAATTCAAATCAGTCTGACCTTGTTCAATGTGTATACATTACAACATGCTCGTTTCCAAACCACACCGCACAGATCTCCGTTATATTCATGCATGCATGGGTTTCAAACATCAGGATCTCTTATTCAAATATTTGAATTCAACTTTACATTGATTGTGACCTCACCTATTCAGCTATTCTTTTACACCCACACAGTAGTCTTCTCTTTATAATTGTACCACTAACTTTCTCTCGTGCATGCATGCACACACACTACCAGTCGGCATTATCCATCGCACGCATGCAATCTTTTTCTTCAGGTCGGTCTCCCATGAAGGCACACACCAACACACATCCCCCTCTCCATCATATCGGGCATTCTTTATCTCTCACGCGTGCATGCGCAACGATCGATGTTCCTCTATGTATGTGTGTATATAGCTAGGTCTTTCATAGTTTTCCACACAAACCGATCAATCAATATATCCAGTGAGGTCTCACCCTCTTTCCCACGTCCACATCGATCAATCTATACCTCTCTATATAGGATTAACATATATAGCTAATACACCCACATTAATTATGTATCCAACGTCCCCCTCTCATCATCCATGCCTTCCGCTTCATCTCTCAGACGCGTGCACAATGGCGAAGACAGGGGGCAGTAAGGGCCCTGCCCCCTCCCCCCTAACATCACTATATATCAAGGCTAATATGAATGTGATCATTAGACAATTGCTGCTAAAAATGGTTTAAGTTCATGAATTGACCCTCCTCGTAAAGGATTAGCAATGCTTGGCCCCCTAGCTCATTTATTTTTCATGGCTCCGCCACTGCGCGCATCAGCGCACGTGTTCGCCCCCTCTCTCTAAATATCGATCTCGCACTTGTGCATTCCTTCATAGTCTCCCTCCACTCGGCCCCTCGCACCATCTTCTAGCCCCCCACCGGATTTTGCCACATGTACAATCTAGCAGACTCCATGGTTGAACTTAAGCATAATGCACAAACCTCAAAACAACAGTGGTTCTCTTTTGTTCTAGAATCTTCCGTATCATAACTGCCCAAACTTTTTTCTAGTTGAATTGCCATTATTTGTTTTTACTTTATGCTTTACAACGCACAATTCCATGAATCATAAAATAGATTAAGGGCTTCTTTGATTCAAAGGATTCTCAAAGGAATTTTGGAGGATTCTAATCATTAGGAATTTTTCCTATCTTGGTTGTTTGATTCGTAGGATTGTAAACCATAGGAATTTTTCCATATGATTCATTTGCACTAGATTTCATAGGAAACATCCCATCCACTCAAACCTCTTTGAAAGAATTCTGCGTTTTTTCTATGCACAATCAAACACTCGTACAATCCTGTAGGATTCAAGACGACATTCCACTATAATCCCATGTTTTTCCTATTCCCGCGTTCTTAGCTTTTTTATAAAAACTAATTGATTTTGAATGAGATGAACTATAAGAATTAAACGAAGGGCTACATCAGGCATATATGACTCAGAGCTTACATGCTATAGTGTGGTATTTATTCATAATTTGGTTGCAAAATCTGATGCGTGCAATGCACGTGTACCTTACTAGTACTTCGAGTATGTGCAAAACACGTAAATTAGAATACCAATGGCACGCTACACAGTGTCTCTCTTACAGTTCATGAAGCCACGTGGCACATGTGTAGGCGTTGTCGCGACCTCCTTGCATGGATTGATCACAGTGACGTGCTGCTGGTTCCAGAAGAATGTACTCGTCCTCCCTGAGCCATACTGGCGGTACATGCACGAAGCGAAGATGTGCACGCACGCCATGCACGCACACGCGGGTACACGGGTGGACGCAATTTTGTACCAAGATCCACCCCATGTGATAATTTGACGCGTGTAAAGTCGTTCACTTCATTGATGGTCAATTAATACAGCGCATGCAAATTGAGTGGACGTGAGGGCGGAAGAAAGACATTATTACTCCACTGCGCGCATGCGAGTAGTTAAATCGTGGGTTGCTAGTAGTACTTCCATTGGTCTCCTTCGTATTTTGTGCCAATTTTTGACAGTAACATAATATTTACGCATTTGAGCAGTGTAGTACTTGAAATTTATGTTCCGCTAAACTCATCGGGAGCCGTTTCGGGCCTCGAAACCAAAACCATCAATTAATCTTTACCTTGTTCCCATCACATTCGAAAGCCTGCTCACACCTACTAGTAGTACGTACCAAACCTGAACGTGTTCCCACTATGCAGGTATTAGTACTAGTGCTAGTACTTAGGTTATAAAAAGGGGAACTACCTAACCAAAAATCACTCTACCTTTCCTCCTCATAAGTGCTTCTTCTTCGTCCGTCGTTGCCATGGCCGGTGAGCAGAGCTCTAGGTCGAGAACTACTCGTAACAAGGGAGCGGCAACCAAGGCTGCGGAAAAAAAAGAGGGCTCGCCGCCACGCAGAGACCTCGAAAGATCTCTCACGGGCAGGCGATGGCTCCCAGGAGCGCCCTAGCCGCGGAGGCGAACATGCCGAGCCGGCGGAGCTGGAGTCGTTATCCCTCGACGGCATGCCCGATCAGCTCAATAAGCAGAAGGAGTTCATCCAAGGCTTGATGGAGTTGCTGAAGGAGAGCCTCGATGACATGCCCGCTGAGCTCAATCAGCAGGGGGAGTTGACCGCCGGCTTGGTGATGCTGCTGAAGAAGAGCATTGCCTCGGAGAAGAAGGCGACCGGCGAAATCCTGCGACTTCGGGAGGACAATGCGAAGCTCTGCCACGAGATCGACCTGTTGAAGGAGAAGAACGCCGGCTGGAAGAAGCTGCATGAGAATAGTAGTTCCTCGATGAAGATGATGCAGGCCCTTGCCATGGAACAGAAGGAAGAGTTGGCGAAGCTCCGCATCGAGCACCCGGCTGCTGTCAAGGTACATAATATGGCCGTGGAACAGATGATGAAGGCTCGCGTCGAGAAATGCCGCGTCATGGACACAATGATGAAGATGGCGGAGGAGACGCGCAAGGAGATGGAGGTTGTGGAGGCGATGAAGAAGCAGTTACGACTCCGCGGCGAATTAGATCATTTGGGGTGATAATCTTCCTTCTTCTTTTGCTCCTGTGTTTTATCTTTTGCTTTGGGTGTTTCGCCGCACGTGGCACGTTCTCTGCGAGGCATGAATAAAACAATGTTTTTTTAGGGAATGAATAGAACAATGCTAACAATGAGATGACTAGCAAATTAGATCATTTTTATCGCCATATGGCACTGGGCTGCCGTGTTTCGTGCTCCTTTGTCGCAGTACTACTCCAGTGGAAAACTTGAGTATACCGCACGGTTCTTTGCTCCTCCTCGATCAGGTTGTCGGTGCATTTATACGAGAAGTCAAATCATAAGGCCCCGCCTTCCAGCAGTAATGAGCCGTCAAATCACAAAGGCCCTCGCCTCTCGTGAAACCGACCAAGCTAGACTGCCCCGCCCTCTAGCCTTTTAAAAAATGTATACTTTTGTACAGCAGTAGTATCGATGGATTGCGCCATGGAGCAAAACTTGAAATTAAAAAAAAGGTGGTACATATAGAGAGCGCTCGTCGCCAAATTATGCATATAGTACTATTAAAAAGGCTAGTCACAATAATGGTGTCCAGCACAACCCACCCCTCAAATAAAACTAAGAGGGTGCTTGGATATGTTTTAGTCCCATGACTAAAAGTAGTGGGACTAAAACATGCTAGCCTCACCCATGCTTGGATCCAAATACTAAGAAGGCTAAAATCAAGTTAATGAGCATTTATTATCCTCCAAACCCTCCAATCCAGAACTCGCCTATGTTAAAGGAGAGTAGTTAAATGAGTAGAGAGAGGACTAATCCACATTTTAGTAGGGGTACCCCTGACTAAAAAAATTAGTCTCAAGACTAGTTTTAGCCCCTCTTTAGTCAGGGGTGCTTGGAACTTTAGCCTCTTAAAGAGACTATTTTTAGTCAGACTAAAATAAGTCCCTTGGATCCAAGCACCCTCTAAGCATCCTGGAATTCTTTGACAAAACTAAGCACCCTAAAATTCTTTGACAACTAAACTGCTGGCTATATGATGTTGGCCATATATATTGTACGTATATAATGTGAAGAAATGAGTGGTAGTACTATACCAACTAAAAGATGAAATGTAAGAAATACTAGTATGTACGTACTGAAGAGTTAAAGTAACGAGAAGAAACATAACATAGTTCTGCTGGGGGCTCAGCACAACACACCCCTCAAATTAAATTAAGCACACCTGAAATTAACTTTGCAACTATTCCGGTAGACACTGCATTAGAACCACCATGAGCAACGACACTGCCACCTTACTCGGAGTCCTCGTCCACGTCCTCGACTTTGTCCTTGTCCCTCTTCCTCTTGGGCGATACTTCTTTGCTTGAACCGCACACTTGGTTGTTGCTCTTCATCCAACCCTTGTAGATATTGAAGCAAAGGTAGCCATCCATTGCAGCATAGTGGATGTGGTCTATATCTAGTACATTCCGCTGCCATGCATGACGATGAAACGTGTAATGAGGTTTCTCCAGTTTACCATACGAAGGATGAACCATGGCTCCTGCCAGGGTCAGCAATGAAGGCTGACGAGAGGACACCAGCCGATTCTTCTGGAGGTTGAAGGTGTTGCCTACAACGAGGCCTATCCGACGTAGGACTTCTTTGTCGTTACCAAAGTCTACAGTAAAGAATTTCACTATTTTGTCCTTGAGGAAGTTCTTAAAATCCTGGTACTCAACATCGGCATGGCATATGTGGTAGACCAAGCAAACGTTATGTACGCAAACCTAGATCACGGCGGGCTTATTCCTCTCTTCGTCCTTTAGATCCTTCTCTTGTCCCAGGACTGTGGTGTACTCAATATCTACCCCAGCGACCCACTCATCATCTGAGTTTCCGAACATGCGTCTGAAGCGAGAAAGGCATCCTTTCACCATCACGGAAGAACGGGTGTAGATGACGTCGAACTCATCGCCGTGATGGTTCTAACCTTGTACTCACCGCCGATCGTGGTGATTTGGGACGCCATGGATTTGGGAGGAGGGTTAGGATTAGTGGAACTGCCATAATGTGAATGGACGAGACAACTAGGAGCGAACCGCCATAGTATTAAAGGACGTGCGGGGACGAGTAGGAGCGAACTGTCAGCGTGCGAATGGCAGGGTAGTGGCTTTCCATTCTCCCATGATACGGGCTTCTGAGAGCCCTTGGATCTGAGATCGAACGGTTGCATGGCGTGATTCTAGACCTATGGGTGAATATCCTATCCTGGAGGGTTATTGTCGGTGTCAAAACCGGCAGATCTTGGGTAGGGGGTCCCGAACTGTGCGTCTAGGATCGATGGTAACAGGAGGCAGGGGCCACGATGTTTACCCAGGTTCGGGCCCTCTTGATGGAGGTAATACCCTACGTCCTGCTTGATTGATATTGATGATATGAGCGTTACAAGAGTTGATCTACCACGAGATCGTAGAGGCTAAAACCCTAGAAGCTAGCCTATGGTATGATTGTTGTATATCTCTATCGACTAGCCTGGCCTCGATTTATATAATGCACCAGAGGCCTAGGAAAACAAGAGTCCTAGCCGAATACGCCGGTGGGGAGGAGTCCTTGTCTTGATCGCCAAGTCTTGTGGAATCTTCCTTGTATGCGGCAGCTGTCCGAACTGGCCCATGAGTATGCGGCCATGAGGGTCCTCGGCCCAATCTAACTGATCGGGAGATGATGTGATGAGTACCCCCTAGTCCAGGACACCGTCAGTAGCCCCCTGAACTGGTCTTCAAGTTAGAAATGCTCCTCGATTCTTCCGAACTGTTCTTCATCTTCGGTCGTCGGTCTTGAAAACTGGTTCAACAAATCTTCTCATCTTCGATCTTGAGGATTGCCGAAGTGCATCCGACAAGTTTACACGTCGGGTATCTGAGGAGCCCCTTTAAGTTTCCGGCCTTTATCAATGCCTTATTATTTTTATGCCACACCTCGGGTTTGAAGTTGTTCCCAGGCGGCCGTTTCCTCTTGCGTCCAAACCCCAACGTCGGACTGCATTCGAGGTATCTTTTGCAGCCGAGCACCAATGCCGGACTGCTTCCGAGCTCCAACGCCGAAATGTATCCGAGCTCCAACGCCGGACTGTGTCCAAGCTCCAACGCCGGACTATATCCAAGATGTCATAGATAATCTTGGTACAAAAAAGTTGAAGGAGTTTAGCCGAGCTCAATGCCGGAAATGCCCTCTATGGAACTAGCCGCTGGCGCCCGAGCTTTATGCCAGATTGCTTCCGAGGTGGTGCACCACCCGACAGCGGGCTGATATTTTGTGAATATTTTTTATTGGTGCAATTTATTCTCTGCCGAGATATATACCCGGTATATGTATATCCAGTAGCCCTCAAGGTGTGTGTCGGTCTAAAACCCGAGATGCACCTGAAGGAAAACATGAAACCGCTGTTCCCAGTAGCCCCTGAGACTCAGGACGATGCGCGAAATCGGCTTGAGGATCAACTCCTAGCTCGGCAGCATACATAGGAATACAAAATGCAGTGTAATATATTAGAGATAATAGTGATCGGCGAACGGGCCCTTGAGAGAGGGTCTTGAAAAGTTGCCGTAATTTATTTAGCTTTACGCCGGATAGGTCCAAATGGTGCCTATTGTTATCCGAAGACACGTTTGCCCATAGTTCAGTCAAGCCAAACACTTGGCATTTGGAATTTTCTGCATTGAAATAGGAAATGCAGTAGCCCCCGAGACACTGGTCGGGTGGCAACACCAGATCAGGGGATCGATGTGCCCCTTTAATTTTTGTAAATAATGAGCGCAAAGCCCAGTAGCCCCCGAGCCTTAATGTGGGCACGGGTGGCCGAATTAAGGATCGATATCCAGAGTAAAATCACAGATTATGTGTAATGATTATATGTATCCAAGTACTTTACATCATTATTTTGACTCCATTATGACCGTTTATCAATTGAAAGTGGCCCATCGTCGGCTTCTACCCCTTGGTAGATACTATGCAGGGTGTTTCCGCACTAACAAAACAACCCTTAGCCGATGTCTCGGTGCCCGGAGGCGGTTGTGTTAGCAGAAACGAAGCAATCAGATATGCGGGCTTTATAACTTTCCCTTAGTCATAGGAGCTTTAAACTGGGGAAGCTAGCTATGAGCCCCCGGTTACTGTTCGGCGACATCCGAGGTCAAGCCGTAAACACTTCGGCCAATGTTATGAATGGCCCGTCATTTAATATAGTCATCGGATCGCTGACCAGTTTACGCCTATTGTGACAGTCAGTTTTCGGCTTTCTCCACTGAGGTGCTTGATCATGCGAGCTGGAAGCACAATCGCAGTGGTTCTCCCTTTGCACACCTAGCCGAACAAAGTGGAATGTGGGAGGCAAGCACAGGAGCCGGGCAACCCAACTATTGACCGAAGACACAATTCAAAACCGATGCATATATAGCAATATCCGAGAATGTTTTTGCCGGATCCCTAAAGGTGCCCGGTGTTGCACTGCGAGACTAATGCTGGAAATGCACAAATAGTTTAAAAGTGCCATAGGCTTGGAAAACCAAAAAACGCCAAAAAAAATCGACGTCCGAACTAGATCAATTGTTCGGTGCCAATCAGAAAATTGGACTTTAAAAAAAGTGCTTCTGTCGTGCTTTAACATGACACATCCTATCTCAAGACTTCAAGCAGGTAAGCCTACGGCTTCAACCTCCTATCCCGAAGGCGGAGTACCTCTGATTAGGCCAGTTTAGCAAACTAAACTTTAGCGGCTTTGAGAGAGAAATTAGGCTCCCCGACTAATGACCACACACTCGTGTCGAAAAAAGGAGTGATGAATAATAATAGTAATAAAAACTTTGCAACAACTAAGAAGAAGAACACTTATTATAAAACGGCTCATATAAATTTAAGAGCCCCCAAGTGACTTGGGTAAAAGAATTTTATGTATAATGATTGTATGTACCAAAGTACTAATATCATATCTTTGTTCACCCGAACTTTAAACACGTCTTAACCGACCGTCGGCTTCTCCCTCTTCGGCCAAGGACTGAAAAGTGTTATGTACTCCACCTGTCTAGAATATCGACAGTGTTTCCGATAACCAGGAAACCGGGGCATAAGGCTGTAACAGACAAAGCGCGCTCAGGGAACTTATGCTATATTACAGACGAAGTGTAAGAAGCATCTTCGAAGAAAATAGTACCTCCACCGATACCTTTCTTCGGTGCTCATTATTACTATGAGACTTGTGCAATAGATTTTTTGTACATGAGTTCCGTTGTGTGCCGACCATGATTGAAAACAATAAGAGAGCAAGCTTTTGACTTCACCCAGTCTGAGGTCAAAGCTCGGAGGACCCGGTCGTGACAATCGCAGACGTGCTCCCTTTACTCCCTAGCCGAACAATCGAGAATGTAGGGTAAGCACAGGAGCCAGGCAACCCAGCTTGCAAATCGCTTAGTTCAATATGGTGCATATTGTGGCGTAATACACGAACAAGGAACGAAACCGTACAAGTATAATCATATGCAAGAGGAAAAGCTCCATCAAGGGAACCCCAAGTAAACGGGGTATTTGAATTTGTGCGTCACAAACAAAGTTTGGACAAGGAAATTTTTTACAAGCAACTTTTTTCCAAAAAAGTATAATGCTTGGTCGAACCGAACACAAGTTAAAAATTTAAAACTTTGAGCATGAAGGTAACTTAGCTGGTTAATGTGTTCGGTATTGATGACGCGGTCCGAGCTTGATGCGGGACAAGGTTCCATCCCCCAAGCCGGCCCCGAGGTGGCGGAGCAAAGGGCTCGGCACTCCGAAGTGGTGACATAGCACGGTCAATGCAGGCCGGCAAAGTGATGCTGAATTCCCCGGCATGGGGTAATGAAGTGTTGACGAAGCCCCCCGTCCAGCCGAGGTGACGTGGTATGTCAGTACGCCGAGTTGACAATACTGCCCAACCCGGATCATTTTCCTGTGCACAAAAAAATAGTGCAAACCGGAGATAATAGTAATGATAAAAAATGTTGCATAATAAATAATTTATGCAAAGTGAGTAATAAAAGAAATATGGCTATGCAAAGTGAGTAATAAAAGAAATATGGCCTGGCGCCGAAGTCAATGTCGATGCAGGGCGTCCGCGTGATGCGGTAAAGGCGTGGCGAAGCCTGAATTCACAGGTCGGTCCGAGTTCCGGATGCGGCGTTCGCCGGACCATGTACGAAAACTGACCGAACCACCATGCGACCTCGTTAATGCGGCCATCATTTGATAGACCTATGTATAGATGACAAAACAAACCGGAGTAATAATTCCTTGGGAAAAATAAACCCAGGCAAGAAAAAATAATATGATTAATAGCACATGGTTTGTCTGTTGTAGCAATATGAAGAAAGGTTACTATGGGACTAGATCCGCACACCCATTGCCTGATGGGTGATGAAGCGGTGGCATGGAGATGCTGGCAAAGGTTGGCTCGCTGAGGCTAAGCCCTCAGTCCAGCTAACGTGACGAAGCTGGTCGGCTAGTGACGTCGAAGTCTCCGGAGTATGTTCATGAAGATATGGCGAAGCCCCCGGTCCAGCCGAGATGTCGAAGCCTCGATGTCAGCCGATGAGTCGAAGTAGGTCAGCGTGATGGACACCAGCTTGAAGAAGCAATAGTGTGGCCCTGCCGATGCAGGTCGATGCCGGCTTGATGAAGTGACCGTGCGGCGATGCCGGTATGCCCGCTCTGTGTAATCCATGGGGCGGCGATGCTGGTGATGATTTATCCTTCGTGATGCCGGACTCTTGGCTTGCTGAGATGATGATCCGAAGAAGTTAAGCTCGACTCAACAAAGTGACGGCGTGTCTAGCGCAGGTCGGCAGCCTTGGAGCAATATTGCCGGACTGATTTGACACCAGCATGATGATGAAGATGACCTCAGGGGAGGCTTAAAAATTTACGGACACGTATTTAAAAACAATGTACAATACCCTAGAAAAGAATTCCTCTAAAAAGGTTGTCCCATATCACGTTCATAAAGAAACATGAATTCGGGTCGGATCCGTATTCGCGCAGAAAACGGATCCGGAAATTGGTCCACTCATCGGAAGGTTCCCGGAGTTTTAACCGTCGGGTCGAGCTGAAATTTGGAGGGGTGGTAGATATGGAAATTCCACACTAGATGAACGGTTGGATCTTCCAAAGGACCTCCGAGCTGGGCTCTAGAAACCACGCCCTAAACTCGTCCAAATTCCCGTCCAGATTTGACTGGGCTCCGGTATATCGTAGATTGTCGGAGATTCCTCCATCGGAACTCGACGAAATTTTGCATGGCTATTGTAGACGTAATTCCACACTATTCCACTGAAGCAATCGTCAAACCGACGCTCGAGGAGGTGGTGGCGGCGAATACAAGTTCGCTGTCCACAAAGACAGCACGGCCGCCCGAGGGCAATGTTGACGTTGAGCCCTCGAGCTCCATGGATGACTCCTCTATGATCATGATAGAGATCGGAGTTGATGTTGAAGAAGGCCCCCGTCCGAGCATGACGATCGGAGAAGGAGCCCGGTCTTCGGTCGAGCCAAGGTGACCAGTCGAGCCGGCGACGAAGATGCCGACGTCGCAGTTGACCTGCGAGCGAGCCATTGATCCTTTTGCCGATCACACAGCGGAACTCTCAATGAAAGCACCAATGTCGGTGTCAAAACCGGCGGATCTCGGGTAGGGGGTCCCAAGCTGTGCGTCTAGGATCGATGGTAACAAGAGGCAGGGGACACGATGTTTACCCAGGTTCGGGCCCTCTTGATGGAGGTAATACCCTACGTCCTGCTTGATTGATATTGATGATATGAGCGTTACAAGAGTTGATCTACCACGAGATCGTAGAGGCTAAAACCCTAGAAGCTAGCCTATGGTATGATTGTTGTATATCTCTATCGACTAGCCTGGCCTCGGTTTATATAATGCACCAGAGGCCTAGGATAACAAGAGTCCTAGCCGAATACGCCGGTGGGGAGGAGTCCTTGTCTTGATCGCCAAGTCTTGTGGAATCTTCCTTGTATGCGGCAGCTGTCCGAACTGGCCCATGAGTATGCGGCCATGAGGGTCCTCGGCCCAATCTAACTGATCAGGAGACGATGTGATGAGTACCCCCTAGTCCAGGACACCGTCAGTTATTCTGCAAATTTCAGCAACTTAGCATGCGACCGTTTGATCTCAGATCCAAGGGCTGCCAGCAGCCCGTATCATGGTCGCGCCTACCACGACCGTCACGTCGCTCAAGCGGTCGCGCCCTTGGAGATTTAACACGGTGCGTTAGGCTATCTGATGTTGGCATGTCATACATAGTCATCACTTAGTCACTCATACTACAACAAGGTTGGCTATAAGTGTATTTTTTTACTCCTCTCTATCTCTTTCTTCGTACTCAAGGAAGAAACGGTGCTAAGCGCATGTATTTATTGCATTTCCCAAAGAGTGACCTCTTCCAATCAAATGGTGCTGCTAAGTTTGCTTTATTTAATTAGCTATAGACTCAAAATTGTCTTTTCACCTAGGTACACGCGCTTAGCACCGTTTCTTCCTTGGGTCACCAAACTAGTCTCTCTCTTCTTGATTAACTTGCCACATCAGACTTTATGCCTATGTGGCAAGCTTAAGCACCTGTAGGAGCAAGTAAAAGTAAGTACAATAGTGCGCTTTACATGGCATTTTTGCATATGTGGAGGAAAGAGAGGCAAGGAAAAAGTGGAGAAGTGGGCTCTCATGCAAGAGCCAGCCTCTACTACATGGTGGAGCATTGGGAGAGGCACCTATATGGAGGTGGTCAGGAATCTGGGAGACTCACGCCGGTCGTAGCGTCGCAGTTAAAATGATAATGGCAAGTCAAATCACGGGGCCCCACCTGTCCAGTAGTAACTCCATGTCAAATCACACAGCCCTACGTTTGCAGCAGCCTACTCCCTCATCTTCTCGCGTCTCTGTCGAACCGACTAGGCAGAACTGCCCCGCCGCCTACCGCGCAGGAAAAGCCCCGCCCTCGACTTTTAAATATATACAGTATACTAATTTTGTATCCATGGATTGCGCCCACCCATGGAGTAAAGCGTCTAGAAAATGGAGGAGAGATGGTGGTCTTGCAATAGAGAAGAGGGAGAGGCGAGACGGTGGTTTTGAAATGGAGATGATGGAGAGGAGAGGAGGTGGTTCTGCAATGGAGAAGAGGGAGAGGAGCGCGCGGCAGCGATTTAGGATTGGACGAGAGGGCCGGCGCGCTCTAACTGGATCAAAATCAAAATCAATTTACCCTTCAATTAAGAAAGCGACCCCACATTAACTAGTCTCCCTTTTATTCTGGGTCATAATTGACCATGATTTTCGCACATAAAATATATGTTATACGTTGTATACAAGGCCACTATCAAAATTACAATTTGCAACTGTATAAGGCCACTAACATTAATCGAGGCAAAATTGATGGCGTTTGCCTCGTACTAGCACTCGAGGACATTAATATCCCTTGTGTGCATGCGGGGGTGAGAAGGTTAGCTTGCATTCCCAACATTAATCAACCAATGAGGAGTAAGAGGGTTTGCTTGTTGTGCTTGGGAGAGAAAAACCACATTAATTAACACGACAATCAAGGTGGCAAGCTAGCTTGCAACATTGACTTAAACATAGCATTGATTTTTACCTTGGTACCTGTAATATGAGTTTGTGGCCTTGTATACAAAAATGGAGGGAGTATAATTTGAAAGTACATTCAGATACGAACCAAATGATACAATTTTTGGTGACATGCATTCACATTTTTCTTGTAAAATACAGTACGTGGTCAAACTTTGACCCAAAATACGCAAAACAACAAAAAAATACTTCCAAGATGAGTGTCGCTCTTCCGCTCTTCTCCTCTTAAACCACCGTCCAATCTAAATGCAGCGCCGCTCCTCTCCTCTTCCATTTCAAAACCACCACCCCTCCTCTCCTGTTCCAGTCCAAAACCAGCGTCGCTCCTCTCCCGTTCTAATCCAAAACCAGCGCTACTCCTCTCCTCTTCCATTCAAATACCACCGCCGGCGAGTGAAGGTGTTGTGGAGAAGTAGATCGATGGAGGAGTACAACCGATACGTGAGGATCGCAGACGGCGACCCTGTGAAGCTAGCTAGGATGTTGGAGATACAGTCTTGGTTTGACAACAAGGACCAACTAGCGGCGACGGCGACATCCATGGCCAAATATCTATAACAGAGTGAAAAGGCGGCGATACTCCCGGAGGGAGTCACGCCGGAGTACATAGAGTTGCTCCTCTGGGCCATGGGTAAACAGATTCACCGAATCCGATCGTGAGGGAGCGGTGGTGGGAGTATTGATCCCAGATGGAGCATCCACCAGAGATTGAAGGATCGAGCATCTATAGGGTGTCGTTTGTGAGGGTGTCCTGCCAGAGCGAGCCGGTGGAGTCTTCGTCGACCGAACCCAACTGCAAGAGGAGAAAAGCAGTTGGCCCGATGATGCTTCCCCGCCATCGTCTCCCTCGCTGTCCACATCATCTCATGGGGCGGATGTCTGCCGCCGAGGAATAGGAGGGGGCTGCCCCCCCAGCCCAATAGTCGGGCAGGTTGTGAATTGTCAGGAGGAGCTTAGGGTTGTCAATATTTGCAGGTTGTGAATTGTGTTTTGTGTTGTGTATTTTGAGAGTACTTTCAGATATGAATGTCTTTTGAATTTCAGAGTTGCAGTATTGAGCATATAAAGTATTTTATGAATTCTAGAGATCTTTTTTTAACACTTAAAAAATGTAGTTTCATAGGAGTATAAAAGTGCAAACAATGTGATTCTCAGAGAAGAAACTGCAAGTTCAGTTTTAGATAAGAAACTGCAACTTTCAGAGGCAGAGCATTTATATTAACACGGCCTTTTCAAACAGGGTTAACATCATGTTGGAAGTTTTATTCATGGTCGAAAATGGAACTACTAGCCAGTTAACATCATGCTGATCAACATTCATGCATAGCACATCTTCATATGATGCACAGTCAAAATGCCCACACAATGTCGAGTGTGCGAAACACAGAGAAAATGAGGGACGAAGTTTTGGCAAGTGTTGGACGTGGTTTTGGGCTGCCCCGTCTAGGCTTTCATTTTTAACACGTGCAGCCCACGACATCGGATGGGAGGTCCATAGGCCTGTTTGTATTTTCTTAGGGCCGTCATGTATCGACCGGCCTATGGACCTCCCATCCAAGGTTTTATTTTTGGCAGCCCAATTTATGTATATTTTTTTTTGAAGAAAATGAAGAGGTCTGTTCTATTTTTCTATATAAGAATAGGAACGCCAGGTCCAACTTATGTTTTCCTTCTAACTATATTATATATATTTAAATTATTTTATATGTTGACTATTTAGTTCACATACTCCCTCCTTTTCGGTTTATAGGGCTTATCTCAAAATTTTACTTTTTCCATTTTATAAGGCTCAATTTGGTTGTTTTCCATCACATGTTCAGATTCCAAGGTGCATTAAATCATTGCATGCAAGTATTAAGAGAAAATTGACCAATGCATGTACTTTATGCATGCATGCATTGCAATTTATGCATTGATAAACATAATTTTTTTGAGGAAAACAAGTGCATTAATTAGGTGCTTTTGCAAACTACAAAAAGTATTCCACCATTCATCATCTATCTTGGTTGGTGAGATTTTTGAATTGAGCTCTATAAACCGGAAAGGAGGGAGTAATTGGCAAATAGATCTCGCTGCCACCCCCGCCTCCTGACTCCGGGAGCGCCTGCCCCCCTCAGCAAGTCCACTCGCGCGCCCCATGGAGTCGCCGGCCATATCCACGGGGGAATGGCTGGAAGATAGGCAGATGTACAAGATGCATCTCCCACATGTCTACAAAGCCTTCCCGCGGATGCTCCAGCCGCTCGACTCCGTCGCGCCGGCGGTGCTGCGGGAGACTCGAGGGAGGAGATGGAGGGAGCGGGCGATGCGGATCCGCGACGACGCTCTCTCCTGGACCCAGTGCACGCGCGAATGGAGGGAAGCAGAGGAGGAAGCTGCGAGGGAGGAAGCCGAGGAGGGACCGAATCCGTTCTCTCACTCATGCTGGTATGCTCGAATGTGCAAGGATCATGTGGATTGGGAGCTGCTGAATCTAGCCCTGCGGATCTACTTCGAAGGAGATTTCTTGGAGAAGCACAGGATGCCCCACCCCAGTGAGCCGCCGATTGCGTTCGTTCGATGGGCGAAAGGAGAAGTGAATTCAGGAGATCCACGCTGTGCTGCGAGATGGGAATGCTTGACTGGACTCCTACCCACCAGCACACCACTGGAGCCGCAGCAGGTAGATCCCCTACCTTACCTCTCCCCCAAACATGCAGAAGATTGAAATTAGGCTTGCAATCTGCTTCAATTGAGCTGTCTGGTGGTTATTTCTGCTTCCTGAGAGACAACATATGGCTGGAGGATGAGAAGGAACTAGGAACTCCAATGAATTTCCCCTATCACTATGGGGGGGAGCGCCGGTTGGGCAGTGGTACGGCCCACCTCCACCCCAAATGGGGGCACAATCTGGGCAAGCTCCTGTAATTGCCCAAGATCAATCTGCTGGTGGTTCTGACTCTTAGATCAGTGGGAAATCTCAAGGCAAGAATCAGCAAAAGAAGAGATATGACATCGAGAAAATTGCTCCTGCCCCTGCTTCGGGCCTTATGGCATACTCTGAGATGATCTGCTACAACTGTGGGGAACCAGGGCATCATTTGGATAAATGTGTTAAGCCCAAGAGTTGTTTTATCTGCAAAATGGTTACCCATAAAGTTGAGAATTGCCCTGTCAGAAGGAAAACAATTGAACCCACAACAAACCTCAGATGATGTGACTTCTCCATCCACCCACAGTTTTGCTAGATATGTTGGAAGTGCTACTCCAGGATTATGTCCACCATTAACAGAATTTTCCGTGACAGAGAATTAGATAGTTTCTTTCCCCTTTCTAGTTGTAGAGCTCTGCCCAGATGTGGTAGTGACCACACTCCTTTGCTCTGGGACTCTGGTCTTAATCAAACTCCAAAGAGCAATAGTTTTAAATTTGAAAAGTGGTGGTTGCTTAGAGTAGATTTTACTGAGCTAGCCAGGAAAATCTGGAATGAGCCTACTGGGAGCAGCTGCGCCCTAGAAAATTGGCAGATCAAAATCAGGAGATTTAGAAGAACTACCAAAGGGTGGAACTCCAATGAGGAAGCTAATCTTAGAAGATACAAAAGGCTTCTCCTCCTTGAGTTTGATTCTCTAGATATTAAGGCAGAAACCACTGACCTCTCTGAGGCTGAGACTAATAGATTAAACTTTGTCCATGGAGAGCTCAAGAAAATTTGGCTCCAAGAAGAAATCAAAGCCAAACAAAGGTCTAGAGATAGGAACATTAAGGAGGGTGATAGAAATACTGCTTACTTCCATGTAGTAGCTAACCAGAGGAGGAGGAAAACCCTCATTCACTCCCTTGATGGACCTAATGGCCCTGTTACTGAGGTAGATGAGATGCTGAAAGTGGCTAGTGACTTCTACAAAGACCTATTTAAGAAAGAAAACCCTTCTGGGTTCTCTCTACAAAACAATTTTTTCTCTGCTTCTGAAAAAGTCTCTCCTGCTGAAAATGAGCTGCTAGAAGCCCCTTTTTCAGAGACAGAGGTGAAGGAAGCCATTTTTAGCTCTTATCCTGATGGGGCTCCTAGTCCTGATGGGATTCCTTTCTTGTTTTACCAGCATTTTTGGGACTTGGTGAAAAATGATCTCTTAGATCTTCTCCAAGCCTTTCATAGAGGAGAGTTGGATCCAGCAACTTACTCATTGGGGGTCTATTGGGGTCAAGTTAAATAACTGCGAAAGTGATTTTTTCCTTGCTGGTAAAGGCCTTAGGCAAGGTGACCCCATCTCCCCACTTTTGTTTAATTTAGTAATGGACGTTCTTACTAAAATGCTGAGCAAAGCTGCTGATCATAGTCTAATTGCAGGGCTCTGTCCTAAGGTCTGCCCTGGTGGCATCATCTGCCTTCAATATGCAGATGATACCATCCTTTTCTTAGACAATGACTCCACACATGCTAGCAATCTGAAAATTGTTCTAACCTGGTTTGAACAAGTCTCGAGCATGAGAATCAACTACTCTAAAAGTGAACTCATCCCTATCAACATGGATGATCAGGAGTTAGCTGACTTCCTCTCTATTCTAGTCTGTAATAAAGGTAACTTCCCCATTAAGTACCTAGGTATACCTCTCCACTATGATAAACTGAGGAGAGAGGATATCCAACCCTTCTGGATAAAATCATTAAAAGGATTGCTGGGTGGAGGGGCAAACTTCTCTCTTACAAAGGTAGATTGATCCTCATACAAGCTTGTTTGGCTAGCATTCCAGTGTATCTCCTCTCCTTCTTCAAGTTCCCTAAATGGGCAGTGAACCTCATCAATTCTCAGATGTCTCATTGCTTGTGGAATGATTTTGAGGGAAATAGGAAGCTACACCTTGCTAATTGGGCCCTAGTCTCTATGAAAAAAGATTTTGGAGGCCTAGGCATACCTAACCTCCAAGAAATTAACATATGTCTTCTAGGGTATTGGATTAAAAGATTATATGAGGAAGACCTGAAACCCTGGAAGCTTCTTATTGCCCATAAATACCTAGGAAATAAACCTAATATTTTTGTCCGTTCCTCCAACCCTAAGACCTCTAGATTCTAGAAAGGATTAAAATCTATTATGCATGCTGTGAAATTTGGCTATAGATGGAACATAGGGGATGGGAGCAGAACCAGGTTCTGGGAAGATACTTGGTTTGGCACATCCCCCCTAGCAGTCCAATTTTGGCCTATTAACTCTGTCTGCAATGAGCTTAACAAAAGTGTCAATGAAGTTTGGGACGGTCAATGCCTAAAACTCTCTTTTAGAAGGAACTTTAGTGATAGTCTCATGGAACAATGGTTCCACTTGGAAGAAATTGCCAAAAGCATTACCTTTACTACCGAGCCGAATGCCCTGATTTGGCAGCTAGATAATAAGGGAAAGTATTCCTCCAGCTCCCTCTATCATGTTATCAACTTTAGAGGGGTTCAACCCGTGTTTATCCCTGCTGTCTGGAAATTGAGAGTTCCCCCTAAAATTCATGTATTTCTCTAGCTTCTCTCTAAAAACAAATTGATGACTAGGGATAACCTTAGGAAGAGACACATCATCAAACCCCTTGATTGTGTTTACTGCTTGGAACAAGAGTCTTGTTCTCACCTATTTTTGAATGTATAGTTGCTAAACATCTCTGGGCCCACATTGAGGAATATTTCTCTAGTCAGATTGGCTCATCCTTCGAATCTGTCGCCAGATTCTGGATTGCTACCAAAAAGTGCTCAGTTTTAAACACTATTAGCCCAGCTATCCTTTGGTGCCTCTGGAAATATAGAAATGCTATGATTTTCAGTAACACCTCCTGGATTTCCATTCCGCAGGTCTTGAGGTTGATCAGGAACATGGTGAGGAACTGGGCGATTCTCTCCTCCGGATCGCACAAGGACAAGTTGACGAGCTTCGTGGAAACTCTAACAAGATCCCTCCAGAAACCGTTGGCGATCACTTGTGGCTGAACAAGGCTCGACCTGCTCTGGGGTTGGACCCGTGGGCTCGTCTCAAGATCTCTGATGAAGATGATGGGCACCTGGCGCCGAAAAAGAGGGACATCCACCATGCTACGCCTTCCAGCCCGATGTCTCCGCTTGCTTACTGGTCGCCGCAGGCTGACACGGCCCCTCGGCTGAAGACCATGAAGGCTTTGCTGGACTCTCCTTGTGTCATTTGAGTGCTCTATCCGCTCAGCCTTTGGCACCGCTCGGGTGATTCGTGTTATTCAGAGAACTTGTTCATCCACCCCCTAGTTTGTAGCTTTTCTACCTTTGCTTTCGAACTGCTCTTTGAGCTGCTGTATCAGAATATGTTGTGGTTTCGTTCTCAGCAATGGAACCGGGGAGATGCTCCCTTTTTTTCTAAAAAATATATTTTATATGTTATTATATATTATTTTTATTGTCGTCATATATGTAACAGATAGTTACATATGTAAGAAAACAATATCCCACAGCTTATTAACTTATAAAAATAATTTCTTAACAAATAAAATCCTGGATTGTTTTGGCATGAAAATCCTAGTGATTGTGTACAAAAGCTTGGTAAGATTTAAGGACGAATGTAATAATATCACTTATTATTTAAATATATTTATAACAAAATGCTCAGCCCCTTTTTATTTTTTGATAACATTGCTGGCCCAACCCAACATTATAATTAGAATCAGACCAGCAAAATTGTGTATTTCGAGAAAGTGCAAATGGCCTGTAATTTTTTAGGAAATAAAATAAACATGCCGCATGGACGCTACATTATTTGTTCACCCAGCCCAGCTAATGGTTGTATCAAATTGACTGTAAATTCTACCGTGCAAAAAAAGACTGTAATTCTAAAAAAATGGGTTGAATACGTGCCACTTTTTTGGAGGCTGAAATGTGGGCCAATAGGTCGAAGCCAATGCAAGTCGTTGTCAATTTAGTCAACAAATGATTCTGACATGTTAGCCGTTGGATTTACATCCAACGACCGGCATCCATCTTCAATCTCTCATCTTCTTCCTCCAGCGCCGCCGGGACCACATCCCGCCTCCTGCTGCTAGCAGCTCTGCTTAGCACACTTCACTATGAAGCGCTACTCCACCGTTGGCCAGGCCATCCCTCCACCCCTCCACACCTCCTGTTCTTCTCCACCGACTGCCGAACCACACCGCACTAGAACTAGTTAACCCTCGTACACCTCTCTGTCTGCGACTCTACTCCCGCGTCTTCCCATCTCCGGCTCGTTGCTGTCCGGGGCCTCGCCGTCGTCCACCACCTTGGATGCGCTCGGCGCGGCATGGTCAACATGGTCAACGAACGACACCATCAGAAGTAGACTGTGCGTGGAGAGGCTGACAGCTGGGTCCACGGCCGCACAGAAGGAAATGCCTCCTTATTACGTGCAAAATAATGATTCCTCCACCTGACATTTGGGACCCACCGGAAGGGCCTCTGTATTTCGTGAAATAAAGTGCCCCCCGCTGACATGTCGGACCCACCATCTATCTTCGCACGCAAGGAAGTGCCTCCTTATTACGCACCAAAAAATGAATATTCCCCCTGCCAGCTGGAACCCAGCATAGTGGGAGGCTGACTTGTGGGCCTATCAAGTTGACGGGGACGGAGGGCTTTGTCAACTTAGTCAATATGAACGATTCTAGCTCCTGTTACCGTACGATGTTCATCCAACGGCCGTAGTGCTTCTTCAACCTCTGTCTTCTTGCTCCAGCCGCCCAAACCAGCGCCGGTCATGCCGCGTGCTCCTGCCTCCCGTGGCCGGCTGTGATGCCGCGGATGGATGAACATCGTATGGTCATCCCTCTACTCACCCACACCCCCTCTTATTCTGCGGCAACAGCAGCCTCACACCGCAACCAAACCAGTGAACCCTCATACTCCTCTTTGCATGGGCATCCACTGCTGCGTCTTCCCCGGCTCCGAGTCGTCCCCTTCCCAGTCCTCGCCGTCGTCCACCGCCATGGTGCTCTCGGCGCGGTGTGGTCAACGTGGTCAACGACCGACTTCCATCAGAAGAGTACTGTACGTGGAGAGGCTGACAGCTGGGTCCACGGCAGCCGCAAGGAAGTGCCTCCTTATTACACAGAAAATAATTATTCCTCCACCTGACAGCAGGGACCAACCGGACGGGCCACCAGTATTTTGCGAAAAAAATTGTTTCCCCTTGACTGTTGGGACCCACTGGACGGGTCACAGTATTTCGTGAGAAAAACGTTCCCCCTGCTGTCAGCTTGGACCCACCGGAAGTGCCTCCTTATTACGCATAAAAAATGAATACTCCCCCAGCTAGCTGGGACCCACCTTGCTGGGAGGCTGACTTGTGGGCCTACTAAGTTGACGGGGACGAAGGGCTTTGTCAACTTAGTCAATATGAACGATTTTAGCTCCAGTGAGCGTATGATGTCCATCCAACGGCCATAGTGCTTCTTCAACCTCTGGTATTCTTGCTCTAGCCGCCCAAAGTAGCGCCGGTCGTGCCGCATGCTCCTGCCTCCCGTGGCCGGTTGTGCTGCCGCGGAGGCCTCACCGCCCCCTACTATTCCCACCGCTGGCCAGGCCCTGCGGCGACGGGAGCCTCACACCGCAGTCGAACCAGTGAACCCTCGTAGTCCTCTCCGCGCGGGCTTCCACTGCCGCGTCATCCCCTTCCTAGGCCTCGCCGTCGTCCACCGCCGTGGTGCTCTCCGCACGGCGTGGTCAACATGGTCAAGGAATGACTTCCATCGGAAGAGTACTGTACGTGGAGAGGCTGACAGCTGGGTCCACGGCCACAGCCCAGGTTTTTTGTGATTTCCCAAGTAAGTCACTTTGTCAGGCCTGTTGGGCTGCAAATCTTTCAAGACGCGGAGAGCTTTCATCCGGCTGGCCGAGAAAATGGCCCATGAGTAATGAGAAATGGGTTGTACATTTTTAAAACACATCAAACCGGCAATTAGTTTCAAATATCTTTTTTCATTTCAAGATTTTAAATTACATTAATTTTTATGCATGGAGAATTTGTTGGATTTTATATTGATATACATTTATTTTTAAAATCAGTTTGAATGTGAGTCGAAATTTCGGGATTAAAAACAGTTCGGACCGCACCAAAATATGCAAAATTTCATATAATTTTTTAACCGTTGCCACAATATGGGCTGTAATGCTAACAAAAAGAATATGGGCTCCAAAAAAACCTTGAGAATTAGCAAATGGGCTGTAGATTATTCGAAATAATGGCAGATGGGTTGTATGCTGTTTTCCCCAGATTTGAGGCTTTCCTAAAAAAAGGTTGACGCATAAGCACTGACTGTTGGATGTCCATCCAACGGCCGTCGTACTTCTTCAATCTCTGCTCTTCCTGCTTCAGCCGCTCAAACAAGCGCCGGCAGGACTACCTGCTCCCTCCTCCTCACGGCCGGCTGTGCTGCCGCGCAGGCCTCACCGCCCGACCGTACTCCCATCGCTGGCCTAGCCATCCCTCTACTCACCCACACCTGCTATTATTCTCCGGCGACGGGAGACGAACCAGTAAACCCTCATACAGTCGTTCTCCCCTCTGTGTGGGAAACAACTGCTGAGTCTTCCCTGCCTCCGTGTCGTCCCCTTCCTAGGCCTCGCCGTCATCCACCGCCCTCGTGCTCTCGGCGCGACGTGGCCAACGTGGTCAAGGAACGACTTCCATCGGACGTGGACTATACGTGGAGAGGCTGACAGCTTGGTCAACGGCCGCAGCAAGGAAGTGCCTCCTTATTACGCGGAAAATAATGATTCCTCCACCTGACAGCTGGGACCCACCGGACGGGCCACTGTATTTCGCGAAAAAAACATTTCCCCCTGACTGCTGGGACCCACAAGCTATATCTTCGCAGGCAAGGAAGTGCCTGATAGTCGGGACCCACCTGGTCGAAGTGTACGTAGAGTTGTCATTCTAGTCGCGAACGTGTACGTACATACTGATCGACATAGAGGCGCGCATGTGTCATAGTAGAGGCGCGCACGTAGCATTTACACGTACGTACAGCAGCCAGGGTGCAAGAAAGAAAATACGGCCATGTATGTGTACATACGGGCGGGGTCTCGAACGCCTACTCGCGCATACGTACGGCCAGGGCTCGTGTACATGGCTGGGTCGGAATGGAGAAACAGCGTTGTCGTCATGTTCATGGGGAGGCAACAGAATGCGTCATGTTCATGGGGAGGCAATGGAATGCATCGTGTTCGTGGGGAGGCAACGGAATACGTCATGTTCATCGGGAGGGCTTGGACGGAACAGGCGATGGAAACGAGGCCTGGCATACTGCAGAACGGAGGAAACGGCCTTGTGTTAGACCGGCCACGTTTGAAACGGGATCCTGTTCATCGGGAGGGGTCTGGCGTACCGCAAAACGGAGGAAACGGACCTCCTACGGTCGAAACGGGGGTCCTGTTGATCGGGTGGGGTGTGGCGTACCGCAAAACGGACGAAACAGACTTGTGTTGGAGCGCTATGGTCGAAACGGGGGTCCTGTTCATCAGGAGGGGTGTGGCGTACCGCAAAACGGGACTCCACGGGATACTGTTCATCTCCACCGTCGACCTCCTCCAGCCTCCACGGGCTCCTGTTCATCCAGCCTCCATGGGCTCCTGTTCATCCAGCCTCCACCGCGCGCTACTCCATCGGCTACTGTTCAACCACCCCTCCACCGTCTACTGTTCATCCAGCCGTCCACACCATGGGGTCCTGTTCAACCACCCCTCCACGGGCACCCCTCCATTGTCTACTGTTCATTCAACCCTCCACACCACGGGGTCCTGTTCAGCCACCCCTCCACCGTCTACTGTTCATCCAGCCCTCCACACCACGGGGTCCTGTTCATCCACCCCTCCACAGGCACCCCTCCACCGTCTACTGTTTATCCAGCCCTCCACCACACCACGGGGTCCTATTCATCCAGAGGCAACGCCACCCTCTCACTGTTCATCCACCCCCCCCCCCCGCAACACTCACTGTTCATCCCATCGATCGGCTTCAGTTAGCAGCAGTAGCGAAGGAATCGCTCGATCAGATTCAGTTAATAGCCATCGATCGATCGCTCGGGTTCAGTAACGCGTAGCCTGCAGTGCAATCGCTCGGGTTCAGTTAGAGCCCAACGCCTCGCTCGGGTTCAGTTAGAGCCAACACCTCGCACACACGCGCATACATGTACGAGAGAAACACGCATCGCTCAGCCCTCGACCTCCCACCGTAACCGGCAACTCCCCGAAATTTTCCTCCCCCTCGCTTCTACCACGGTTTTTTCCGTCATGGACGGCCCAAAGAATGTCATGCAGCTGCATCTCCGGCCCGCCCAGGATGAAAAGCCCATTTTCTGTCATGATTTTTTGTCATAGAAGTAGGAGCCCACCACATCTATGATGATACCGGGTTTTGTCACAATTATCATCATAGAAGTGTCATATGTATGACAGAAAAAAAATTCGTTTGGCCCAAAATGTCACGGATGTGTTTTTTTTTGTAGTGCTATTTACTTTTATGGTGTGTCATCACCTTCTAAAATAAGCGCTAGAAACTGAGAAGAGCACAGTTGTCATGATTTATGCATTGTGTGTAGCTAATGTTGGGTGCATCATGACTGGATATTTTCTACCATGAATTACAATGTTTAGTCGCTGCTTGAACTTTGGTGGTGCTCTACATTTATGTTTTGCAGTCTCGAAAAGGGCTAGTGAGATACCACTATTATCATATTCTATCATGGTAGTTTTGACAACATGTTGCTGTTTGAGATATCTTATTATTGCTCGCTAGCTGATTATGTCATTGATATGAATCATTATAATCATTAAGAGTTATTGTCGACATGGTTAGTTATAATGTTGGCTGAAAACCTGGGTGTTGTTTAAGCTTATTTATGCAAACAAGAGCAAAAGAGTTCGTAAAAGTTTTTCTTTTTCACTTTCAGTTTATCAACTGAATTGCTTGAGGACAAGCAAATGTTTAAGCTTGGGGGAGTTGATACATCTCCAACATATCTACTTTTCCTAATGCTTTTCCTCTTTTTTGGACTCTAATTTGCATGATTTGAATGAAACTAACCCCGGACTGACGCTGTTTTCAACAGAACTACCATGGTGTTGTTTTTGCGTAGAAATAAAAGTTCTCGGAATGGAACGAAACTTTGCGAGGAATTTTTATATAATATATAAGAATTTCTGGAGCCAAGACCTGCCAGAGAGGGGCACCTGGGTGGGAAAACCCCACCAGGGCACGCCCCCCTCTCCTGGCGCGCCCACGTGGGTTGTCCCCACCTGGTGGCCCCGCTGACCCTGAAACCAACGCTATAAAATCCTATTTTCGGAGAAAAACTCAGGGAGAAAGAATTATCGCGATCCATGAGACAGAGCCACCGCCAAGCCGTGTTCTTCCTCGGAAGGGCAGATCTGGAGTCTGTTTGGGGCTTCGGAGAGGGGGATCTTCGTTCTTTGTCATCACCAACCCTTCTCCATCGCCAATTCCAGATGCTCCCCACCAGGAGTGAGTAATTCCTTAGTAGGCTCGCTGGTCGGTGAGGAGTTGGATGAGATTCATCATGTAATCAAGTTACTTTTGTTAGAGCTTGATCCCTAGTACTCACTATGTTCTTAGATTGATGTTGCTATGACTTTGCCATGCTTAATGCTTGTCACTTTGGGCCTGGGTGCCATGATTTCAAATCTGAACCATTTATGTTATCACCCATTATATTCATGTTCTAGATCCGATCTTGCGAAAAGTCATCTACTACGTGTTATGATCCGGTAACCCCGGAGTGACAATAACTGTGAGTTATTCCGGTGATTACCGTAGTTTGAGGAGTTCATGTATTCACTATGTGTTAATGCTTTGTTCCGGTTCTCTATTAAAAGGAGGCCTTAATATCCCTTAGTTTCCAATATGGACCCCGCTGCCACGGGAGGGTAGGACAAAAGATGTCATCCAAGTTCTTTTAATAAAGCATGTATGACTATTTACGGAATACATGCCTACATTATATCGATGAACTAGCGCTATTGCTGAATAACCCTAGGTTATAACTGTCACATGATGAATATTATCCAACAAGTCACCGATCCAATGCCTATGAATTTATCTTATATTGTTTCTGCTAAATTACTACTGCTATCATCACTGCCATGCTTGCTACAAAATTACTACTATCATCACTGTTATTGTTACTACTGTTGTTGTCACTACTATCAAAACTATCAAACTACTATTCTACTGATCACGGATAGTTTCACCACCACCGTCACCACGCTGTCGTGCAGCCGGAACTCATCTACTACTTCGCGTCTCTTGCTGGATTGAGAAGGCGAGGGCGTCATTGAGCTGAACATGTGCTGAACGCGGAGGTGTCGTACGCTCGATACATGATCGGGACGGATCGTGAAGGTGTACAACTACTTCAACCGCGTTGACGAATGAAGGAGATATTCCCTAGAGGCAATAATAAATTTGTTATTTATGTTTCCTTATATCATGATAAATGTTTATTATTCATGCTAGAATTGTATTAACCGGAAACTTAGTACATGTGTGAATACATAGACAAATAGAGTGTCACTAGTATGCCTCTACTTGACTATCTCGTTAATCAAAGATGGTTAAGTTTCCTAGCCATGGACAAAGAGTTGCCATTTGATGAACGAGATCACATCATTAGAGAATGATGTGATTGACTTGACCCATGTGTTAGCTTAGCACGATGATCATTTAGTTTACTGCTATTGCTTTCTCCATAACTTATACATGTTCCTATCACTATGAGATTATGCAACTCCCGAATATCGGGGGAACACTTAGTGTGCTATCAAACGTCACAATGTAACTGGGTGACTATAAAGATGCTTTACAGGTGTCTCTGATGGTGTTTGTTGAGTTGGCATAGATCGAGATTAGGATTTGTCACTCCGTGTATCGGAGAGGTACCTCTGGGCCCTCTCGGTAATGCACATCACTATAAGCCTTGCAAGAAATGTAACTAATGAGTTAGTTATGGGATGTAGCACTACGGAACGAGTAAAGAGACTTGCCGGTGACGAGATTGAACTAGGTATTGAGATACCGATGATCGAATCTCGGGCCAGTAACATACCGATGACAAAGGGAACAACGTATGTTGTTATGCGGTTTGACTAATAGAGATCTTCGTAGAATATGTAGGAACCAATATGAGCATCCAGGTTCCGCTATTGGTTATTGACCGGAGATGAGTCTCGGTCATGTCTACATAGTTCTCGAACCCGTATGGTCCGCATGCTTAACGTTCGATGACGGTCGATATTATGAGTTTATGTGTTTTGATGTACCGAAGGTTGTTCGGAGTGCCGGTTGAGATCACAGACATGATGAGGAGTCTCGGAATGGTCGAGACATAAAGATCGATATATTGGAAGCCTATGTTTGGACATCAGAATGGTTCTAGGTGAGTTCGGGCATATACCGGAGTACCGGGAGGTTACCGGAACCCCCCGGGAAGTATATGGGCCTTATTGGGCCATAGTGGGAGAGAGGAGAAGGAGACTAGGAGGGGGCACCCCCCAAGCCCAATCCGAATTGGGTAGGGGGCCGCCCCCCCCCCCCTTCCTTCCCCCTCTCTCCCCCTTCCTTCCTCTCCTAATCCAACTAGGGAAGGGGGGAATCCTACTCCCGGTAGGAGTAGGACTCCCCTTCGGCGCGCCATAGAGGGGCCGGCCCTCCCACTCCTCCACTCCTTTATATATGGGGGAGGGGCACCCCATAGACACACAAGTTGATTGTTTAGCCATGTGCAGTGCCCCCTCCACAGATTTCCACCTCGGTCATATCGTTGTAGAGCTTAGGCGAAGCCCTACGTTGGTAACTTCATCATCACCGTCATCATGCCGTCGTGCTGACGAAACTCTCCCTCGACACTCAGCTGGATATAGAGTTCGCGGGACGTCATCGAGCTGAACGTGTGCAGATCGCGGAGGTGTCGTACCTTTGGTGCTAGGATCGGTCGGATCATAAAGACGTACGACTACATCAACCGTGTTGTCATAATGCTTCCGCTTATGGTCTATGAGGGTATGTAGACAACACTCTCCCCTCTCGTTGCTATGCATCACCTAGATGGATCTTGCGTGTGCGTAGGATTTTTTTTTTGAAATTACTGTGTTCCCCAACAGTGGTATCACAGCCAGGTCTATGCGTAGATGTTATATGCACGAGTAGAACACAAAGGAGTTGTGGGCGTGGGTATATACATATTGCTTGCCGTCACTAGTTGATTCTTGATTCAGCGGTATTGTTGGATGAAGCGGCTCAGACGGACATTACGTGTACGCTTGCGCGAGACTGGTTATACTGACGTGCTTCGCACAAAGGTGGCTGGTGGGTGTCAGTTTCTCCAACTTTAGTTGAATCAGATTCAATGAACAGGGTTCTTTCTGAAGATCAAAAAGCAATCACTATACCACGTTGTGGTTTTTGATGCGTAGGTAAGAACGGTTCTTGCTAAGCCCGTAGCAGCCACGTAAAACTTGCAACAACAAAGTAGAGAACGTCTAACTTGTTTTTGCAGGGTATGTTGTGATGTGATATGGTCAAGACATGATGCTAAATTTTATTGTAAGATGATGGTAGCAATTACACGGACTGGGTCCGTAACTTGAGGATTATCCTCATTGTTGCACAGAAGAATTACGTCCTGGAAGCACCGCTAGGTGACAAACCCGCTGCGATAGCAATGCCAGATGTTATGAACACCTGGCAGAGCAAAGCTAATGACTACTCGATAGTTTAGTGTGTCGTGCTTTACGGCTTAGAACCGGGACTTCAACGACGTTTTGAACATCATGGAGCATATGAGATGTTCCAGGAGTTGAAGTTAATATTTCAAGCAAATGCCCGGATTGAGAGATATGAAGTCTCCAATAAGTTCTACAGCTGCAAAATGGAGGAGAATAGTTCTGTCAGTGAACATATACTCAGAATGTCTTGGTACCACAACCACTTGACTCAGCTGAGAGTTAATCTTCCTGATGATAGTGTCATTGACAGAGTTCTTCAATCACCGCCACCAAGCTACAAGAGCTTCGTGATGAACTATAATATGCAAGGGATGGATAAGACGATTCCCGAGCTCTTCGCAATGCTAAAGGCTGCAAAGGTAGAAATCAAGAAGGAGCATCAAGTGTTGATGATCAACAAGACCACCAGTTTCAAGAAAAAGGGTAAAGGGAAGAAGGGGAACTTCAAGAAGAATGACAAGCAAGTTGCTGCTCAAGTGAAGAAGCCCAAGTCTGGACCTAAGCCTGAGACTGAGTGCTTCTACTGCAAAGGGACTGGTCACTGGAAGCGAAACTGCCCCAAGTATTTGGCAGAGAAGAAGGATGGCAAAGTGAAAGGTATATTTGATATACATGTTTTTGATGTCTACCTTACTAATGCTCGCAGTAGCGCCCGGGTATTTGATACTGGTTCTGTTGCTAATATTTGCAACTCGAAACAGGGGCTATGGATTAAGTGGAGATTGGCTAAGGACTAGGTGACGATACGTGTGGGAAATGGTTCCAAAGTCGATGTGATCGTCGTCAGCACGCTACCTCTACATCTACCTTCGAGATTAGTTTTAGACCGAAATAATTGTTATCTGGTGCCAGCGTTGAGCATGAACATTATATTTGGATCTTGTTTGATGCGAGATGGTTACTCATTTAAATCAACGAATAATGGTTGTTCTATTTATAGGAATAATATATTTTATGGTCATGCACCCTTGATGAGTGGTCTGTTTTTACTAAATCTTGATAGTAGTGATACACGTGTTCATAGTATTGAATCCAAAAGATATAAGTTTAATAATGATAGTGCAACTTATTTGTGGCACTACCGTTTAGGTCATATTGGTGTAAAGCGCATGAAGAAACTCCATGCTGATGGACTTTTGGAATCACTTGATTATGAATCACTTGATGCTTGCGAACCATGTCTCATGGGCAAGATGACTAAGACTCCGTTCTTTGGAACAATGGAGCGAGCAGCAGACTTGTTGGAAATAATACATACTGATGTATGCGGTCCGATGAGTGTTGATGCTCGCGGCGGGTATCGTTATTTTCTTACCTTCACAGATGATTTGAGCAGATATGGGTATATCTACTTGATGAAACATAAGTCTAAAACATTTGAAAAGTTCAAAGAATTTAAGAATGAAGTGGAAAATCATCGTAACAAGAAAATTAAGTTTCTACGATCTGATCGTGGAGGTGAATATTTGAGTTATGAGTTTGGAATTCATTTGAAACAATGCGGAATAGTTCCGCAACTCATGCCACCTGGAACACCACAGCGTAATGGTGTGTCAGAATGTCACAACCTCACTTTATTAGATATGGTGCGATCTATGATGTCTCTCACTGATTTACCGCTATCGTTTTGGGGTTATGCTTTAGAGACGGCTGCATTCACGTTAAATAGGGCACCATCAAAACCCGTTGAGACGACACCTTATGAACTGTGGTTTGGCAAGAAACCCAAGTTGTCGTTTCTTAAAGTTTGGGGCTGCGATGCTTATGTGAAAAAGCTTCAACCTGATAAGCTCGAACCCAAATCGGAGAAATGTGTCTTCATAGGATACCCAAAGGAAACTATTGGGTACACCCTCTATCATAGATCCGAAGGCAAGATATTTGTTGCTAAGAATGGATCCTTTCTAGAGAAGGAGTTTCTCTCGAAAGAAGTGAGTGGGAGGAAAGTAGAACTTGACGAGGTAATTGTACCTACTCCCTTATTGGAAAGTAGTTCTTCATATAAATCAGTTCCAGTGATTCCTACACCAGTAAGTGAGGAAGCTAATGATGATCACCACGAAACTTCCGATCAAGTTACTACCAAACCTCATAGGTCAACCAGAGTAAGATCCGCACCAGAGAGGTACGGTAATCCTGTTCTGGAGGTTGTGTTACTTGACCATGACGAACCAACGAACTATGAGGAAGTGATGATGAGCCCAGATTCCGCAAAATAGCTTGAGGCCATGAAATCTGAGATGGGATCCATGTATGAGAACAAAGTATGGACTTTGGTTGACTTGCCCGATGATCGGCAGGCCATAGAGAATAAATAGATCTTCAAGAAGAAGACTGGCGCTGACGGTAATGTTACTGTCTACAAAGCTCGACTTGTTGCAAAAGGTTTTCAACAAGTTCAAGGAGTTGACTACGATGAGACCTTCTCACCCGTAGCGATGCTTAACACCGTCCGAATCATGTTAGCAATTGCCCCATTTTATGATTATGAAATTTGGCAAATGTATGTCAAAACTGCATTCCTTAATGGATATCTTAAAGAAGAGTTGTATATGATGCAACCAGAAGATTTTGTCGATCCAAAAGGTGTTAACAAAGTGTGCAAGCTCCAGCGATCCATTTATGGGCTGCTGCAAGCCTCTCGGAGTTGGAATATATGCTTTGATAGTGTGATGAAAGCATATGGTTTTATACAGACTTTTGGAGAAGCTTGTATTTACAAGAAAGTGAGTGGGAGCTCTGTGGCATTTCTGATATTATATGAAGATGACATATTGTTGATCGAAAATGATACTGTATTTCTGAATAGCATAACAGGATACTTGAATAAGAATTTTTCAATTAAAGACCTCGGTGAAGCTTCTTATATATTGGGCATCAAGATCTATAGAGATAGATTAAGACGCTTAATTGGACTTTCAGAAAGCACATGCCTTGATAAAGTTTTAAAGAAGTTCAAAATGGATCAAGCAAAGAAAGGGTTCTTGCCTGTGTTACAAGGTGTGAAGTTGAGTCAGACTCAATGCCCGACCACTGCAGAAGATAGAGAGAAAATGAAAGTCAGTCCCTATGCTTCAGCCATAGGTTCTATCATGTATGCAATGTTGTGTACTAGACCTGGTGTGTGCCTTGCTTTTAGTTTAGCAGGGAGGTACCAAAGTAATCCAGGAGTGGATCACTGGACAGCGGTCAAGAACATCCTGAAATACCTGAAAAGGACTAAGGATATGCTTCTCGTTTATGGAGGTGACAAAGAGCTCGTCGTAAACGGTACGTCGATGCAAGCTTTGACACTGATCCGGATGACTCTAAGTCACAAACCGGATACATATTTTTATTAAATGGTGGAGTTGTTAGTTGGTGCAGTTCCAAGCACAGCGTCGTGGCGGGATCTATGTGTGAAGCGGAGTACATAGTTGCTTCGGAAGCAGCAAATGAAGGAGTCAGGATGAAGGAGTTCATATACGATCAAGGTGTCATACCTAGTGCATCGGGTCCAATGAAAATCTTTTGTGACAATACTGGTGCAATTGCCTTGGCAAAGGAATCCAGATTTCACAAGAGAACTAAGCACATCAAGAGATGCTTCAATTCCATCTGCTATCAAGTCAAGGAGGGAGACATAGAGATTTACAAGATACATACGGATCTGAATGTTGCAGACCCGTTGACTAAGCCTCTCTCACGAGCAAAACATGATTAGCACCAAGACTCCATGGGTGTTAGAATCATCACAATGTAATCTAGATTATTGACTCTAGTGCAAGTGGGAGACTGAAGGAAATATGTCCTAGAGGCAATAATAAAGTTGTTATTTATGTTTCCTTATATCATGATAAATTTATTATTCATGCTAGAATGGTATTAACCGGAAACTTAGTACATGTGTGAATACATAGACAAACAGAGTGTCACTAGTATGCCTCTACTTGACTAGTGATGAAGCTATGTACCTAGGGTAGGGTCATGGATCTATTCAAGATACCCTCCCCAAGGACATACCTAAAAGAACTAGAAGCAGTCGAAGAAAAATCATCATCCACTCGACCCTGAAGCCATGTTCCACTCGACAGTCTTTTGAAGACACTCGACCGTACAAACAACCACTCGACCAGAAGATCTAGAGCCACTCCACTCTACAACGGTCGGGATTTAAGTCATAGCCTTAATGGTCATTATGTACTTTTATTATGGGCGTTACCAGTAACGTATCCATCTTTATGTACCTTAAACCCTTTGTAATTGAGGGCGGGAGGGGTCTGGCGAACTCTATATAAGCCACCCCCCTCCTTAGGGACAAGGGTTCGCACCCCCTGTAACACACACGCATATAATCTAGTCAACCGCCTCCGGTCTCCGAGACGTAGGGTCGTTACTTCTTCCGAGAAGGGCCTGAACTTGTAAAACTCGTGTGTACAACTCCTCCATAGCTAGGATCTTGCCTCTACATCCCTACCCCCATTCTACTGTCAGACTTAGAACCACGACAGTTGGCGCCCTCCGTGGGGCAGGTGTCTTAGCGCCTTTTGGAGAAGTTGCAATTTTTCTGATCCCCTTCATCATGGTTTCAGGCGGAGGTTTGGCTGAGGGCCGCGAGATCCGTCTCGGCGCGCTTGTGTTTGTCGCCGACGACTCCGCTTAGCTTCAGGAGGCTCCACTCGACGTCGACGCACTCCCCGTCCGCGGGGCAACGCACTTTTGCGCGTGCGTCCGCGGCGTCCTCCTGCGGCAGCCGTCGACCCAGTATCGATCAGCTCTTGTGGCTCCCCCCTCCCCGCGGCCCGCCGGAGCAAACGTTTCGGACGATCGAGACTTCAGCGGTGGGTGAAGCATGCGGTGGCTCGCCAGTCGGCCACCCCCCAAGTCACGGCAATCGAGCCCGACGAAACCCTCTACGGCATGTTCGGTCTGTCGACTGGCTCCGTAGAGACTGCATCCGAGTGCGACAGCAGCGACCCTACGGTGGAAGTTTTGATGGTCAATGGACCACGCAGTCCTCCTGGCTTCACCCGTGAAGATGGAGGCGATGGGGGAGGTGATCCATCGCGTGTTCATGAAGAGTACCGCCCCGAGCCCCTCTCTTCGTAGTGGAGAGAAGAACTTCGCCGCCGGAACATGGATGCACTTCACCCTCCAATCGTTGGAGAAACCCCTGAGGCCCAGGCCTTGGAGGAGGCGCACCTGGCCAACTTGGCTGAGCGCACTCGACTGGAGAACCTACAGCGTGCACTCGACGAGCGTGCTCGGCAGCATGCTCCCGAATCCAGTCGACGTCAACTTTTGCCGCCTCCAACTCAGGTATACCGAACTCCAATCCAGAATCTCGCAGCTGCGG
Source organism: Triticum aestivum (assembly GCF_018294505.1). Classification (NCBI taxonomy): domain Eukaryota; kingdom Viridiplantae; phylum Streptophyta; class Magnoliopsida; order Poales; family Poaceae; genus Triticum; species Triticum aestivum. The sequence continues at coordinate 165,521,576 of NC_057800.1, read as the reverse complement.
CCCGAATAGCGAAGTCAATTCAACCTTCCTAGTCAGAAGCTGGTCGGGGTTTGGTGCAGATCCGGGCCTTGCTCCGAGCCGCGGGTGAGCAGAACTTTAATGCCCTCGATGCGGCTATATCTCCCACGTGTCAAAGCACGACTTAGAGGCATAACTGCATTGAAAGCAATGTCGCAAGTGAGGTAATCTTCACACAGCCCATGTAATACATAAGGGAAAGAGATACATAGTTGGCTTACAATCGCCACTTCACACAATTACATGAATAAAGCATTACATCACCAGATACAAACAAGGTCCGACTATGGAACCCAAAATAAAAGAAGACTACCCCGAATGCTACACAGATCCCCGATCGTCCCGACTGGGCTCCACTACCGATCAACTGGAAACGGAAACAACATAATGAACACGATCTTCATCAAGCTCCTCCTTGAGCTCGGTTGCGTCACCTGCACGGTTCAACGGCACCTGCAAGCTGGTTTTGGAAGTATCTGTGAGTCACGGGGACTCAGCAATCTCACACCCTCGCGATCAAGACTATTTAAGCTCATGGGTAAGGTAAAAGATATGAGGTGGAGCTGCAGCAAGCGACTAGCATATATGGTGGCTAACATACGCAAATAAGAGCGAGAAGAGAAGGCAAAGCACGGTCGAGAAACTATGATCAAGAAGTGATCCTAGAACAACCTACGTCAAACATAACTCCAACACCGTGTTCGCTAACCGGACTCCGCCAGAAAGAGACCATCACAGCTACACACACGGTTGATGCATTTTACTTAAGATAAGTTTCAGGTTTTCTACAACCGGACATTAACAAATTCCCATCTGCCCATAACTGTGGGCACGGCTTTTGAAAGTTCAAATCCCTGCAGGGGTTTCCCAACTTAGCCCATCACAAGCTCTCACGGTCAACGAAGGATATTCCTTCTCTCAGGAAGACCCGATCAGGCTCGGAATCCTGGTTACAAGACATCTCGACAATGGTAAAACAAGTCCAGCAACACCGCCCGAATGTGCCGACAAATCCCGATAGGAGCTGCACATATCTCGTTCTTAGGGCACACTCAGATGAGCGCTCCATACAACTAAAACCAAACCTCGAGTTTCCCCGAGGGGGCGCTGCAAAGGGCTCTAGTTTGGACCAACACTCAGAGGAGCACTAGCCCGGGGGGTTTAATAAAGATGACCCTTGAGTCCACGGAACCCAAGGGAAAAAGAGGCTAGGTGGAAAATGGTAAAACCAATGTTGGGCATTGCTGGAGGAGTTTTATTCAAGGCGAACTATCAAGGGGTTCCCATTATAACTCAACCGTGTAAGGAACGCAAAATCAAGGAACATAACACCGGTATGACAGAAACTAGGGCGGCAAGAGTGGAACAAAACACCAGGCATAAGGCCGAGCCTTCCACCCTTTACCAAGTATATAGGTGCATTAAGATAAACAAGATAATATTATGATATCCCAACAATAAACATGTTCCAAACAAGGAACGATCTCCAATCTTCACCTGCAACTAGCAACACTATAAGAGGGGCTGAGCAAAGCGGTAACATAGCCAAACAACGGTTTGCTAGGACAAGGTGGGTTAGAGGTTTGACATGGCAATATGGGAGGCATGATAAGAAAGTGGTAGGTATCAGAGCATAGGCATAGCAAAAGAGCGAGCATCTAGCAAGCAAAGATAGAAGTGATTTCGAGGGTATGGTCATCTTGCCTGAGATCCCGCAAGGAAGAAGAACGAGTCCATGAAGAGGACAAGCGGACGTAGTCGAACGGATCCTCACAAACGCGACGTTATCGGAACTAACCCGAAGAAGCAACATCGGAAAGAAGCAAATAACATAGTAAACAACCATCACATAACATGGCATGATGCATAACCAAGTATGATGCATGTCCGGTTTAAATATGCATGGCATGGCAAAGTGCACAAACAATACTACAAATTAAGTGGAGCTCAATATGCAACGAATTGCATGTTGAAGAAACACCACATTCAAGTTATTTAGTTCGATCTCGTTTATGTACCCAACAATATTAAATTTTGATTAACATGGCAAGGGGTGAAGCACAACAAAACTACCTAACTAGGCAAGTTTAAATGAGGCTGGAACAACGAGCAACAAGTCCGAAAAATCCTCATGTGCATATTTATGGATTTGGTACTGTTCTGCCCTAAACCAAATTTTATAGTTGTTAAACATGCAAGATGAGTGCACCATGTTAAACTAGGCATTTTTCCACCCCATTTACATATAAAGTTTATTAAATTCGAAGTTACGGTTATTTAGTTATGAATTAAAGCATTTTAACATGGCATAGGAGTAAATTTAAGCAAACAGCATTTTAAACATTTCAAACATGGATAAAAGTGGCATATTATGAAACTACACAAAATTCTAAGCATTTTACATATATAAGTTGTTTTAATTCGATGCACGGTTGTGGAGATATTAAATGCATGAAGTTTAGGGGCTTTTCTGTAAAACTGTAATCTCTGGAAAAATGATTAAATTCGTCCAGGAAAAAAACATGTCCATGGGCTGAAACTACCTAGCCCAACAAACACAGGATAGGGGTTAGGCGCTGCTCACATGGGCCAAGGCCCGTTCGGTGGAAAAGAGGCCTGGCAAGGGGCTCCTGGGCCTTGGATGGATCTGGCCACGGCGGGGCCTACGAGCAGAGCGAGCAGCTCCTGCTCATCGTCCTCGTGCCTCCGCACGAGCAGGGAGGAGGACACAACAGTGGCGGTGGACGATGGCGGCTCGCCGATGGGGAGGCGCGGAGGAGGACCAGGAACGGGCGAAGAAGGCCGGGATCCGCCAGATCTGGTGATGTGGGGGTTGCTGGAGCTTCCCGGGTGGCGACGGGACATTCTTGCGGGGGAGAGAGAGAGGAAGCTCATGAGGGAGAGGGAGCAGAGAGGAATCGAGGGCGGAATAGCGGCGCTGATGACCTGGGGCAACAATAGATGGCAGGGAAGAAGGACGAGGAGAGCGTGGGGTCGCCTGATCCGAGCTGGTCGCCGGCAGCGACTCCGGCGGGAAGGATCGGATGGCGTGGTCGGGGTCGAGGGGCTCCTCCCCTCGATCCAATCGAGAGCGAGGGAGCAAAGAGTGCGGGCCAGCAACCGTACAGGCCTGGGCGGTGCTGGTTGGCTCGGTGGGTGGATCGGGAAGGCAGGGGGACTTTGGCTTTGTAGTGCTTGGATGGGCACGGAAATGGAGATGGTGGTTGGATTGGGTGGAGATGGATCCCGAGGTGGGAGATGCTGGCGGCGGGGATTCGACGGGGAGGATCCCTAGAAAATAGGGTTTGGTCCAGATTTAGACTAGGGACTATATATAAGGAAAGAGGAAGAGTTTAGGGGCTAATCCGTCCCTCCAATTAAAATCGAGTGGTCGAGAAAAATACACTAGGAAGTCCAAAAAAGAAAATGGTGATGTTTTGTAGATGTTTGGGGATGATCCGGACCCAACGGTGACGACTCCTCGGGTCGGGTTCGGGACAACTTCCGGACGCGCGCGAGGGGTTTGATGCACTGAGAAGAGAGGGGTAGGATGGGTCTAGGTGGACTGTGGAGAGCGGGTTGGTCTGAGAGAAGAGGGGATAGATGCAGCCCGGCACGGTTTTCAGAGACCGAAAACGTCCGACGTTTTGACCGACTATAATGCCGCTATAGTTATCCGTTGGGGCGTCAAACAGACTCCAAATGCGATGAAACTCGACAGGCGGTCTATCTACACTATAATAAGACCGCACGCCAACTTTCAACCCATTCCGAGAACATTTTCCGGCCACTTATAAAATAATATTTCGGACGTGCCACGGGCGCGTGCAAGTGTGTCTGGGCTCAGAACGGACAACGGGGAGAACTGGGATACCCCGGACGATTGCAAGTTTTGAAAACATGATGATGCAATGCACATGATGACATGATAAGATGCAACACGCAAGCAAATGACATGGCAACGTCGGCGAATAACTGGACGACACCTGGCACAACGGTCTCGGGGCGTTACAACACTCCACCACTACGAGAGGATCTCGACCCGAGATCTAGAATGGCACCGGAGGGAAAAATGGAAGAGAAAGAGAAGAGGTAAAACTAAGTTGCTTCTTTGACCAATGAGTGAAACCAAAGAGCCTTGAAAAGGTTAAGCCATTTCGAGAAAAGAATACAACGGAGATGACGAAGTTGAAAACACTCCGTTAGAAAAGAGGAACAAGGAAGAACAACTTCGGGCAGCACTCCGATTGAAAAGAAAAGGAATTGAATAAGAACTTGATAAGATGAGAAGATACTTGAATGAAAACACGACACTCCGGTTGGAAAAGGGTCGAACAGAGTTGTTGGAAAACCAACAGCAAAAAGAGTAAGCTTGTCGTGGCCTTATGGAGAACATCTCAAATTCTTGAGGTGAAATTCTGCCACTAACGAAACAATAGATTGAATTGATATCAACAAGGAAACGAGAAACTTATACCACCGGGAGGATAAAAGAACTTGGGTCAATTATAAGCACCATAATAGCAACAATCCTTAGGGAAGGCTTTAGGTGAAATATAACCCAAGATAACTCCAAGGAAGAAGGTGATGGGTTTAAATATCAAATTCTTATGAAAGAAGAATGATATATTATCACCTCAAATGATACGGAAGATAGAATTGCACTCCGGATTGCAAGATGACGAATGCTTGAGCTCCTCTGAAAAGAATGTTGATGAACACTTCGAGAAGGAATTAAATCCTTGATGAACCATCATGTAGAACCTTCATGAAGAACTCCGGTAACAAAAGGATAACAAGAAGAAATAGAAGTTGAAAACACAAGGTGAAGCCTTGCGATGATTTAAATGGAGCTTTGCGACAAGATAAAGTGGAAACTTGGAACTCCGGAAAAGAAAGATGAGCAAAAGAAACCAAGAATTTTTCAATGAACCTCCGGAATAAGGAATTAATCACTTGTATGAACAAGAATAAGAATTATGTTATGCTTGTCCTTCATCAATTAAATTGATGATAAACAATGGATTTGGCACACTACTTAATCCCGTTGAAAAGGATTGAAGAGATATATAGCATAAACTTGAGAAAGGTCTTCCACGAACCACCGGTAGGATTGGAAAGAACGAATGAATTGATATGATAAACAAGGAAGAGAAATCTTGAACGAACCACCGTAAGAATTGAAAATGAACGAAGAAAACGAACACATCAGTAGGAGGAATTGGAAAATGAGCGAATATTCTTGAGAGAATTTAGATGCAGGTGAATGAAGAGATCCCGAATTGATTAGAGAAAACTTGAACGAAGCACCGGTAAGATTGGAGAATGATAACTGAAAGCTGGAATGAATAAATCTGAGAAGATGGGCTCCGGATGATCAAACTGAAAAGACTCTTGAATTGTTCTGGATGGGTGAAAAGAATTGTCACAATTGAAAACAATTATGAGAGGATATCATGAAGCTAGAACCACGAATCTTTGATAGATCGAAACAAGATTCAAGGGAAAACTCTTCTTCGGTCTTCAAAATCCGAGAATGACAATGAGAAACACCACCATGAATTGTTGAGGCACTCCGGAATTAAAATTGGAAAGGTTGAGCCAACGATGAAAAAAAATATGACCGATCTTGGAGAATGGCATTTGACTGATGATAATTCATTCTTACGTCAAACTTTGAAATTTTTTAGAATAGCTCCGGTAAAAGAATTAGAAGAGTCGGGTAAGATCCTGGGAAAAGACCTGTGGGTTAGGGGCCACTCAAAAGAAACACCGTTGAACGGTTGCTTGAAAAGAGAGATTCCATCGGTTGAATTTAAATGGCTTGAATGAGATAACATCCTCGAAAGAGCTTGAACGAAAGCAGAGTGTAAGCACGAATCTTCGGGATATCTTGAGCACTCCAGAACAATAGAATAGCGAGAAATGACTGAATATGAGGTGCACCGACAAGAGAAGGTATTGAAACGAGGAAAAAGGATATGATCAACAAAGCTTGACTTGAATCCACCGGAGAAGGAAAATAATGAAGAATGATGAACTAGTAGAGCATCTTCAAGAGAACCACCAGGTAATAACATTGATTGAAAAGAACGAAGAGACTTCACATGAATAAAATGGATATTTGATTAAGAAATCTGAATCCTTGAAGAAAAAGGGTGGGAGGGTGGGAAAAACAAAGGTAACTTCAGACCGAAGAAACAAACAATGTTGAGAAGACTTGGAGTTTATCTTACGGATGAGACAAATGATAGGATCATCTTGAAGAGAATCGCACCGGCTGGCAAGGATTGACATGACAATCTCGATTATCATGAAGGATTGGTATTTACATCGGAGTATGAGAACACTGATTAGGAAAGGTATGGAATCAACATTTGACTTCGAAGCAACTCGAATACCACAACTGAAAACAAAACAAAGGATTGGCTTGCAGAATAAGCCAGAACAAACATATGATAGAGATTTCGTCCGAAGTTTTCGTGGCGGGGCCTACACGGGCTCGATCGTACAGCACCATCATGTACAAAGCAGTGCACATGACATACGAAGTGTCCCCAAGTCATCATAGCCAAGGACTCTTTAAGACACAACGAGACCACTGTAAAACCAATCGTGGATAGGCGGAGCACTAGACGTCGAACCCCAATTTCATATCATACATCTGTCAGAAATATATCCTAAGAGCTACTTGTATTCCCACTTATAAACTCCCGAAACTTTCGGGTTATGCAATCAGGTGTTGGGGATACAGGGGAAGCATAACATCTCACCCAAAACTAGCAAATCCTACATCCAGCTGTATCCATCCTTCAACACATAACCAAGAAACCTTCAGAAATCATTTACCTCAACCTTCAAAAAGAATCCGTTATACGAGTTATGCCAATACTCCCGAACTCCCGCCCCAGTACTGGGTGGCGTCGAGGTTATCTCACTAACAACTGCATAAAAGAGATTTTCGATGTCGGCAAAACTCAGGTATTCCAGAATTGCAATGATAAAATTGTGATGACAACACCTCGGAGCTCAACTCCTCGGGACACTGCCACAACCCCTAAATGTCAGGAAGCACCAAGAATAATGTTCTCGTCACAAAACCATCAGAATGATTCCAAGATACCCGCATGATCCTCAAAAAATTTAGTGAAATTTGAGAAGAGACGAGTCAAAACTCTATGTCAGGATACCTCACTAGAGCGACGAAGGGACTGAGGGGTAAAAAGAATCCTACTCTCCGATATATATAATCCTAAATGACTCAAAACATTTTTCTAGACTCAACAACGCCAGCGATTCGATCAAGCAGGGGGGCTCCTAAGGTCGGGGAAGGCTCTGATTACCAACTTTTAACGCCCTCGATGCGGTTATATCTCCCACGTGTCAAAGCACGACTTAGAGGCATAACCGCATTGAAAGCAATGTCGCAAGTGAGGTAATCTTCACACATCCTATGTAATACATAAGGGAAAGAGATACATAGTTGGCTTACAATCGCCACTTCACACAATTACATGAATAAAGCATTACATCACCAGATACAAACAAGGTCCGACTACGGAACCCAAAATAAAAGAAGACTACCCCGAATGCTACACAGATCCTCGATCATCCCGACTGGGCTCCACTACTGATCAACTGGAAACGAAAACAACATAACAAACACGATCTTCATCGAGCTCCTCCTTGAGCTCGGTTGCGTCACCTGCACGGTTCAACGGCACCTGCAAGCTGGTTTTGGAAGTATTTGTGAGTCACTGGGACTCAGCAATCTCACACCCTCGCGATCAATACTATTTAAGCTCATGGGTAAGGTAAAAGATATGAGGTGGAGCTGCAGCAAGCGACTAGCATATATGGTGGCTAACATACGCAAATGAGAGCGAGAAGAGAAGGCAAAGCACGGTCGAGAAACTATGATCAAGAAGTGATCCTAGAACAACCTACGTCAAACATAACTCCAACACCGTGTTCACTTCCCGGACTCCGTCGAAAAGATACCATCACGGCTACACACGCGGTTGATGCATTTTACTTAAGATAAGTTTCAGGTTTTCTACAACCGGACATTAACAAATTCCCATCTGCCCATAACCGCGGGCATGGCTTTCAAAAGTTCAAATCCCTGCAGGGGTGTCCCAACTTAGCCCATCACAAGCTCTCACGGTCAACGAAGGATATTCCTTCTCTCAGGAAGACCCGATCAGGCTCGGAATCCCGGTTACAAGACATATCGACAATGGTGAAACAAGTCCAGCAACACCGCCCGAATGTGCCGAGAAATCCCGATAGGAGCTGCACATATCTCGTTCTCAGGGCACACTCAGATGAGCGCTCCGTACAACTAAAACCAACCCTTGAGTTTCCCCGAGGGGGCGCTGCAAAGGGCTCTAGTTTGGACCAACACTCAGAGGAGCACTAGCCCGGGGGGTTTAATAAAGATGACCCTTGAGTCCACGGAACCCAAGGGAAAAAGAGGCTAGGTGGCAAATGGTAAAACCAATGTTGGACATTGCTGGAGGAGTTTTATTCAAGGCGAACTGTCAAGGGGTTCCCATTATAACCCAACCGTGTAAGGAACGCAAAATCAAGGAACATAACACCGGTATGGCGGAAACTAGGGCGGCAAGAGTGGAACAAAACACCAGGCATAAGGCTGAGCCTTCCACCCTTTACTATGTATATAGGTGCATTAAGATAAACAAGATAATATTATGATATCCCAACAATAAACATGTTCCAAACAAGGAACGATCTCCAATCTTCACCTGCAACTAGCAACACTATAAGAGGGGCTGAGCAAAGCGGTAACATAGCCAAACAACGGTTTGCTAGGACAAGGTAGGTTAGAGGTTTGACACGGCAATATGGAAGGCATGATAAGCAAGTGGTAGGTATCGTAGCATAGGTATAGCAAAAGAGCGAGCATCTAGCAAGCAAAGATAGAAGTGATTTCGAGGGTATGGTCATCTTGCCTGAGATCCCACAAGGAAGAAGAACGAGTCCATGAAGAGGACAAGCGGACGTAGTCGAACGGATCCTCACAAACGCGACATTATCGAACTAACCCGGAGAAGCAACACCGGAAAGAAGCAAACAACATAGTAAGCAACCATCACATAACATGGCATGATGCACAACCAAGTATGATGCATGTCCGGTTGAAATATGCATGGCATGGCAAAGTGCACAAACAATACTACAAATTAAGTGGAGCTCAATATGCAATGAGTTGCATGTTGAAGAAACACCACATTCAAGTTATTTAGTTCGATCTCGTTTATGTACCCAACAATATTAAATGTTGATTAACATGGCAAGGGGTGAAGCACAACAAAACTACCTAACTAGGCAAGTTTAAATGAGGCCGGAACAACAAGCAACAAGTCTGGAAAATCCTCATGTGCATATTTATGGATTTGGTACTGTTCTGCCCTAAACCAAATTTTATAGTTGTTAAACATGCAAGATGAGTGCACCATGTTAAACTAGGCATTTTCCACCCCGTTTACATATAAAGTTTATTAAATTCGGAGTTACGGTTATTTAGTTATGAATTAAAGCATTTTAACATGGCATAGGAGTAAATTTAACCAAACAGCATTTTAAGCATTTCAAACATGGATAAAAGTGGCATATTATGAAACTACACAAAATTCTAGGCATTTTACATATATAAGTTGTTTTAATCTGATGCATGGTTGTGGAGATATTAAATGCATGAAGTTTAGGGGCTTTTCTGTAAAACTGTAATCTCTGGAAAAATGATTAAATTCATCCAGGAAAAAAAACATGTCCATGGGCTGAAACTACCTAGCCCAACAAACACAGGATAGGGGCTGGGCGCTGCTCACATGGGCCAAGGCCCGTTCGGTGGAAAAGAGGCCTGGCAAGGGGCTCCTGGGCCTTGGATGGATCTGGCCCACGGCGGGGCCTACAAGCGGAGCGAGCAGGTCCTGCTCATCGTCAGCGTGCCTCTGCACGAGCAGGGAGGAGGACGCAACAGTGGCGGTGGACGACGGGGGCTCGCCGACGGTGAGGCGCGGAGGAGGACCAGGAACGGGCGAAGAAGGCCGGGATCCGCCAGATCTGGTGATGTGGGGGTCGCTGGAGCTTCCAGGGCGGCGACGGGACAATCCTGCGGGAGAGAGTGAGAGAGAGAGGAAGCTCATGAGGGAGAGGGAGCAGAGAGGAATAGTGCGGAACGGCGGCGCTAATGACCTGGGGCAACAACAGATGGCAGGGAAGAAGGACGAGGAGAGCGTGGGGTCGCCTGATCCGAGGTGGTCGCCGGCAGCGACTCCGGCAAGCCGGCGGGAAGGATCGGATGGCGTGGTCGGGGTCGAGGGGCTCCTTCCCTCGATCCAATCGAGAGCGAGGGAGCAGAGAGTGCGGGCCAGGGACCGTACAGGCCTGGGCGGTGCTGGTTGGCTCGGTGGGTGGATCGGGAAGGCAGGGGGCTTCGGCTTTGCAGTGGTTGGGCGGGCACGGAAATGGAGATGGTGGTTGGATTGGGTGGAGATGGATCCCGAGGTGGGAGATGCTGGCGGCGGGGATTGGAGAGGGAGGATCCCTAGAAAATAGGGTTTTGTCCAGATTTAGACTAGGGACTGTATATAAGGAAAGAGGGAGAGTTTACGGGCTAATCTGTCCCTCCAATTAAAATCGAGCGGTCGAGAAAAATACACTAGGAAGTCCAAAAAAGAAAATGGTGATGTTTTGTAGATGTTTGGGGATGATCCAGACCCAACGGTGACGACTCCCCGGGTCGGGTTCGGGACAACTTCCTGATGCGCGCGAGGGGTTCGATGCACTGAGCAGAGAGGGGTAGGATGGGTCTAGGTGGACTATGGAGAGCGGGTTGGTCTGAGAGAAGAGGGGAGAGATGCAGCCCAGCACAGTTTTCGGAGACTGAAAACGTCCGACGTTTTGACCGACTATAATGCCGCTATGGTTATCCGTTGGGGCGTCAAACAGACTCCAAATGCGATGAAACTCGACAGGTGGTCTATCTACACTATAATGAGACCGCACACCAACTTTCAACCCATTCCGAGAACATTTTCCAGCCACTTATAAAATAATATTTCGGACGTGCCGCGGGCGCGTGCAAGTGTGTCTGGGCTCAGAACGGACAACGGGGAGAACTGGGATACCCCGGACGAATGCAAGTTTCGAAAACATGATGATGTAATGCACATGATGACATGATAAGATGCAACACGCAAGCAAATGACATGGCAACGTCGGCGAATAACTGGACGACACCTGGCACAACGGTCTCGGGGCGTTACAAGAACACAGTAGTATCTCAGTCGCGGAATAGGATTCACAGCAGATCCGTGGTTGCAGACACAGTCCAGTCGGCTCACAGCCCAAGATCACCCCCGGAGCATGAGAGATGTGAAGATCAACGAGATCAGTACATGAACCGTGAGCAGTATGATCACCGAATCGATCGCGATGATCATCATCGAGTGCCCACACCTCCCCCAAGGAGTGGGTCATACGTGCCTCGGCAACTTGATGACAGGCGTCTTCACAGTGTTGGGCGAGGGATTCCAGTCGACCCTAGAGAGCCAGGCTTTGATGCGAGATCTATTCTCGTTCAGGGCTTGGTCGACAGAAACAGAGCTCACCGAGAAGGTCATGACAGAGATCTACCAACCAGCAGCAGAGTGCATGTCTCAAGTCCGGAGTGCTTCAGCAGAGCCATCAGGGCTGCGGTGATTCCCCCCAACTTCAGGTTGGCGACTGGAGTCAGTAAGTTCACTGGTGAGTCCAAGCCTGACACTTGGCTTGAAGACTACCGAGTGGCTGTTCAGATTGGTGGCAGCAACGATGAAGTGGCCATGAAACACCTTCCTCTGATGCCGGAGGGCTCGGCCAGAGCATGGCTGAATCAGTTAGCACCTAGTAGTATTTATACTTGGGAAGATCTTGCTCGAGTATTTGTTAGGACATTTGAAGGTACTTGCAAGCGGCCGGCAGGGTTGACAGAATTACAGTGTTGCGTTCAGAAACCGAATGAAACTCTGAGGGACTATATCCAGAGATGGATCACATTGCACCACACGGCGGAGAATGTATCTGATCATCAGGCAATTTGTGCCTTTAAAGAAGGCGTCAAATATCGGGAGTTGAATCTGAAATTCAGTCAGACAAGAGATATGACTCTGACTCAGATGATGGAAATTGACACCAAGTACGCCACCGGTGAAGAAGAAGACCGACTCCGGAGTGGCAAGCACAAAACAGTCGCCCACGAAAGCGGAGGAGGAAACTCCAGTCGGAAGCAGAAGCGCAAAGCCGAGCCAGCCGCTCCTGGTGAAGCCTTAGCCATGACTCAAGGAAAGTTCAAGGGGAAGCCCAAAGGGCCGTGGAACCCCAAGAAAGTAAAGGATCAAGATGGAAATGATGTGCTGGATTTACCATGCCACATTCACACCAAAAAAGATGAAGAGGGTAATTTCATTTACCCGAAGCATACCACTCGACAGTGTCGACTCCTAATCCAGCAATTCCGAGAGAAACAGCCCAAGGAAAAGGAGAAAGAAGCAGACAAGGTTGAGGACGAGGAAGAGGATGATGATGGTTATCCCCACGTGAACTCCACTCTGATGATTTTCGCTGATGTTGAGAGTAAGAGTCGATTGAAAGTCATCAACAGAGAAGTGAACATGGTCGCTCCGGTGACACCCAGTTATTTGAAGTGGTCCCAGACTGCCATTACATTCGACCAGTCTGATCACCCAGCGCACATAGCCACCCCTGGGAGGCAAGCGTTGGTGGTCGACCCAGTAGTCGAAGGCACCCGACTGACTAAGGTTCTGATGGATGGTGGCAGTGGCCTGAATATACTGTATGCAGAGATGTTGAAAGGAATGGGCATTCCGATGTCCAGACTCAGTGAAAGCAATATGAGTTTCCATGGGGTCATCCCAGGCAAGAAGGCTGCATCACTCGGCCAGATTGCTCTTGACGTGGTTTTCGGTGATTCCAAGAATTACCGCAAAGAAAGGTTGACATTTGAAGTTGTGGATTTCCAGAGTGCCTATCATGCTATTATGGGCAGGCCAGCTTATGCACGTTTTATGGCTCGACCATGTTACGTGCACCTCAAATTGAAGATGCATGGTCCCAAAGGGGTGATCACTATCACTAGTAGTCGGAAGAAGGCGGAAGAGTGCTTCCAGAAGGGCTCAAAGATCGCCGATACACAGATGGCCGTAGCTGAATTGCAAGAATATAAAAAAATGCAGATCCGAGTGATTTGTTGCGAGCCAAGAAGCCTGCCTCGGATTCAGCATTCCAGTCGCCTGGCGAAACCAAGCCGATTCACATTCACCCGACAGATCCCAATGCTGCTCCGACTCACATTTCAACAACACTCGACTCCAAATAGGAAGAAGCGCTCATCCAGTTCCTCCGTAAGAACTGGGACATCTTTGCATGGAAACCTTCGGACATGCCATGTGTTCCTAGGGGACTGGCTGAGCATCGTTCGCGAGTCGACCCAAAGGTGAAACCAGTCAAAGAACATCTTCGATAATCCGCCGTACAGAAGAGGAAGGCAATCGGTGAAGAAGTGGCTCAGCTTCTCGCAGCTGAGTATATCCATGAGATTTACCACTCCGAGTGGTTAGCTAATGTTGTCATGGTCCCAAAGAAGGACGACTCACTTCGCATGTGCATCGACTTCAAACATATCAATCGGGCCTGCCCAAAAGATCACTTTCCTCTCCCTCGCATCGACCAAATAGTCCACTCAACTGCGGGGTGCAAGCGTTTGTCCTTTTTGGACGCCTATTTCGGGTACCACCAGATCCGTCTGTACGGACCCAACGAGATAAAAACAGCTTTCATCATCCCATTTGGGTGCTTTTGTTATGTCACTATGCCATTCGGTTTGAAGAACGCTGGAGCCACATTCATGCGGATGATTCAGAAGTGCCTGCTCACTCAGATCAGTCGGAATGTGGAAGCATACATGGATGACATTGTGGTCAAGTCACGTAAAGGTTACGACCTACTGGCTGACCTTGTTGAAACCTTTGCCAACCTCAGAAGGTATGATATCAAGCTTAATCCATCAAAGTGCACGTTTGGAGTTCTAGGCGGAAAATTACTCGGTTTTCTCGTTTCCAAATGAGGGATCGACGCTAACCCAGAGAAAGTGGGTGCCATACTCCGGATGAAATGCCCTGTGCGTGTGCATGATGTCCAGAAGCTTACTTGTTGTTTGGCCACCCTACGTCGATTCATTTCTTGCCTTGGTGAAAAGGCACTGCCTCTTTACCGACTGATGAAGAAATCAGATAAGTTCGAGTGGACTCCTGAAGGTGATGCAGCATTTGCAGAGCTAAAAGCCCTGCTTTCCACCCAGCCGGTGCTTGCTGCCCCAATCAGCAAAGAGCCTTTACTGCTTTATATAGCAGCCACTGGACAAGTCGTCAGTACAGTACTTACGGTCGAGCGGGAAGAAGAGGGAAAAGCCTATAAAGTTCAGTGCCCGGTTTATTATGTTTCTGAAGTTCTGACTCCGTCAAAGCAGAGATATCCACACTATCAGAAGCTTGTCTATGGGATTTACATGACCACAAAGAAGGTTGCACACTATTTCTCTGATCACTCTGTTACAATCGTCAACGACGCTCCATTGTCGGAGATTCTGCACAACAGAGATGCAACTAGTCGAGTGGCAAAATGGGCGATTGAACTCCTTCCTTTAGATATCAAGTTTGAGGCAAAGAAAGCTATCAAGTCCCAAGCAGTGGTAGATTTCCTCGCCGAGTGGATTGAACAACAACTACCGACTCAAGTTCACTCGGAGTACTGGACCATGTTCTTTGATGGATCCAAGATGTTGAATGGTTCTGGTGTTGGGGTGGTACTGGTATCCCCCCGAGGAGACAACCTCAGATACGTCCTCCAGATTCACTTTGATTCCTCCAATAACGAAGCAGAATATGAAGCACTCCTATATGGGTTATGTATGGCCATTTCAATCAACGTCCGTCGCCTCATGGTTTACAACGACTCAGATTTGGTGGTTAATCAAGTGATGAAAGAACGGGACGTTAGAAGCCCAGCTATAACTGGTTACTGCAATATGGTGAGGAAGTTGGAAAAGAAGTTTGAGGGGTTAGAGCTCCATCACATACCCCGTCTGAAAAATCAAGCAGCTGATGATTTGGCAAAGATAGGTTCCAAGAGAGAAGACATTCCCAGCAATGTGTTTTTGGAACATATTCACACACCGACAGTTCAGGAAGATCCTTTCACGGAAGAGCCCTCGTAGCCTAAGAGCGCCACAGATCTGACTGAAGTCGAGGTCTCAGCCGTGGTCGATCTAATCATGGAGGTCCTGGTCATTACTCCCGACTGGACAGTGCCATACATTGCGTACATCCTTAGGAAGGAACTCCCAGAGGACGAAGAAGAGGCTCGACAGATCGTCCGTCGATCCAAGGCCTTTACTGTGATAAGAGGACAACTGTTCAGGGAAAGTGTGACTAGAGTTGGTCAGAGATGCATAATGCCAGAAGAAGGTCGAATGATCCTCAACAACATCCACTCAGGGACCTGTGGTCACCATGCGTCCTCTCGGGCCATCGTGGCTAAAGCATACCGAGCCGGATTTTATTTGCCACGAGCAAATGAAATGGCAAAAGATATAGTCGACAGATGTGAAGGCTGCCAGTTTTACTCTGACATGTCTCACAAGCCAGCGTCAGCCCTGAAGACCATTCCCCTCGTCTGGCCCTTTGCTGTTTGGGGATTGGATATGGTTGGACCACTGAGAACTGGTAGGAGCGGCTTCACTCATGTGCTCATAGTAGTCGACAAGTTTACCAAATGGATTGAAGCTAAACCTATCAAGAATCTTGAAGCCAGCACCGCTGTCAGATTTATCAGAGAATTGACATTCAGATATGGAGTTCCACACAACATCATCACTGACAACGGGTCAAACTTCGATTCTGATGAGTTTAGAGCTTTCTACGCTTCTCAAGGCACACGAGTCGACTATGCTTCAATCGCTCACCCGCAGTCGAACGGACAAGCAGAAAGAGCGAATGGCCTAATTCTCAAAGGACTGAAACCCCGACTGATGCGTGATCTCAAACACGCAGCAGGCGCTTGGGTCGATGAACTTCCGTCAGTTCTTTGGGGTTTGATGACAACTCCCAATCGATCGACTGGACAAATTCCTTTCTTTTTGGTCTATGGAGCCGAGGTTGTCCTGCCAAGTGACCTGCTCCACAATGCACCCCAAGTCGAGCTCTTCTATGAAGAGGAAGAAGAACAGGCCCGGCAAGATTTAGTCGACCTCTTAGAGGAGGAAAGAGAGATGGCCTTGATCCGATCGACCATTTATTAGCAAGACTTGCATCGATTCCACGCCAGAAACGTGAGGGGTCGAACCTTTCAAGAGGGAGACTTGGTTCTTCGAGTGGATCAACAGAAACCACACAAGCTCGCCCCTGCTTGGGAAGGCCCCTTCATCATCACCAGAGTTCTCCACAATGGAGCATATCATCTTTACAGCGTCGAGCATCAGAAGGACGAGCCACGGGCTTGGAACGCGGAGCTGCTCTACCCCTTTTATACTTAAGCACTCGTTCAAATAAAATTTAATAAGAAATACCTTTGTAATTTTTTCATCAAAGACAAGAGCTCTACAGTCTTCTTGCACGATTGTTGTTGTTTTTATTTACCTCTGAAATCCCCCAGTGGGTGGGCTTAGTCGCGAATCCGTTTCGCCTAAGTTTGAAAGAAAATCCTACCGAGTGATGAGCAAGCCTCTCACTCGGGAGCTTAGCCGCGAATCCATTTCGCCTAAGGTTGTAAAATCCTACCGAGTCGTGAGCAATCCTCCCACTCGGAGGCTTAGCTGCAGTCCAGTACTCGCCTAAGTTTAAAAAATCCTACCGAGTGGTGAGCAATCCTCCCACTCGGTGGCTTAGCTGCAGTCCAGTACTCGCCTAAGTTTAAAAAATCCTACCGAGTGGTGAGCAATCCTCCCACTCGGGGGCTTAGCTGCAGTCCAGTACTCGCCTAAGTTTGTAAAATCCTACCGAGTGGTGAGCAATCCTCCCACTCGGGGGCTTAGCTGCAGTCCAGTACTCGCCTAAGTTTAAAAAAATCCTACCAAGTGGTGAGCAATCCTCCCACTCAGAGGCTTAGCTGCAGTCCAGTACTCGCCTAAGTTTAAAAAATCCTATCGAGTGGTGAGCAATCCTCCCACTCGGGGGCTTAGCTGCAGTCCAGTACTCGCCTAAGTTTAAAAAATCCTGCTGAGTGGTGAGCAATCCTCCCACTCGGGGGCTTAGCTGCAGTCTAGTACTCGCCTAAGTTTAAAAAATCCTACTGAGTGGTGAGCAATCCTCCCACTCGGGGGCTTAGCTGCAGTCCAGTACTCGCCTAAGTTTAAAACATCCTACCGAGTGGTGAGCAATCCTCCCACTCGGGGGGCTTATCTGCAGTCCACTACCCGCCTAAGTTTAAAAAATCCTACCGAGTGGTGAGCAATCCTCCCACTCGGGGGGCTTAGCTACAGTCCAGTACTCGCCTAAGTTTAAAAAATTCTACCGAGTGGTGAGCAATCCTCCCACTCGGGGGCTTAGCTGCAGTCCAGTACTCGCTTAAGTTTAAAAAATCATACCGAGTGGTGAGCAATCCTCTCACTCGGGGGCTTAGCTGCAGTCCAGTACTCGCCTAAGTTTGTAAAATCCTTTTCCTAAGAGTTGCACCACCAGTACAACATACACTCCATCCCTACCCACAAGGACGACGAGGTGCAGGTCGACCGCGGCCCTGTTCTCCGAGCTACGCCACAAATACAACGTACACTCCACCCTTGTCCGCAAGGATGACGAGGCGCAGGTCGACTGCACTCCTCTTCTCCGAGCTTCGCCACAAGTACAATGTGCGCTCCATCCTTGTCCGCAAGGACGGCGAGGCGCAGGTCGACTGCAACCTTCTCCTCCGAGCTATGCCACAAATACAACGTACGCTCCACCCTTGTCCGCAAGGACGACGAGGCGCAGGTCGACTGCAACCCTCTTCTCCGAGCTTCGCCACAAGTACAACATGTGCTCCATCCTTGTCCGCAAGGACGGCGAGGCGCAGGTCGACTGCAACCTTCTCCTCCGAGCTACGCCACAAATACAACGGAGCAGATCCCAAAAGCAATCACAAGTATACTCAAAAGCAGTTCGGATAAATCCTAAAGTTCCAAGCAACAAATCAAAAGTATTCGAGCATCAAGCCCGAAGGAGTTTAATGGTTACAGCAACCACTCAGCATTCCGAGGCAAATTTAAGACAGGCTTAAATCTCATAGTTTGTTCACTGGTAGAAGGAGGGCTGGAGGGTTCGACGAATTTGTCCAAGTCAATTCCATCTGCGATCCGAGTGGCAGCAGCGATGAAAGTCTCCATAAAGGACTGGAAGTCGTGCCTTTTGGTGTTGGCAACCTTGATTGCTGCCAGCTTGTCTTCTCGAGCTTCCTTGCAGTGGACTCTTACCAAGGACAATGCCACATCAGCACCACATCGGGCAGAGGACTTCTTCCATTCTTGCACTCGACCAGGGATCTCGTCGAGCCGAGCCATCAGAGATTCCAGGTCATTTTAAAGCGTCGCCCTTGGCCAGAGTAATGGGTCGATTCGTGAAACTGCCACCTTCAAACGCGCGAGGTAACTTGTGACGCTGGCGACACGGGACCCCAGTCGGAGCACGTTCATGGCAGTCTCGTCGCAAACTGGAGAAGCGATAGGGTCCAGACCCATCTCGATCCTTCTGGTTTCCTCGTCAAAGTTTTGGCAGAATTCTGCAGTCAAAGAGTTAGTGAGTCGACTAGACAGGATTCACTTGCAAGCAGCAAAACAGTCAGTTTAAAAGGAGTACCTTCCAGCATAAGATAGAGCTTCTTAGCAAGAGTTCTCAGATAGGCTTCCGTGTCGTTTCTCTTGCGGACCGCAGACTCCAACTTCTCATTCAGGGCAATTTTATCCTTCTTCAGACGACTCACTTCTCGGTTAGACTCATTGAGACAGGACTTCAGCTTGTTCACCTCCCCTTCCAATGCTCTGACTGAAGCCAGCTTCTGGTCTGCAAGGGCGGTCTTATCTTGGGCTTCCTTCTGCGCAGCTGCAAGGTCCAAGTCCTTCTTCTCCAGAGCCAACCTCATTTTCTCTGCAAAAGAAGCAATCGGATCAAACAAGAGATCGAAGAAATATCTTAAAAGACGATCGACGTGAACAGTCGACACGCAGTTACCTTCCATACCAGCAGCTTCATCTTGAGCTTTCTTCAAATTCTGTTGGGCCAGCTCCAAGTCGAGGTTGAGTTGCCTCTGCTTCTCCTCAAGTTCAGCAAACTTGGAAATGAAAGTACAAGATTTCTACAGGAGGTAAGAGACGTTTCAATCGACAAGATCAAAGGTTATTTACTCAAACCCCAGCCGATTGCCCGCGGTCGACCGTGGTCTCGGGGACTACACCTAGCGGGTGCACTTGGCGTGCCCCTACTGATTCAGACCCAACTCGACCGGTCCACCCGGGTCGAGTAAAAAAACAAAGAGAAGAAAAGAACTATTCAGACCCCAATCGACTGCCAGCAGTCGACCGCGGTCTCGGGGACTACACCCAGTGGGTGCACTTGACATGCCCCCACTAGTTTGGATCTCATTCGACTGGCCAGACCGGGTCGAGCAGAAGAAAAGAAAGTCAAAAGAACTCAGACCCCAGTCGACTGCGGTCTCGGGGACTACACCCAGTGGGTGCACTTAGCGTGCCCCCACCGGTTCAGATCCTACTCGCCCAGACCGAGTGGAAGAGCGCAAATACCAAAGACAACAAAACACCCAGTGGGTGTACAGATTCGACGCAAACAATAAGAGATTGTATGGAAGAAAATATTTCGGGTAGCATATCCTAATAGAACAAGGTCAGTCGAAAGTTTACTTACCTAGACATTGGCTCGGAGAGTAGCGTTGGCGTCGTAAGCAGCTTGGCTATTCTCGTGCACCGTCTTCATCCGCTCCATCATCACGTTAGCCTGATGGATGGCTTCCGCAGCCGCGTCCGACTAGTTTTCCGGAACATGGTAGTTGGTGAAGAAGGGAGCAGACGACCCATGTGTGGCAGCTTGGAGCTCCGGAGCGTGAGATTGGACGACTGAAGGAAACACTGGTACAATCGACGGGGCAGGGCGCTCACTCGACAAGGGTACAATGAAAGTTACAGAGGCCCCGCCTGCGTCTTCAGATTGACGGACGATTGGTGTTGTCATTGGTCCCTACTGAGACGTCTTGCTAGCTGCTACTTTTTTGTTCTTTCTAGGCCTAGGGGCCACATCTTCATCATCATCTGGAAG
Organism: Triticum aestivum; assembly: GCF_018294505.1. Taxonomy (NCBI): domain Eukaryota; kingdom Viridiplantae; phylum Streptophyta; class Magnoliopsida; order Poales; family Poaceae; genus Triticum; species Triticum aestivum. The sequence continues at coordinate 165,501,174 of NC_057800.1, read as the reverse complement.
ATCGATGACGTTGGGTGGAGCTGCAGAGAGATCAGTCGACCCCAAGTGAATCGCTAGAATTCAATCGACCGAGTAATCAAGAACAAGATCATAAGAGTTTTTACCTGGGTTGGAGGTAACCGCGTCTTCCATGTCCTCGTCTCGATATTGGTAGGAAGATGTTCCCGATGTAGCAGCACTGCAAATGTCCACACTCAGTCGGTTATGTTCTGTTGCTCGAGTCAACGAAAAGAACGGATCAGATGATTACCCGGAGATGGTGGGGACGATCACTTTGATTCTGGGCAAAGCCTTCGATGGTTTAGAGGAGGTGGCTTTCGATGCTTTTGGCGCAGGAGGCGGCACAACCTTGAGCTGCTTCGATGCCTTCTCAGTCGGCGCTGGGGAAGACTGTTGGGGAACGCAGTAATTTCAAAAAAAATTCCTACGCACACGCAAGATCATGGTGATGCATAGCAACGAGAGGGGAGAGTGTTGTCTACATACCTACGCAGCCCGACTGCGGAAGCGTTGACGCAACGTAGAGGAAGTAGTCGTACGTCTTCCCGATCCGACCGATCCAAGCACCGTTACTCCGGCACCTCCGAGTTCTTAGCACACATACAGCTCGATGACGATCCCCGGGCTCCGATCCAGCAAAGCGTCGGGGAGGAGTTCCGTCAGCATGACGGCGTGGTGATGATCTTGATGTTGTACTGTCGCAGGGCTTCGCCTAAGCACCGCTACAATATGATCGAGGTGGAATATGGTGGCAGGGGGCACCGCACACGGCTAAGGAATGATCTCAAGGATCAACTTGTCTGTCTAGAGGTGCCCCCCAGCCTCCGTATATAAAGGATCCAAGGGGAGGGGCTGGCCGGCCAAGGGGGCGCGCCAGGAGAGTCCTACTCCCTCTGGGAGTAGGATTCCCCCCCTAATCCTAGTTGGAATAGGACTCCTTGAGGGGGGGAAAGAGAGAGAGGGGGGCCGGCCACCTCTCCTAGTCCTAATAGGACTAGGGAAGGGGGGAGGCGCGTGGCCACCTTGGGCTGCCCCTTTCTCCTTTCCACTAAAGCCCACTAAGGCCCATATAGCTCCCGGGGGGTTTCGGTAACCTCCCGGTACTCCGGTAAAATCTCGATTTCACCCGGAACACTTCCGATATCCAAACATAGGCTTCCAATATATAAATCTTTATGTCTCGACCATTTCGAGACTCCTCGTCATGTCCGTGATCACATCCGAGACTCCGAACTAACTTCGGTACATCAAAATGCATAAACTCATAATAACTGTCATCGTAACGTTAAGCGTGCGGACCCTACGGTTCGAGAACAATGCAGACATGACTGAGACACATCTCCGGTCAATAACCAATAGCGGGACCTGGATGCCCATATTGGCTCCTACATATTCTACGAAGATCTTTATCGGTCAGACCGCATAACAACATACGTTGTTCCCTTTGTCATCGGTATGTTACTTGCCCGAGATTCGATCGTCGGTATCCAATACCTAGTTCAATCTCGTTACCGGCAAGTCTCTTTACTCGTTCCGTAATACATCATCTTGCAACTAACTCATTAGTTGTAATGCTTGCAAGGCTTATGTGATGTGCATTACCGAGAGGGCCCAGAGATACCTCTCCGACAATCGGAGTGACAAATCCTAATCTCGAAATACGCCAACCCAACATCTACCTTTGGAGACACCTGTAGAGCTCTTTTATAATCACCCAGTAACGTTGTGATGTTTGGTAGCACACAAAGTGTTCCTCCGGTAAACGGGAGTTGCATAATCTCATAGTCATAGGAACATGTATAAGTCATGAAGAAAGCAATAGCAACATACTAAACGATCGGGTGCTAAGCTAATGAAATGGGTCATGTCAATCAGATCATTCAACTAATGATGTGACCTCGTTAATCAAATAACAACACCTTGTTCATGGTTAGGAAACATAACCATCTTTGATTAACGAGCTAGTCAAGTAGAGGCATACTAGTGACACTAAGTTTGTCTATGTATTCACACATGTATTATGTTTCCGGTTAATACAATTCTAGCATGAATAATAAACATTTATCATGATATAAGGAAATAAATAATAACTTTATTATTGCCTCTAGGGCATATTTCCTTCAGTCTCCCACTTGCACTAGAGTCAATAATCTAGATTACACAGTAATGATTCTAACACCCATGGAGCCTTGGTGCTGATCATGTTTTGCTCGTGGAAGAGGCTTAGTCAACGGGTCTGCAACATTTAGATCCGTATGTATCTTGCAAATCTCTATGTCTCCCACCTGGACTAGATCCCGGATGGAATTGAAGCGTCTCTTGATGTGCTTGGTCCTCTCGTGAAATCTGGATTCCTTTGCCAAAGCAATTGCACCAGTATTGTCACAAAAGATTTTCATTGGACCCGATGCACTAGGTATGACACCTAGATCGGATATGAACTCCTTCATCCAGACTCCTTCGTTCGCTGCTTCCGAAGCAGCTATGTATTCTGCTTCACATGTAGATCCCGCTACGACGCTTTGTTTAGAACTGGACCAACTGACAGCTCCACCGTTTAATGTAAACACGTATCCGGTTTGCAATTTAGAATCATCTAGATCAGTGTCAAAGCTTGCATCAACGTAACCTTTTACGGTGAGCTCTTTGTCACCTCCATATACGAGAAACATATCCTTAGTCCTTTTCAGGTATTTCAGGATGTTCTTGACCGCTGTCCAGAGATCCACTCCTGGATTACTTTGGTACCTCCCTGCTAAACTTATAGCAAGGCACACATCAGGCCTGGTACACAGCATTGCATACATGATAGAGCCTATGGCTGAAGCATAGGGAACATCTTTCATTTTCTCTCTATCTTCTGCAGTGGTCGGGCATTGAGTCTTACTCAACTTCACACCTTGTAACACAGGCAAGAACCCTTTCTTTGCTTGATCCATTTTGAACTTCTTCAAAACTTTGTCAAGGTATGTGCTTTGTGAAAGTCCAATTAAGCGTCTTGATCTATCTCTATAGATCTTAATGCCTAATATGTAAGTAGCTTCACCGAGGTCTTTCATTGAAAAACTTTTATTCAAGTGTCCCTTTATGCTATCCAGAAATTCTATATCATTTCCAATCAGTAATATGTCATCCACATATAATATCAGAAATGCTACAGAGCTCCCACTCACTTTCTTGTAAATACAGGCTTCTCCAAAAAGTCTGTATAAAACCAAATGATTTGATCACACTATCAAATTGTTTATTCCAACTCCGAGAGGCTTGCACCAGTCCATAAACGGATCGCTGGAGCTTGCACACTTCCTTAGCTCCCTTTGGATTGACAAAACCTTCTGGTTGCATCATATACAACTCTTCTTCCAGAAATCCATTCAGGAATGCAGTTTTGACATCCATCTGCCAAATTTCATAATCATAAAATGCGGCAATTGCTAACATGATTCGGACAGACTTAAGCATCGCTACGGGTGAGAAGGTCTCATCGTAGTCAACCCCTTGAACTTGTCGAAAACCTTTTGCGACAAGTCGAGCTTTGTAGACAGTAACATTACCATCAGCGTCAGTCTTCTTCTTGAAGATCCATTTATTCTCAATTGCTTGCCGATCATCTGGCAAGTCAACCAAAGTCCATACTTTGTTCTCATACATGGATCCCATCTCAGATTTCATGGCTTCAAGCCACTTTGTGGAATCTGGGCTCACCATCGCTTCTTCATAGTTCGTAGGTTCATCATGATCTAGCAGCATGATTTCCAGAACAGGATTACCGTACCACTCTGGTGTGGATCTCGCTCTGGTTGATCTACGAGGTTCAGTAGTATCTTGTCCTAAAGTTTCATGATCATCATCATTAGCTTCCTCACTAATTGGTATAGGTGTTGCAGAAACAGTTTTCTATGATGTACTACTTTCCAATAAGGGAGCAGGTACAGTTACCTCGTCAAGTTCTACTTTCCTCCCACTCACTTCTTTCGAGAGAAACTCCTTCTCTAGAAAGGATCCATTCTTAGCAACGAATGTCTTGCCTTCGGATCTGTGATAGAAGGTGTACCGAACAGTCTCCTTTGGGTATCCTATGAAGACACATTTCTCCGATTTGGGTTCGAGCATATCAGGTTGAAGCTTTTTCACATAAGCATCGCAGCCCCAAACTTTAAGAAACGACAACTTTGGTTTCTTGCCAAACCACAGTTTATAAGGCGTCGTCTCAACGGATTTTGATGGTGCCCTATTTAACGTGAATGTGGCCGTCTCTAAAGCATAACCCCAAAATGATAGCAGTAAATTAGTAAGAGACATCATAGATCGCACCATATCTAGTAAAGTACGATTACGACGTTCGGAAACACCATTACGTTGTGGTGTTCCGGGTGGCGTGAGTTGTGAAACTATTCCACAATTTTTCAAATGTACAGCAAACTCGTAACTCAAATATTCTCCTCCACGATCAGATCGTAGAAACTTTATTTTCTTGTTACGATGACTTTCTACTTCACTCTGAAATTCTTTGAACTTTTCAAATGTTTCAGACTTATGTTTCATTAAGTAGATATACCCGTATCTGCTTAAATCATCTGTGAAGGTGAGAAAATAACGATATCCGCCACGAGCTTCAATATTCATCGGACCACATACATCTGTATGTATGATTTCCAACAAATCTGTTGCTCTCTCCATAGTACCGGAGAACGGTGTTTTTGTCATCTTGCCCATGAGGCATGGTTCGCAAGTACCAAGTGATTCATAATCAAGTGGTTCCAAAAGCCCATCAGTATGGAGTTTCTTCATGCGCTTTACACCGATATGACCTAAACGGCAGTGCCACAAATAAGTTGCACTATCATTATCAACTCTGCATCTTTTGGCTTCAACATTATGAATATGTGTATTACTACTATCGAGATTCAATAAGAATAGACCACTCTTCAAGGGTGCATGACCATAAAAGATATTACTCATGTAAATAGAACAACCATTATTCTCTGATTTAAATGAATAACCGTCTCGCATTAAACAAGATCCAGATATAATGTTCATGCTCAACGCTGGCACCAAATAACAATTATTTAGGTCTAATACTAATCCCGAAGGTAGATGTAGAGGTAGCGTGCCGACCGCGATCACATCGACTTTGGAACCGTTTCCCACGCGCATCGTCACCTCGTCCTTTGCCAGTGTTCGCTTAATCCGTAGTCCCTGTTTCGAGTTGCAAATATTAGCAACAGAACCAGTATCAAATACCCATGTGCTACTGCGATCTCTAGTAAGGTACACATCAATAATATGTATATCACATATACCTTTGTTCACCTTGCCATCCTTCTTATCCCCCAAATACTTGGGGCAGTTCCGCTTCCAGTGACCAGTCTGCTTGCAGTAGAAGCACTCAGTTTCAGGCTTAGGTCCAGACTTGGGTTTCTTCTCCTGAGCAGCAACTAGCTTGCCGTTCTTCTTGAAGTTCCCCTTCTTCTTCCCTTTGCCCTTTTTCTTGAAACTAGTGGTCTTGTTAACCGTCAACACTTGATGCTCCTTTTTGATTTCTATCTCCACAGCTTTCAACATTGCGAAGAGCTCGGGAATAGTCTTGTTCATCCCTTGCATATTATAGTTCATCACGAAGCTCTTGTAGCTTGGTGGCAGTGATTGGAGAATTCTGTTAATGACGCAATCATCTGGAAGATTAACTCCCATCTAAATCAAGTGATTATTATACCCAGACATTTTGAGTATATGCTCACTGACAGAACTGTTCTCCTCCATCTTACAGCTATAGAACTTATTGGAGACTTCATATCTCTCAATCCGGGTATTTGCTTGAAATATTAACTTCAACTCCTGGAACATCTCATATGCTCCATGACGTTCAAAATGTCGTTGAAGTCCCGATTCTAAGCCGTAAAGCATGGCGCACTGAACTATCGAGTAGTCATCAGCTTTGCTCTGCCAGATGTTCATAACATCTGGTGTTGCTCCAGCAGTAGGCCTGGCACCCAGCGGTGCTTCCAGGACGTAATTCTTCTGAGCAGCAATGAGGATAATCCTCAAGTTACGGACCCAGTCCGTGTAATTGCAACCATCATCTTTCAACTTTGCTTTATCAAGGAACGCATTAAAATTCAATGGAACAACAGCACGAGCCATCTATCTACAATCAACATAAACAAGCAAGATACTATCAGGTACTAAGTTCATGATAAGTTTAAGTTCAATTAATCAAATTACTTAAGAACTCCCACTTAGATAGACATCCCTCTAATCCTCTAAGTGATCACGTGATCCAAATCAACTAAACCATAACCGATCATCACATGAGATGGAGTAGTTTTCAATGGTGAACATCGTTATGTTGATCATATCTACTACATGATTCACGCTCGACCTTTCGGTCTCTGTGTTCCGAGGCCATATCTGCATATGCTAGGCTCGTCAAGTTTAACCTGAGTATTCTGCGTGTGCAAAACTGGCTTGCACCCGTTGTAGATGGACGTAGAGCTTATCACACCCGATCATCACGTGGTGTCTGGGCACGACGAACTTTGGCAACGGTGCATACTCAGGGAGAACACTTCTTGATAATTTAGTGAGAGATCATCTTATAATGCTACCGTCAATCAAAGCAAGATAAGATGCTTAAAAAGATAAACATCACATGCAATCAATATAAGTGATATGATATGGCCATCATCATCTTGTGCTTGTGATCTCCATCTCCGGATCACCGTCATGATCACCATCGTCACCGGCGCGACACCTTGATCTCCATCGTAGCATCGTTGTCGTCTCGCCAATCTTATGCTTCCACGACTATCGCTATTGCTTAGCGATAAAGTAAAGCATTACATCGCGATTGCATTGCATACAACAAAGCGACAACCATATGGCTCCTGCCAGTTGCCGATAACTCGGTTACAAAACATGATCATCTCATACAATAAAATTCGGCATCATGCCTTGACCATATCACATCACAACATGCCCTGCAAAAACAAGTTAGACGTCCTCTACTTTGTTGTTGCAAGTTTTACGTGGCTGCTACGGGCTTAAGCAAGAACCAATCTCACCTACGCATCAAAACCACAACGATAGTTTGTCAAATAGACTCCGTTTTAACCTTTGCAAGGACCGGGCGTAGCCACACTTGGTTCAACTAAAGTTGGAGAGACTGTCGCCCGCAAGCCACCTATGTGCAAAGCACGTCGGGAGAACCGGTCTCGCGTAAGCGTACGCGTAATGTCGGTCCGGGTCGTCTCGTCCAACAATACCGCCGAACCAATGTGTGACATGCTGGTAGGCAGTATGACTTATATCGCCCACAACTCACTTGTGTTCCACTCGTGCAAATAACATCAAACCATAAAACCTAGGCTCGGAAGCCACTGTTGGGGAACGCAGTAATTTCAAAAAAATTCCTACGCACACGCAAGATCATGGTGATGCATAGCAACGAGAGGGGAGAGTGTTGTCTACGTACCTACGTAGACCGACTGCGGAAGCGTTGACGCAACATAGAGGAAGTAGTCGTACGTCTTCCCGATCCGACCGATCCAAGCACCGTTACTCCGGCACCTCCGAGTTCTTAGCACACGTACAGCTCGATGACGATCCCCGGGCTCCGATCCAGCAAAGCGTCGGGGAGGAGTTCCGTCAGCACGACGGCGTGGTGACGATCTTGATGTTCTACTGTCGCAGGGCTTCGCCTAAGCACCGCTACAATATGATCGAGGTGGAATATGGTGGCAGGGGGCACCGCACACGGCTAAGGAACGATCTCAAGGATCAACTTGTCTGTCTAGAGGTGCCCCCCTGCCTCCGTATATAAAGGATCCAAGGGGAGGGTCTGGCCAGCCAAGGGGGGCGCGCCAGGAGAGTCCTACTCCCTCTGGGAGTAGGATTCCCCCCTAATCCTAGTTGGAATAGGACTCCTTGAGGGGGGGAAAGAGAGAGAGGGGGGCCGGCCACCTCTCCTAGTCCTAATAGGACTAGGGAAGGGGGAGGCACCCGGCCACCTTGGGCTGCCCCTTTCTCCTTTCCACTAAATCCCACTAAGGCCCATATAGCTCCCTGGGGGTTCCGGTAACCTCCCGGTACTCCGGTAAAATCTCGATTTCACCCGGAACACTTCCGATATCCAAACATAGGCTTCCAATATATCAATCTTTATGTCTCGACCATTTCGAGACTCCTCGTCATGTCTGTGATCACATCTGGGACTCCGAACTAACTTCGGTACATCAAAATGCATAAACTCATAATAACTGTCATCGTAACGTTAAGCGTGCGGACCCTACGGTTCGAGAACAATGCAGACATGACTGAGACACATCTCCGGTCAATAACCAATAGCGGGACCTGGATGCCCATATTGGCTCCTACATATTCTACGAAGATCTTTATCGGTCAGATCGCATAACAACATACGTTGTTCCCTTTGTCATCGGTATGTTACTTGCCCGAGATTCGATCGTCGGTATCCAATACCTAGTTCAATCTCGTTACCGGCAAGTCTCTTTACTCGTTCCATAATACATCATCTTGCAACTAACTCATTAGTTGTAATGCTTGCAAGGCTTATGTGATGTGCATTACCGAGAGGGCCCAGAGATACCTCTCCGACAATCGGAGTGACAAATCCTAATCTCGAAATACGCCAACCCAACATCTACCTTTGGAGACACCTGTAGAGCTCCTTTATAATCACCCAGTAACATTGTGACGTTTGGTAGCACACAAAGTGTTCCTCCGGTAAACGGGAGTTGCATAATCTCATAGTCATAGGAACATGTATAAGTCATGAAGAAAGCAATAGCAACATACTAAACGATCGGGTGCTAAGCTAATGAAATGGGTCATGTCAATCAGATCATTCAACTAATGATGTGACCTCGTTAATCAAATAACAACACCTTGTTCATGGTTAGGAAACATAACCATCTTTGATTAACGAGCTAGTCAAGTAGAGGCATACTAGTGACACTAAGTTTGTCTATGTATTCACACATGTATTATGTTTCCGGTTAATACAATTCTAGCATGAATAATAAACATTTATCATGATATAAGGAAATAAATAATAACTTTATTATTGCCTCTAGGGCATATTTCCTTCAAAGACGTCCGGGGGCGCTTCGAAGTTTGCCCAGTCGGCGCGGTCGCCAGGACCGGGGTGCTCGCCGGGTCGTGAGCGTGCTTGGATCTCCTCTCTCTACGAGGAGGCGAATTGACCTCTTCATCATCACTCGAGTCGTCGCTCTCCTCGTCCTCCTCTGCATCCGAGTGCCACTCGCCACTCTCGCCCCCGCTCGCCCCTTCCTCGACGTCTTGCTCCTGCACTCCATTGGGCATCAAGTACATATCAATGAGAGCCTGAAAGGACAATGAGCAAAAGAAATACAGTCGACCATCAACAAAGTGCTACACAATGAATCGAGAAGATACTTGACAATGCAGAATCACACCTATTCCGGCTGGCGCGATTGGTCGAATGGAATCACCCTCCTAGACCCCCGGGGATTATCTTTGTTGCCGGTGATTCCTCTCAGCCACTTCTCCACCGTGTCTTCGCTAATGTCCTCCGGGTGGATCTGAGTGGAGTCCTCGAGACCCAAGTACATCCACATCGGATGGTCACGGGCTTGGAGCGGTTGGATGCGTCGACTGAGAAAGACCTCCAGCAGGTCCATCCCAGTCACCCCGTCGCGGACAAGTTGGACGACCCGCTCGACCAACGCCTTGACCTGCGCCTTCTCTTCTGGGATCACCCTAAAGGAGGAGGGCTTCTCCACTCGAGCCAGGGAAAAGGGGGGAAGTCTAGTCGACTGGCCCGGGGTAGGGCTGCAAAAAAAGCTCGAGGCTCATGAGCCACTCGAGATCGACTCATTTTTGACTCGACTCGAGATCGACTCGAAAAGAAATAAGATGAGTTTGAACACTTTATGTAGCTCGGCCGAGAAACGAGCCGATCTTGACCCAATGCTGGCTCGCTCGATTTTAGCTCGATAGCTCGACAGAATATCATTATGTTAAATAATCATGCCATATATTAAACGGAAATAAGATAATTTATTACCATATATGTTGTCCATAATTTTTCTCCATTTTATTTACCAAGGAACATGGAAACTTAATTAAGTGCAGAGAAGATTTAGGCCTAATTATGGCACATGGTCGACTATGTATTAAATATCCTATATTTGTGGCAAAGGTTCCCAACATATTCACCTTAATATTTTTGTTTTTCATCCATAGGTTTATAATTTTTACCATCTCATTTAGCTCGAAACTAGCTCGATATCGACTAGAGATCGTTACAAGCTGAGCACGAGTCATGTTCTATAGCTCGATCACGAGCTTCACTTAGTTTGAGCTCGCTCGAATTTTCATATAAGTTGAGTTGAGCTAACTCCAACTTGCTCGAGCTCGACTCGTTTGCAGCCCTAGCCCGGGGTCGGCTGGTCCTTACAGTAAAACCAAGTCGACTGTCGGCCCCGGACCGAGTCAGGAAGGATCATCGTTGGGAAGGTACTCTTGTTCCTCATTTGGATTCCAAGGCCCCCACACATCTGTATCACATGCGTCCTCTCGTCACTCGGGTTGGCTTTCTTGACCGACTGGGAGCGACAGGTGAATATGTGTTTGAAGAGACCCCAGAGCGGTCGACAACCCAAGAAATTTTCGCACATTGACACAATGGCAGCCAAATACACTATGGTGTTTGGAGTAAAGCGGTGGAGCTGAGCCCCGAAGAAGTTCAAAAAGCCACGAAGGAAAGGGTGGGGAGGCAAAGAGAATCCGCGGTCGACATGAGTGGCGAGGAGAACGCACTGACCCTCCAGCGGCCGTGGCTCGGTCTCGTTCCCTGGGAGCCGCGCCGATTCGTGGGGGATCAGTCCCCCCTCCACCAGGTCATCGAGGTCGTCCTGGCTGATCGTTGAGCGGATCCAGCCGCCCTGGATCTAGCCCGGAGGCAGGCCGGATCTCGACGAGGATCCACCCCGGCTGGTCCTCTTGCCTTTCGCCTTCACGGTCGCCTTCTTCATGCACTCCAACGCCACCGTCTTCTTCTTTCCCATGGCGGCGGATCAAGTCCGAGCCAGGCTACAACACCGAGAGCGGAAGCAAGCGCAGCGGAGAAGTCTGAGGAAGAAGAAAGAGAATGAGGGCACACTGTACAAAAGCCCGGTCCGGTGCCTTTTATAAGGTCACTTCCGAGTGACTGACTTGTAGGCCCGGACGATCTAAACAAATCTCGCAACAGTCAAGTGCACGATACGTGGCGAAAAAGGTGGTGCGGGAATCGAGGTGACCTGCCTAATCCGTCCCGATTACCATGACCTCGCCCGTCCAGTGCGCTTCCCGAAATTTGAATCCTGCGAAATCCACAGACATCAGAACAACTTGTCAGACGGAAAACATCCTTCGCATCTTCATTCGGAACTCTACCATAAAAGTTCACTCGATAAAAACTAAGAATGGACCAAGGCGACTGAAAAAGAAGTTGGTGTTATCCCCTCAGTTCATTGATCCAGAGCAAGATATACTCATAGCACAAAAAATGAGTCCGAAGTGTTCTAAACTCCTTCCTCACTCAAACCCTGATCCATTCGGGGGCTAATGATGAAGCTATGTACCTAGGGTAGGGTCATGGATCTGTTCAAGATACCCTCCCCAAGGACATCCCAAAAAGAACCAGAAGCAGTCGAAGAAAAATCATCATGCACTTGATCCTGAAGCCATGTTCCACTCAACAGTCTTGAAGACACTCGACCGTACAAACAACCACTCGACTACCAGAAGATCTAGAGCCACTCCACTCTGCAACGGTCGGGATTTAAGTCATAGCCTTAATGGTCGTTATGTACTTTTATTACGTGTGTTACCAGTAACGTCTCCATATTTACGTACCTTAAACCCTTTGTAACTGAGGGCGGGAGGGGTCTGGCGAACTCTATATAAGCCACCCCCTCCTCAAGGACAAGGGTTCGCACCCCCTGTAACACACACGCATATAATCCAGTTGACCGCCTTCGGGCTCCGAGACGTAGGGTCGTTACTTCCTCCGAGAAGGGCCTGAACTTGTAAAACTCGTGTGTACAACTCCTCCATAGCTAGGATCTTGCCTCTACATTCCTACCCCCCATTCTACTGTCAGACTTAGAACAACGACAACTAGCTCGTTAATCAAAGATGGTTAAGTTTCCTAGCCATGGACAAAGAGTTGTCATTTGATGAACGAGGTCACATCATTAGAGAATGATGTGATTGACTTGACCCATCCGTTAGCTTAGCACGATGGTCGTTTAGTTTACTACTATTGCTTTCCCATAACTTATACATGTTCCTATGACTATGAGATTATGCAACTCCCGAATACCGGAGGAACACTTAGTGTGCTATCAAACGTCACAACATAACTGGGTGACTATAAAGATGCTCTACAAGTGTCCTTGATGGTGTTTGTTGAGTTGGCATAGATCGATATTAGGATTTGTCACTCCGTGTATCGGAGAGGTATCTCTGGGCCCTCTCGGTAATGCACATCACTATAATCCTTGCAAGCAATGTAACTAATGAGTTAGTTACGGGATGTAGCATTACGGAACGAGTAAAGAGACTTGTCGGTAACGAGATTGAACTAGGTATTGAGATACCGACGATCGAATCTCGGGCAAGTAACATACCGATGACAAAGGGAACAACGTATGTTGTTATGCGGTTTGACCGATAAAGATCTTCATAGAATATGTAGGAACCAATATGAGCATCCAGGTTCTGCTATTGGTTCTTGACTGGAGATGAGTCTCGGTCATGTCTACATAGTTCTCAAACCTGTAGGGTCTGCACGCTTAACATTCGATGATGATCGGTATTATGAGTTTATGTGTTTTGATGTACCGAAGGTTGTTTGAAGTCCTGGATGAGATCACGGACATGAAGAGGAGTTTCAGAATGGTCGAGACATAAAGATCGATATATTGGAAGACTATGTTTGGACATCGGAATGGTTCCGGGTGAGTTCGGGCATATACCGGAGTACCGGGAGGTTACCAGAACCCCTCGGGAAGTATATGGGCCTTATTGGGCCATAGTGGGAGAGAGGAGAAGGGAGCCTAGGAGGGGGCGCCCCCCAAGCCCAATCCGAATTGGGTGGGGGGGGGGGCGGCCCCCCTTTCCTTCCCCCTCTCTCCCCCTTCCTTCCTCTCCTAATCCAACTAGGGAAGGGGAGGGGGGATCCTACTCCCGGTAGGAGTAGGACTCCCCTTGGGGGCGCCATAGAGGAGCCGGCCCTCCCCCTCCTCCACTCCTTTATATACGAGGGAGGGGGGCACCCCATAGACATACAAGTTGATTGTTTAGCCGTGTGCGGTGCCCCCCTCCACAGATTTCCACCTCGGTCATATAGTTGTAGAGCTTAGGCGAAGCCCTACGTCGGTAACTTCATCATCATCGTCATCACGCCGTTGTGCTGACGAAACTCTCCCTCGACACTCAGCTGGATCTAGAGTTCGCGGGACGTCACCGAGCTGAACGTGTGCAGATCGCGGAGGTGCCGTACCTTCGGTGCTAGGATCGGTCGGATCGTGAAGACGTATGACTACATCAACCGTGTTGTCATAACGCTTATGCTTATGGTCTATAAGGGTACGTAGACAACACTCTCCCCTCTTGTTGCTATGGATCACCTAGATGGATCTTGTGTGTGCGTAGGAATTTTTTTGAAATTAATGCATTCCTCAATAACAAACTCTTCCTCTTAGCGATCTACAAGTGTATGTATATGCTATCCTCCTCTCATAGCTATGCATCTCCATGGATAGATTTTGCGTGTGCGTAATTTTTTTGTTTTCCATGCAACGTTCCCCAACAAAACTAATAAAGAATCACTGTAAAAACTATAGAGATTGTTTGATCGGCCGTTTGATCACAAGAGTAATTGTAAGAATGAAATTTGCGACAAAAGCGCAATGGAGTAGAAAGTCGCCCAATCCTTAACTATGCTGAAAACAAGCCAGTTGTATTACTTAGAGGGATTAAACCCATCATGTTCTATTGGATAACGTTCATTGCCTTAATAATTGTTGTGTGGTGGAACCTATATTAATGTGTTGTTCTTACTTCAACAAAAAACATGCTTACGATTATACCCTTTATGCAAGCATCCGCAAATACACAAGAGCAAGTAAGATACCATCTAAGCATACCATTAAACTCTAGGATTCTAACACCCATCATGCAACAGTTCATAAACTCAGGGTTTGGTAATTTCTCTCACTCCAGCTACACATCATAAACAAACAAAATCACAATTCTCTTCTCTAGGACCATGATGGTGAAGTGATATGCAGTCGAAGTTCGCACATCAGAACTAGAGAATTACACGACAACATAATATCAAACATTGAACTTTATTTAACTTCACATGGTTACTAGCAGCAAGGCTTATCCCATGTCCCCAAGAACATAACAGACTACTCACAAGACATCATATGGATCATGATCAATGGGGATGATAATATGATTAACAATCTGAACATATGATTCTTTTACCAATAAAACTTCTAAGCATCAATTAAAAGTAGTAATCAACACCAGTAAGTAATGTTAGCAAAGGATTTGATGCAATTGTTCATAGATCGAAAACTAAAGGGAGATGGAGATGATGCTAATGATGCAGATGGTGATGGAGATGATGATACCAATTATGATTGAAGCATTGATGATGACGATGGCTTTGATTTCCCCCTTCCAGATGTACGGAATTTCATCGGCTTAGCCTACAGAAAGTGATAAGGTGCTCCTCTCTGTTCCGCCTCATAGACAGCGGCGAAAAAATTCCATAAAATAAACCAGGCATTTTAAGGGTAATAAAGGACCAGGGGCACCGAAGGCACCCAGGAGGACACTTGTGGGCCCCAAGCACCGCGTGGACCCCATAGGCCTCTACCCGAGAGATGCCAGACACGCTGGGCCACTTCTCAAGAGACAATTGTGAATATGTTTTTCTTGTTCTTTTTTATGTTCGGAAAAATAATTTCATGCCCTTGTTTTGATCCTTTTCTGTAGATTTCCGGCAATTTATCTTTTCTGAAGAAACATGTAAATTGAGAGGAAACATGCATTTAGAATGTTGCAAATTTATGAACTTACGTCATTGATAAAGAGTGATTTATTATAAGAAATAGTAATACAAAATAGGCGTATCATATGTACACCACCTGATTAATTTTTTTTCGAGAGTACGCCAATGGCGTACCGTAATTTTATAGAAGGAAGAAAGTGATATACAAGAGGCTAGAAAAGGATGCGTACATCCTTGCAAGCGGACTCCGCACAACATGCTAGGCTACTCTCTCACGAAACGATCTAATCCTCCTACTCCACCCCCTGCTCTCTTGAGGTCCAAAATGTCAACGACAATAAGATGCCATAGCTGCGTAGGCGTCACGATCTATTGCCTCCTGTCAAAGACTCTCGTGTTGCGTTGCTTCCAGAGAGCCCACGCCATGATCATGACCAAAGTATCGAACCCACGTCGCTCGGCGCGGTGAAACTGCCTCCTCGCGTGCAACCACCACTCCAACATCGTGCTACCAGCGTCCGGCGCCGGGATATCCATGTTGCACTCATTGATGGCGTAGTACCAGACCTCCCTCGCAAAAACGCATTGCAAGAGGATGTGCTCAGCGTTGTCTTCCTCTTGGAGATAGGTGTAACATGACGATGGCAGGGCCTGCAAACCGTGCCTAGCCCGACGATCCGAAGTCCAAATGCGATGTTGGATGGCCAGCCACATGAAGCTCTTGCATCTAAGGGGGGCCCAGCTCCGCCAAATACACGCGGTGAAGGACGATTTCTCCATCTCGAGACAAAGTCTGTGATATACCGAGCGAGCCGTGTAGACTCCAGAAGCGTCCGCAGGCCATGTGAAGAGATCGTCCGAGTGGGCGTCTCTCGGGACCATGGCGATTGCCCGACCAAGATGTAAGAGCTGCAGATGTGCCAAAAAAGAAAGATCACCCTTGATGTCCTGCAGCCAAGCATCATTGTCAAGTGCTTGCTCCACCGTGCGCCGATTGCGGGTGCGTGTATCAACCAGACCGTAGATCAGCGGCGCGATGTCAATGGCAGTGAACCCGCGAATCCATCGATCACTCCAAAACAATACTCTGCTGCCTGCCCCCACCTTGATGCACACCAGGCTATCAAAGACCCTCTTCACCCTGCAGTCCGTGACCATGGGAAGGCCCTACCAAGGTCTATACTGGTCTGTGCGGCGCAGCCACTCCCAACGGACTCTCAGCGCCAGTGCTTGTTGCTTGAGGGATTTGATTCCCAAACCACCATACTCCGTAGGATGACAGATAGAATTCCACACGACAAGGCATTGTCCTCCATTGACCTTCTCCTTCCCCTTCCAGAAGAAGGATCTCATCCATCTGTCCAGCTCATCAAAGACCCAATCTGGAGCCTCTGTGACCATGAAGTGGTGGACCGGCTTGGCAGCTATCACAGATTTGACAAGGATAAGTCTGCCAGGCCGTTGGATGAGCCCTCTTTGCCATGCAGGAACGAAGTGCTTGGCATGATCAAGCATTGGTTGCCACTCCACACGGGTCAATTGCCTGATCGCGAGCTGCAGACCCAAGTATTTGCATGGGAAAGCTCCCTCCTGGCAATGGAGCATATTGGCCACGTGCCGACGATCCGCATCGCTTCCTCTGATAAGAATAGCCGAAGACTTGACATAGTTCACCCTCAGGCCTGACGCCTGGCCAAAGATCTATAGCACTTGTCTGACGAACTGTAGATCAGTCGCCGAAGGTCTGACGAAGAGCGCGACGTCGTCCGCATATATAGTTAGGTGATGCATGGCCGAAATCCCCGGGAACGAGCTGATAACTCCCTCCGTCGCTGCTGTGCTGATGATCTTCGACAACACATCCATGGCGATGACAAATAGGAGGGGTGAGACCGGATCACCTTGTCTAAGACCTTTGGCATGAGTAAAACTCCTTCCTGGCACTCCATTAACTATCACTTTGGTGTTTACCGTGCGGAGGAGGGCCGCAATCCAAGCAATCCACTTTTGCCCGAAACCAATGACACGAAGCACCTCAAAAAGGAATGGCCAAGACAGGGAATCGAAGGCCTTCGAAATGTCGAGCTTGAGGAATACTCCAGGAATCTTGCGGGCATGAATCTTCCTTGCAACTTGCCTAACTAAGAGGAAGTTGTCGTGCAACAATCGACCGGAGATGAATGCCGACTGGTTGGCACCCACGATCTCAGGCATTTTCCTTCTGACCCTATTAGCCAGCAGCTTGGCAAAGAGCTTGCTAGTGCTATGCGGGAGGCTAATGGGGCGATAATCTCCAATTTCCTCAGCATCTTCCTTTTTAGGGATCAGGACGATGTGTGCGCGGTTCAGTCTGCAAAACCCACGAGAATCTCCCACGTAGAGCTTTAGTAACACGGCCATGACATCCCGCTTGATAATAGGCCATGCTCGCTGATAAAAGGCACCTATGTAGCCGTCAGGGCCCGGCGCCCGATCCGGGGGCAATCCTTTGATTGGTTCCCAAACTTCGTCCTCCGAGAAGATTTGCTCCAAATCATGTAGATCGCTAGCTTCATAACCAAGAAAGTCCAGATCGATGCCGGCCTCTCGTGCCTGCGTCTGCCCGAGGGAATTCTCAAAAGCAGCAGAGAAGATCTCCCCCTTGCGATCAGGATTCGTGATGATCTCGTCTCCGTGCTTGATGTGGGGGATGAAATTCTTAGATCTCCTTCCATTAGCCACCGCCTGGAATAGTTTAGTATTGGCGTCCCCCTCCTTGATCCACCTGATCCTGGATCTCTGTCTGTCGATGGTCCTTTCGAGCGAAGCAAGACCCAGTAGCGCAAGTTTCAGAGATCTCCTCAACCACAACTCTGCCTGCGTGAGCTGCCTCGCCTCCTGGGCACGATCAAGCCGTAGAATGACATAGTTGGCCACCGCCATTGGCACTTTGATGTTGCCCGTCTTGCGCTGACCCCAGGCCTGTAGCGCAACAGTCGCATTCCTCATCAGCGCATCCAATCGCTTGAAGGGATCCACAATGGTCTCGTCACACACCCAGGCCTCTCTCATAGCCTCCTCAAAGCCCTCGAGCTTTGTCCAATAGAGCTCAAAGCGAAAGCGTTTTTTTGGATGGAAGGGAGTGCTTGTAGAGAGGTGGAGTGGCACATGATCCGAGACGTTAGTCGCTAAAGCTTGCAAGAGGCAGTCAGCGAAGGTGAGCTCCCGGTCCACAGACACAAGCACTCTATCAATTTTCGTCATGGTCGGAGAGTCCCGTTCGTTCGTCCAAGTGAATCTTCTGCCATGCATGTAGACTTCCTTAAGCTCCTGCTCATCAACAAACTCTCCGAATTTGCGCATGATTCTCCTGTTAAGATTTAGGTTGTTCTTCTCCGAAGCTCTGAGGATCATGTTGAAATCGCCGAGAACCATCCACGGCCCTTGGCAGGTGGCTCTTCTGGCCGTAAGCTCATCTAGAAACTCCAGCTTTAGTTCGTCTCCTTGCGGGCCGTAAACTCCCGTGATCCACTAGTTGGACCCATCTTTGTTGTGGACTAGCCCAGACAGACAGTTGGTATCATGCACGAAACTGTCGATGCCCATGACCATGGAGTCCCACGCCAACAGGATCCCTCCCCTCGTCTCACAAGCCGACAAGTAATCATAGCCGTCGAAGGACGGACCTAACCATTGCATAACATCAAAGTGGTTAACAGTCTCCAACTTAGTCTCCTGCAGGTAAACCAAATTAACTTTGGCTGCCTACACAAACTCCCTAACCGCCAAACGCTTAGCCGGGTTGTTAAGGCCCCGCACGTTCCAACACATAATATGGGAATTTAAATCCATAAGGAAGCGTAGCACTCCGGAACCGAACCACCTCAATGGACCAGCACCTCCTGCGCTGTATCCTTCTCCATGTCACCATCGCTTGGCGTCACCTTGCCGAAGAGAGCGGCAATGACGCGGACATGCTGATCTCTCAGCGAGGAGTCAAACATGCCGCGGAGCTCTTCCACCAGCCCCTCATCAACGTCCATGTCGTCCGGCGCCATCCCAAGTGCCCTCATGAGAACATTCTCTGCCTTGGTCACCATGGTGTTTCTGTTGATCGTAGGATGTTTGTTCCCCCTCGTGCTGCGACGCGGCGTGAAAGGAATGGCCTCTGGCCTCAGGGACGAGGCTTAAACTTCCTGAAGTAGGGGTGGCGCCAACTTTTTCATCAGCTGCAAGCAGAACCACTTGAGCTTGGAGAAGGCCTCCACCTCCTTGGCAGTCATGCGTTCGGTGCATGTCAAGTTGACGATCTGCATGTCCTGGGGAACGCTTGAAACCGCTGTAAAATCAGCTAAAACTCCCTGAGGCGCCACGTGTGAAGCCCTACCCGCCAGACTAACCGCCTCCTGGCCATGATTGGCTGGCACACGCATGGGGGTGCACGAATCTCCCGGGATCTCCCCAACCTCGCCTGATTGGCCCGCATCCGTCTCCTCCGGAACCGCAATCATGATCCTCTGGCAAGCATCATTGGTCGCCTGCTCAGGTGGGTCCAAGCGTGTTGGGGCCACCCACTCGGCCTGGGAAGGCTTCAAGCCAACATATGTCTCCCCCACCAAAACAGGTGGGGCCTGGGGGATGGGACAGACCCGTATCTCCTTGTGGCCAGGCCCACCCTAGAAGGCCACCAGCGCTCCTGCCCCAATCATGGCGGGCTCTTGGCTGGCCGTGCCGGTCTCCTCGGGGTCCATCTGGTCAACCGCGCCAATGGCCACCCGCTCCCTTTGGCCCTCATTGGCCGGACTCGCCTCGGGATCCTCCTGGACACCCACGTGAAGGCCCACCTGCGAAGGATGGCCCACAGATGCAAGGATCACCTGATCCTGAACTGTCGGGGTGATCACAGTGCCGGCTGTTGGTGGGACCCGTCCCGCTACAGCACCCTGAGGAGCCCGCGGGCAATGAAAACCCACCACCTCACCAACCAAATTTACCGTCCGCCTGTTTGAATCCTTGGCCACTTGTGCCGCTCCCTGCGACAGCCGAACGACATCTTGTGGGGGCACCGCGTAGGCGCAGCAGACAGCTAGGGCGCATAGCTTTTCTGCGCGGGACCAGCCCCAACAGCTTCCTGCATCGCTGGCAGCCGCCAGCTTGACTGCCCGAGCCGACCCACCAAAGCCTGACAGTAAGTACGGCCATCACCACCAGCTCCGGCGAAGCTCGCCGGACTTCCAGCACCACGCCTGTCCGGGACCCCTCTCGTCCATGGCATGACCACCGTGTCACCTCCCTCAAAGGAATCATCCGAATCATCTGGGAGCCCGCTGTGCCCGCTACCATCTGAGCTCTCGGGCCGACGCCAGTTTTCCGGTGGGGTGAAGTCTCGCATGCGCGCGATGTGGATCAGGGCCGGGTACTCCAAGAGGCGGCTGCCGGCCGGACGCGCGTACTCCACCTGCGGCTCCGGGATCCAGATCTTCCGCCACCACCTGATTATCATGTACGCTCTAAGCTCCTCCGCCTACACCCCTTTTACTTAATGTGAGCAAAATACCCACAAGGAACTGCTTTTGGCATACCCAAAACAGGTTTAACTTAATGATGTGCTAAAACAAAGGAAAAGGAACAAGTCATGAGTACTGAGTTGTGTCACTAGTTGTGACGTATGATATCAAAAGACTTGAACGTTAGGGTCATGTCCTACCCGGTTATATATCCTTTGATTTTTTTTCCTATAAGTTGACAACTTAGTATTTGATTCATTAAAATGGTACAAGAGAGTTGCCTAATTAATTTACAGAAAGCTGGATGAAAACCATTGAAACATTCACATAAGACAGGGCACGCCAACCGATCGTATAAGTAAAATAGAGTTGTCCAACTAATTTTTGAAAAACCGGATGAAAACAGTTAACATGCCCACAAGATGAAGGCACTCCATCCGATCTGACTAAACCCCGGACCCCCACCCACCGCCAAGGAAAGGAATGCATTCGAGATAGTCTATAATGTCATTGTCATCGTCTGTCCTTGAGTAAGTGACTCCAACTTCACCATAGATGCCCAACCAAAAGCCATTAGACGAGTGACACACGAGAACCCCGTCAACCCATGCAAAACAATCGATCGAATGCGTCGAGAAACGGACGACTCCCGCTTCGGTGACGAGTCCCCTCGGAGAAAGAAGTAGCACCAACATAGCTCAACCTGACCATCACATGACATCGTTGATGTCACGTCACCCTGCGATGCTACATCTCCGGTCTCATGCCTAGAAACATGTCCAATGGTTGACGGCGACAAAGGACATGTCGCGACCCTGCTCCTCTTCGCACAATCATCGTTGCCACATAAGCCACAACGTCATTGGATGTGAGACACCAACCATGACATCCGCACTTGCACTATCGGTTAGCCATCTGCCTGAGTGCCATGTTGTGTAAGTCGAGCACCAAGAGAGCGCGGAAGGGACGGTGGCATTGAAGGCGAACCCCCAAAAGGGGGGCGACGTGGAAATGACACCATGGCTTGACCTGACCCACACCAAAGTCTTAGTCTTTTACTTGAAGGATATTACACAAGGGTGGAGGAAGAGTGAGAGCTCCACGATCGGCCCTCGTGGTGGAAACGTCACACGCAGGTGTCATGCTCTCGGGGCTTTCGCCCCGCTTTATAGATGAGACAAGCACCATATTCATACAACAAGTTTGCAGACGACATGTTGTGGAGACTTTCGAACCAAGTAGGCGAGGCCTTTGGGAATTAGGAAGGCGCTATGTCAGATGGGGACAGAGATAATGTGGCATGCACGTTTCTCGATTTTTGTTTCTCGATGTATGTTTCGATTTTTGATCTGAATTTTTTAGGGTTATCTTAATATGTGCTGTGAACATGTATGATTTTTTTCAGATTTTTTCGCAGTGTTTAAATTTGAATTCCGACCGCAAGGCACACGGTGACATACAAAACGTGCATGTCATCTGATCTCTGTCCGTCAGATGGATGTAGCGGCCGGCTCTCTTTTAATCGGAGGAGGAATGAAGGCATGTACTATGGTGGCATATGGATACATATGCCACATGACAAAAAGTAATTTGAAGCATCTATGTTGATTTGTTCTCCCCAATGCAAGCTACTACTAGTGTGCCTCATCAAAAAATAGAAAGTGACTTTCACTACACATGCATCCCTACTTTTTACTTGAGCTTTTTCAACTTTATGCACTGGATCACACTTTTTCTCTTCAAGCACCCGCCTGGAGAGAATCCCGCTTCCTCATCCGAACCTATTTTTTCTTTCTTTCGATCCTACATAACATATGAGGCATCACCCTGAAGTTATGCATTGACCATGCCCTGGTTGGCACCATCAAAAAAAGTATTGTGTTTAATCGTGGTCTGATCTGGTGCCGAAAGTCCAGGCCAGAGCATGGGCAGCGCATGTGACACGCCATATCCGCGGAAAGGAGCAGTGCGCACTTGCACGAATTTACCAGCATATTAGCAGGCAGGGAGCGTAGGCACGAGACCGCAGCAGATCAGTCGCTGCCTTTGCCATCGCCATCGCCATCGCCATTGCTCTTCCTGCCACGAAGAAAGCACCCCCTACAAAACGAGCAGGATGTCCACCGGACGACAGCACACGCCCCCTACAATACGACCCGTCACGTAGCCGGAGACCCCGAATCGGCATCCACCGACCGTGCCGGGAAAAATCCCTTCTCGCCGTCTCGATCAGTCGGACAGGAGGTGCCATCTGGGTGTGGTTCCAGCCGCGTCGGTCGTCCCTCCCCTGGCACGTCCGTCGAGTCCAGTCGCACATTCCGACCCTCCCCATCCGTCCGTGTGGTGTGACACCCGCATTCCCCGCCGCGCCACCCCGCAAATCCTGCCTACTAAACCCTACCTCCTTCCTCCCGACCTCCCCCCGGTGCGACCTCCACTCGGCTCACCACTCGAGCGGCACCAGGAAGGACGAGACGACTGGTTGGTTTCGTCTGTTTTTTCCTCGCCTTCCGCTGCGTTTCTTGTTGGCCTGCAATCCGGGATCGTTTTGGGGTTTCTCGCGCTGATCTTTCGTTTCCTTTCCGGCGTCGTGGGATATTTCGTTTTCCTGTGCCGCATTGTGGGGTTCTGATGATGCGGTGATACTCCTGCACATGGCCTTGCGCCCTTGCCTGCATTTTCTTTTTCATGCTCATCCATGGGTTTGTTGTGGTGCCGCGGGTCCTTTGGTCCTGCCATGGCATCACCCATGCACTGACTGAGATTAGAGCGTTGAGGTGAGGCCGATGAGCAGACTTCTTGGGGGGGAAAAGGGGCTCCTCGCGCCATGGCGATTGATTTTGAGCTTAATTTCTCTTGTTTTCTCTTCTCCAGTAGTCTTTACTCCTGGCGAGGAAATTGTTTATACTCTGAATGTTACGATGTTTATTCACCTTCCTAGCAATTGGTTATTGGTTCCAAATCCATGGCGCTTCATGTTTTTTCAGGTGGTTTTCTTGTGGGGTGGATTGAAACATCGAAGGATGGTTCTGAACAAGCTGCTTCAGCTGTTTGGAGTAGGCAAGAAGAAGAAGAGGAAGGATTCGAAGAAGAAAGGTGATCTGCCCTTCCCGATCCAACATGATTTATTTGTCACTGGTAGACTGCTATTCGATTCACATGGTCGATCGGGCTTTGTTCATTTAATAATGAGTATTTCCATCTGACGGGGTTCTCATCCGATGGGGTTGCCACTCTTTCTTCCAGCAACTCTGGTATGGATATGTTTTCGGGGTGCAGGGAGACTGCATATCTACCCTGCAGTTGTAATGGATAAAATTCTTCAGTTAATTTGGCTGCTTGCTCTGTGGTCTAGATAGTTCTATCAGGATGGTATGGTTGGACGTTTACTTTGCATTAATTTGTCTTGCTTGTGTTGGAACTACTGAACCGCATGGATTAACTCTTAGGAACGCAACAAGTTCTAAGTTGATATCTTACTACATGGTTAAGAGACACGCCGCAAATGCCACATTGTGGTGTGGGACATGCATTTTCACAGGAAAAGTAAGAAGAATGATATCCTGGTGTAGTTAGAGTGCTACTAGAGTTTGGTTGGATGGATGAATGCCCAGGGTTGGGCAAGCCGGCATGGGACTGAATCTTAAGTCTTAACACTGCCATATTACTTGGTTGGCCAGTCCCCTCCTAGCCAGCCTATTCCGTTTTTTTAGTTTGGTTAGACGTGAAAAGGCAATATGAATCCATGTCTCCTCTCTGGTCAACAATATCCGAAGTTTGTTATATTAAACCCCTCATGTAATACATAAATGATTTTTTGTTATTTTCCTCAATGTTGTTCTAATAAATTGATGAACCATTTTATGCAGGAAAGTCCATCAACCCTGTTTCGCAAGGTAGCCTTCCATGCCAATGTAAAATCTTGAAATGTTCCATATGTGCCTTCGGATTAGATATGTTAGTTTTAAACCTTATCAGCAGTTATCTTGAAAATGTATATGACACTTTCAGTTGGTTGAGTACTGAGTAAAGTAAGCCCTGAAATGGATCTAGGAGTTGCAAAAATCTTGACCAATAAATACTCATGGTCTTACTGAATAGAAAGAAAGATTGTAGGTGCAATCACTTGGGAGTTGTATTTCCATTGTCAAACATTTGTAACCACTGGTTTAAGGAAGCAGTTGGTTTGGCTATCTATAGAATGAGGACTGAATTGCATGCATATATTGTACATGTCGTGTTCACTGCTTGAGAAAATCACAGCTATTTATATTTTAATTTATGCATGTAGTACTAGTTTTATTGACACTGTAGGATTAGTTTGAACGGTATCCAACTTTCACAAAAGTTAACATGAAAACTAGCTATACCTGATTCACAACAAAGAAACACAATACTTTGAGGTGAAAACTATAAAAACTGAATACTACAAAGGCATTGTCGCAGTGAACCTCAACAGATAAGTGGTATAGGCTGCATCAGATGGGATCCCATTCTATATCTCTGTCCTGAACTTTTATGTACATATTTGGTGATAACATACATCATTAGACAACATTCTGCTGGATTTCAGGTGCTGCTCCACAGTCTACTCTTAATATCCTTGCGAGCAAGAGTGTATTGGATCCCTGTTCAAGTGGGGCTAGTACTGTGCTATCACTGCAAAAGGATGAGCCTGGATGTTCAAGTAATATCTCATCGATGATAAAGGAAGTAAATGGATCTGAAAATGAGGACCACAAGTTATTTAACCAATTTGATGTTGTTCAAGATTACTCAGACCACCACTATGCAAAGACTTCACCAGGGAAGGTATGCCATGTCCTTTCTTGAACTCCGTTTCTGTTGGACCCAGCTGCGAACTAATTTCCCACCTCCTATCTGTGACCAGACCACCAAAGATTGGGCTAAAACAATCCAAAATGAGTGGAAGCTTCTTCAGAGAGATCTACCTGGTCGGTACATATCTAATATCTTCATAAGATAAATTTGGTATATTTGTTTTGATCAGACTATGTCAATTTGATAGCGATATGTTCATTGATTCTTCTAACTCAATTGTGTTTGTGGGAGTTTGGAAATATCTGTTGATTCCCACATTAACTCATGGCATTATTCATGTTTGCCTCAATGTGTTAAAAAAATCCATGACGCCATTTCTGTGCGTACGAAGCCCCCCGCCCCCTACTGTAACAATATAAATTTTAAAGGATGATACTATTATTTCCATGCAGTCAATCAGTCATCATTCTCTGCACTTGGTGTATGCCGATTATATCTTATTAATTTTCCTGATAAAATAAATTATATTAAATTTGTGTTGACTTCAATGTACTATCCGCGCACTCTACCTTGAGTAGCTGAAAACCCTGAAAGTTTTGATGGTTGTTCAGTCTAAACTTGACACAATTCATGCTCAATTTATTTATATTCCTTGATGCTATTTTTGTTTATACTAACGTCCTACAGACTGCCACTACAGAAACTTCAAAAGATATACTGTTGTTTCTATACAACCATCATTTTCTGCATTTGTTGGCCCTTTCATACAGTTTCTCATAATGGATTGTTGACACCTTTCTATACTATCATGTTTCAGAAACTAATCATTTATATTTGAAATGAATGGGAAAACTGAAAACTGCTCGTAACTCCCAAGCTAATGGGTAGTATAGGAGGTCCTAGTGTCGACACATGTGTTTTCATATTTGCAACTGCAATCCTTTTTTTTTAGATATTTTCCTCCTCAATCAGTTGATTTCTCATATTAATAATAACTTGGATCTGATTTTTGTTTCAATATGCAGAATCTATATATGTTAGAGTTTATGAGGATAGGATTGATCTGATTAGGGCTGCTATTGTTGGTCCTGCTGGAACTCCATATCATGATGGTCTGTTCTTCTTTGATGTTTGTTTTCCTCCTGAATACCCGCGATGTCCACCGGTATGTTGCCACTTCACAGCCACCTTCCCCCTTGTTTTTACCACTTCACACTGGTCCTCCAAAATTGCAATATCTTAACCTATTCAATATGCACAGAAAGTTCATTTCCATTCGAGTGGGCTTCGGCTTAATCCAAACTTGTACGAGAGTGGTAAAGTTTGCCTCAGCCTGCTGAATACTTGGTTAGGTTCTGGATCTGAGAAGTGGGGCAAGTCAAATTCCACCATGCTGCAGGTGTTGGTCTCCATCCAGGGCCTTGTGTTGAATGATAAACCTTACTTTAATGAGCCAGTCATCTTTAGCTCTAAAGAAAAGCATTCCCTTGGATATAATCAGACTGCATTTGTCCTAACCTGCAAGTTGATGTTGTATTTACTTCAGAAGCCTCCAAAGGTAAGTACAGAATCCTCATTTCTTGCCAGGGTAAAAATGGTGTCTTTGGTGGTCTTCATGGTGTGAAATAAGATTTTGAGTTCTCATGGTTACAACATTGCTCAAACGCATTCAGAAAAAACTGCATGGATCCAAAAGCATCTAAATTCAGTGTTATGTTTAAACCAGCTCCTACCATAGTTAACTAAATCGAGTCTTTTATGTTTTCATTTCTTATACAGAGAAGAGAGAACTTGGAAGCAACTTCATTTTAATACTGATTAATTTGATGAATATCTTGTATAATTGTACTTGTCATCTCCATAAACTCTTTTTAGTGGCGCAGTACTCCCAACCCATATAGGAGATGTTTTTTGTGAGTTGTGACATGAAATTACCAACTCCAAGTTTTGCTCATTTTAGTTACACTATTAAGAAGTGTACACCTCTTATGAACAGTATATTTGTATGGAAAGTTGAACATACCTCTTATGAAGTGTACACCTGTTTCTTTAGGGCACTGAATTCATTCTTACAGTTCGTTTTTTCCTTTTCTGCAGCATTTTGAGACCCTCATTGTGTGCCATTTCCATGAGCGGGAGCGAGCCATCCTAGAGGCATGCCGTGCATATGCTTCTGGCATGGTCGTCGGATCATCGGTCAAGGATGGCCGGACTTACCTCCACAACAAGTGCTTTGCAGGTTTCAAGAAGTCCCTGGATGCCCAGGCTGAACTTCTCGCGAAGGAGCTAGCCGCGAACAGACTCCGTGCGGTAGAACTGAAGAGAGAGGTGCCTGCTGCAGATAAGACCATGTTTCCCTGACCATTGGCTGTAGTTTAGCACTTGCTCGCTATTTGTTAGCTATTTGATGAATTAAATTTGCCCCTTGATTTCTATGTCTACCCACTTTGTGGTTTTAGCATGCGACCTTAGTGCAATACATGTTGGTAGAAACTTGTTACACTAGCTTCGGTGCCTGCATAAAGATGGCAATAGAACCTGTGCCGCTTTGATGAGCAGCACGAATTGACTTTTTTGTGTGCAACTCAAGACAGTTTGTGATGTTTTAAACTTGATTTGTTCATTTGGTAAGTTACAAGGGCAATGAATGTAGCATTTTTATAAGTTGACCCAAAGGATCTCAGATTCATTAAGTAAGAAGAGAGTTGGCATTCCATGACGACGAGGTCTCCGCCGCCCGGACACTACCCAACCAACGAGTGCCCGAGGCCCGCCCCACACCATTGACCAAGATGGCCATCGGAGATGAGGAGGACCATCGGTCTCGCCGGTGGAAACAGGGAGAACTCGCCTTTCGCCTCGCAGTCTCCAGGATTTGCCCTTTTTTAGATGCATGTTGAACCCTAACTCTTGTTTCCCGATGATTTGGATGATGGCTCTCCTCTCCTCCCCCCCCCTCCTTCCCCTCTCGCTTTCCTTCCCCTCCTCCCCGCCGCCCTGCGCGATCCCTGCCGCTCCCCTCCCTTCGCCTCCGGCGCCGGCCTCCCCCCTCGACGCTCCCCTTCCTTCGGCTCATGGCTCCCCTCATCGTCCTCTCGCTTTTGGATCTGGTTCTTGCAACAAATTCTGGGCCCTTTCGACGGTCGGGGGCGAGGATGGCTCCGAATCTGATGCTGATCTCCCTCCTCTCTCCGCGGTTTCTCCTCCGGTGGCGGTGCCGCCGCTGAGGTCGGGGCCGACGGGGCACGTCCGGAAATTTGCCCCGAGCGGGGGCGGTCGGCTAGTTCTGGCTAGCTCCTGGTGCGGCATGCCCGTCAACGGAATCGTTCGGGGACGATTTCTTCGCCGGGTCGGGCTGATTTTGGGGTCATCCCTTCGCGGGCCGGTGGTCTTCTTCGTTCTTCATGCTCTCCCCCGTCGTCGTCGCCGGCGTGTTCGCTGGGTCCGGTGTTGCTGGCGGCCGCTCCCCCTTCGCTCGCAACCCTAGATCGGGCGTCCGTGCAGGAGGCTTGTGGGCCCATTTTTCGACCCATGGTGCCCCGATCTGGGCCGTCCGTGCCTATTGGGCCGCCTTCGCTGTCGTCTTCTTGTGATCCCTCTTCCCATCCTGGGCCCTGGGCCTTGCGTGGCCCAGTTGCCTTCCCCCTCTCTGGCAAGCCCGGCCTGCGTGGCCCCTCACGGCCTGGCTCGCTCTGGGTATTTATGGGTTCGCAAGGGTTCCACCCCTCCATTTCTAGGGTTTCGTGCATCTCACTCCGATCTGCACCGCTTCCGTCTCCGCATCCCTCTCTACCGCAGATCCCCCCTCCACCTCTCTCTCTCCCCTTTGCGGTTGTGGGGCCATGGACCGTTCCCGTGGTTCCTCGAGCGAGGCTGTGTTGGGCCAGAAGCGGCGGCGGGAGGATTCGGGCGACGGGGCGGCTGATCTGGAGCTCGAGGTGTCCCTCCGCTCGAAGCTTGAGGCCGACTAGGCGGCTCGGTCACAAGTGGTCCGCGAGCGCGAGGCCTGGGCGGCGGGGCTCGAGTGGCTCCAGAGAGATGAGCGTGCCCCGTCGGCGGCGGCGTCTATGGCGAAATCAGGGTTGGAGGCCCCCAGATCGGGCGGACCCCCCCCCCCCGCGCGGCCTGCTCCCCTTGGCTCGTGGCGGTGGTCGGGCTTCTGGTCCCTCGTCGTGGCCCGGCGGCCGCTCGACGGGTGTGGAGGCGCCGGATCTGGCTCCTTTGGTCGTCGCACCCCGGCGTCTGGCCCCGGTTCATCTTCTGGTGTCTTGGGCGACGGGATCTTGCCCCCTCCCCCTCCTTCGTCGACCCGTCTGTCCCCTCCGATTCCCCAACCATCTAACGCTAATCTTACCTGCTTCGCCTGCCACCAGCCTGGTCACTTCCAATCCCAGTGCTTCAATCCTCCTTTCTGCTTGATCTATAGAGAGGTCGGCCACCTCACGGTGGATTGTCAGAATCGTCGCAAGCCTACATCTTTTAAACTCTTTGGCCAAGGTCTCCCTGGTTGCTCTTTCTATGCTCTTGATAGCGAGATTCCCCGGGTGGTCGTGGCTCCTATGCTCTCCAACGCTGCTGAAAGATCGTGGATGTCGCCTAGAGGGGGGGTGAATAGGCGCTTTAAAATAATTACGGTTTAGGCTTGAACAAATGCGGAATAAACCTAGCGGTTAATTTGTCAAGCACAAAACCTACAACAACCAGACTCACCTATGTGCACCAACAACTTATGCTAAGCAAGATAAACTACTAGGTGATAGCAAGATATATGACAAGAAACAATATGGCTATCACAAAGTAAAGTGCACAAGTAAAGAGCTCGGGTAAGAGATAACCGAGGCACGCGGAGACGACGATGTATCCCGAAGTTCACACCCTTGCGGATGCTAATCTCCGTTTGGAGTGGTGTGGAGGCACAATGCTCCCCAAGAAGCCACTAGGGCCACCGTAATCTCCTCACGCCCTCGCACAATGCAAGATGTCGTGATTCCACTAAGGGACCCTTGATGGCGGTCACCGAACCCGTACAAATGGCAACCCTTGGGGGCGGTCACCGAACCCGTACACTTTGGCAACCCTTGGGGGCGGTCATCGGAACCCGTCAAATTGCTCGGGGCGATCTCCACAACTTAATTGGAGACGCCGACGCTTGCCCGGAGCTTTACACCACAATGATTGAGCTCCGAACACCACCAACCGTCTAGGGCGCCCAAGCACCCAAGAGGAACAAGCTCAAGGGTACCAAGCACCCAAGAGTAATAAGCTTCTCAACTTGTAACTTCCACGTATCACGTGGAGAACTCAAACCGATGCACCAAATGCAATGGCAAGGGCACACAGAGTGCCCACGTCCTTCTCTCTCAAATCCCACCGAAGCAACTAATGCTAGGGAGGAAAATGAGAGGAAGAACAAGAAGGAGAACACCAAGAACTCCAAGATCTAGATCCAAGGGGTTCCCCTCACCTAGAGGAGAAAGTGATTGGTGGAAACGTGGATCTAGATCTCTCTCTTTTCCCTCAAAAACTAGCAAGAATCCATGGAGGGATTGAGAGTTAGCAAGCTTGAAGAAGGTCAACAATGGGGGAAGAACACGAGCTCAAGAGATGAGGTTCATTGGGGAAGAAGACCCCCTTTTATAGGTGGGAAAAAATCCAACCGTTATGCTCACAGCCCGCACAGAGCGGTACTACCGCTCCAAGGAGCGGTACTACCGCTAGGGCGGAAGTACCCCTTTGAAAAACAACAGCGAGGAGGCAAAAGGCCAATAGAACCGCTGGAGCGGTACTACCGCTCGTCCTCATGGTACTACCGCTCGACCTCACGGTACTACCGCAAATGGTAGCGGTACTACTGCTTGCGAGCGGTACAAAAAATACTTCTGTGCCTACTTCCGCTGAGCAAAACACGAGATTTTGGTCCGGAGCGGTACTACCGCTTAGGATCCGCGGTAGTACTCCTCTGGAGCGGTACTACCGCTCAGGAGCCGCGGTAGTACTGCTCTGGAGCGGTAGTAAAAAATTACATCCGCTCTAGCCACGGTAGTACCGGTGCAGCCTTTACAAAAACAACCATAACTTCTGTAAACGGACTCCGAATTTGATGAAACCAAGTTTGTTGGAAAGCTAGCGACAAGGGCTAACACAATCTTGATATAAATACCAATAAGAAGCAAATGAGAAAAGGCCCAAAAGAAAATGGTGAGAACCCTTCCTCGGATAAGACCGGTAAAACCTCCAACACCGAAAACATCATAGAAGACGCATGCAAACTCCGTTTTCAATGAACTCAAGCTTGTCATCAAGATGACCATAAGCTCTAAGACTCACAAAGAGAACCAAACAAGAACCAAGAAAGATGATGCAAGGATGCAATAGTTTGAGCTCTCTATGAATGATACGATCAAGCTACTCATCGAGAGCCCCCCTTGATATTACGGCAATCGATCCTATAACCCGGTCTCCCAACTACCAGCATGAGACCGGTAAAATAGAAAATCTATCAAGGGCAAACCTTTGCCTTGCACATGGTCCACTTGAGCTAGATGATGACGATCTTGACTCCCTCAAGTTGGACCACCTTTCTTGATTGCGTTGGCTCGATGACGACTAGTTGATTGCTCCCCCATACTCCACTATGGGTGAGCCACTCTTCCGCACATCTTCACAAGTCCATTGTCACCACAATGGACGACAAGCTTCAAGCATTTGATCTCTTCGTGATGCTTCACTTGAATTTGCACACCGCAACCTAACCCCACAAAGAACTCTCACGAAGACCATGGGTTAGTACACAAAGCATAATGGACAATGCTTACCATACCATGGGATCACTTGATCCCTCTGTACATCTTGTACGGTTTGTGTGTTGATCAACTTGATTCACTCTTGACTTAGTCTTGATCAACCTTGATTCTTTCCAACTCTCTTCATTTGGATGATGTCTTGAAGGTAAACATGAATGATCAAACAATCTTCTTCTTCAAGACATGCTTGCAATAAGCTCAACTCTCAAATGATCAATCTTTGGATAATTCCTTGAATAGCACCTTGGTCGACACAAACTCTCCTTGAAACCAACACATGTACTCCAAGAAAAGCCTATGGACAAAACCTTCAAATATAACTCAAGGCAACTATTAGTCCATAGAGATTGCCATCAATTACCAAAACCAAACATGGGGGCACCACATGTTCTTTCAATCTCTTCCATTTTGGTAATTGATGACAATCACTTTCAAGAGAGTTTATACAAGGAATTATGCATCACCAAGCAATGCAACTA
Source organism: Triticum aestivum (assembly GCF_018294505.1). Lineage (NCBI taxonomy): Eukaryota > Viridiplantae > Streptophyta > Magnoliopsida > Poales > Poaceae > Triticum > Triticum aestivum. Next base: position 165,468,545 of record NC_057800.1, on the reverse strand, counting down.
CCAATAATGCATGCGTATGAGATGCAAATGCTTAGGAACAAAACCAAACAACAACAACAACAAAGCCTTTAGTCCCAAACAAGTTGGGGTAGGCTAGAGGTGAAACCCATAAGATCTCGCAACCAACTCATGGCTCTGGCACATGGATAGCAAGCTTCCACGCACCCCTGTCCATAGCTAGCTCTTTGTCGATACTCCAATCCTTCAGGTCTCTCTTAACGGACTCCTCCCATGTCAAAATCGGTCGACCCCGCCCTCTCTTGACATTCTCCGCACACTTTAGCCGTCCGCTATGCACTGGAGCTTCTGGAGGCCTGCGCTGAATATGCCCAAACCATCTCAAACGATGTTGGACAAGCTTCTCCTCAATTGGTGCTGCCCCAACTCTATCTCGTATATCATCATTCCGGACTCGATCCTTCCTCGTGTGGCCACACATCCATCTCAACATACGCATCTCCGCCACACCTAACTATTGAACATGTCGCCTTTTAGTCGGCCAACACTCCGCGCCATACAACATTGCGGGTCGAACCGCCGTCCTATAGAACTTGCCTTTTAGCTTTTGTGGCACTCTCTTGTCACAGAGAATGCCAGAAGCTTGGCGCCACTTCATCCATCCGGCTTTGATTCGATGGTTCACATCTTCATCAATACCCCCATCCTCCTGCAACATTGACCCCTAATACCGAAAGGTGTCCTTCCGAGGTACCACCTGGCCATCAAGGCTAACCTCCTCCTCCTCACAGCTAGTAGTACTGAAACCGCACATCATGTACTCGGTTTTAGTTCTACTAAGCCTAAACCCTTTCGATTCCAAGGTTTGTCTCCATAACTCTAACTTCCTATTTACCCCTGTCCGACTATCGTCAACTAGCACCACATCATCCGCAAAGAGCATACACCATGGGATATCTCCTTGTATACCCCTTGTGACCTCATCCATCACCAATGCAAAAAGATAAGGGCTCAAAGCTGACCCCTGATGCAGTCCTATCTTAATCGGGAAGTCATCGATGTCGACATCACTTGTTCGAACACTTGTCACAACATTATTGTACATGTCCTTGATGAGGGTAATGTACTTTGCTGGGACTTTGTGTTTCTCCAAGGCCCACCACATGACATTCCGCGGTATCTTATCATAGGCCTTCTCCAAGTCAATGAACACCATATGCAAGTCCTTCTTATGCTCCCTATATCTCTCCATAAGTTGTCGTACCAAGAAAATGGCTTCCATGGTCGACCTCCCAGGCATGAAACCAAACTGATTTTTGGTCACGCTTGTCATTCTTCTTAAGCGGTGCTCAATGACTCTCTTCCATAGCTTCATTGTATGGCTCATCAGCTTAATTCCATGGTAATTAGTACAACTCTGAACACCCCCCTTGTTCTTGAAGATTGGTACTAATATACTCCGTCTCCATTCTTCTGGCATCTTGTTTGCCCGAAAAATGAGGTTGAAAAGCTTGGTTAGCCATACTATCGCTATGTCCTCGAGACCTTTCCACACCTCAATGGGGATACAATCAGGGCCCATCGCCTTGCCTCCTTTCATCCTTTTTAAAGCTTCCCTCACCTCAGACTCCTGGATGCGCCGCACAAAACGCATGCTGGTCTCATCAAAGGAGTCATTCAGTTCAATGGTAGAACTCTGAAGACTTCTCCACAAAACTCTCTGAAACTTCTCCCCCATTGGCATCGATTGCCAAAATGGGCGAAAATCTTAGAAGGCCAATATAAATTGTGGTCCTCCATAAATTGTGTATTTCTCAACAAGAGAGTGGAATGCAATACACATAAATACTTGGAGGAAGACAAACTATATTGAGGCCCAAAGATTGCAAAAGGAAGATATGCCACAAAGACATAATCAAAGAGAGAAACAAGCAATCAAGCAATCAAAAGATACCAATTGAAGCAAGCTATCAAAAGATACCAATTGAACCAACTGGGCCAATGATCCTATGAGCCACATGAATAAAGGATATTATGATAAGAGCAGAGCGGTGTTCTAAAGAAACTAGAGAAGCTCCCCATGATTTGTGCACATCAAGAATTTTTGTATTTGGATACAAAGTGCACAAAATAGGATCATAGCTCCCCCAAAATCAATAGAAACTTACAACAAGTGCAAGAGAGCATATAGAAAACTAAGCCTAGTACTTGCAACAAACACATGGTTGAGCAACAAGTAAGAGAGGCAACTTAAGAGTGGGCTCAACCAAAAAGATGTGTGTGAGTCAAGGCAATGCACTTGAGAAGACTAATGTACAGAAGAGCATTAAGCATCAATAAAGTCTTCAAAGAATGAGGCACACGGTGCAAGGCCTATCATTCCCACACACAACTAGCGAATGGGTTCACAAGCTTACTAAAAAGCATATAGAGAACCTATGCTTGTGACAACCCGCGGTGAAGATAGAAGATGAAAGGCGCATCAAGACGAGGGATACCAATTAAGATGGCAAAACCTCGTAAAGATAAACATGAGGAAAATAATCTTCACCACATAAGAGTGCATCAAGATGCAATGATATAAGACACACACTCAAGGCAAAAGTTTTCACGGAGCCACCAAAGAAATAACATAAGAAAGAAAAGGTGGGCGTGAAAGAAAGGATATCAACTAGATATGCAACTTCTCTCAAGTGTATAAGATTCTAGGTAGACGAAATCATGATGATATATATCTACAAAGAAGGATGTACACCCGAAATAGTTACAACACGAGGAACAAGATATCCAAAGGGAGATCATACATATACCAATAAGATATTTGCTTGGAAGCATAGCACATGGCTAGATATGGTCTTATTGTATATAAATGAAGTCCACACACGAATAACAAAGACATCACAACTAGCAACAAGAGATCATTGTTGGGATGCTTTGAGAAAGGAAACAAGTATCACAACATGGAATGAATATCATGCTAAGATGCAACCTACACAAGGTTGAAAGCAAGGAAGAATGCATGAAGAGATGCCTGTTACTGAGATATCATTGGAAGAATGTAGTAGATACCAATTAAGGGTAGATAGTAGTTCATTGATCATCCTAGCTTGAATCCAATAAGTACATGGTGACACCACCTTCCTTGTGAGTGAGCCGAGCGTCCAATGCATCTCCAATTATTCCTAGAACAACAACACAAACAAAATGGTACCCAAACTCATTGGGACCAAAGAGTTATAAAACCAACAATACATAGGACAAACTCCACATAAATATGTGCACATAGATATGAAAATGAATTACATGCACATCTCATCTAATTTGAGACTTGGTGGAGTTTCCCCTATATATTGGGTCAAAGAAGGAAAGCATGCCAAAGAAACTACATGAAGTTAATATGCATACTCAAGACTTTCAAGAACCGATACCAAAAGAAAAAGAAATGCCAAGTGAAAAAAGGATACCAAATGAATAAATCATCACTTGGAGGATATCATTAAACGATACATCAAGGAATGAGATATCCATTGATACACAAAAAGAAAGATGTCAAACTCCCAAAAGAGAGAATGGTTCCAAACAAACCAAGTGCTCTACAAAGTTTCATGATGGCACAAAGTACCACAAGAAACGATTTGCATTCCACCAACACACACTTGAAAAGGATCACAAGGTGAGTGTTCTAAGAAAAATAGGATAGCTCCCCCAAGCATTGTGCATTATGGAGAATTTGCATTTGAATACAAAAGGCACAAGATGGGATCACCACTTTCACTATATCTATACAAACAATTGACAAGCTCAATGAAATAACAAGATCCACAAGTGGTATGGAATACAATGGGAGTTGACACAATCCTAGGCAAGAGATAAGGCAAATAAAAGCAAAGGCTAATGTAAAGATGATTAATAATTTCTACCACACAAGTGAGTACCAATTGTCAAAAGACAATAAGTTTTTGGAAATAATTCCCAGTGGTAGATTGCAAGGATATCCAACATCATCTTCACACCAAACACAAGCAAATAGCAACGTGTAGAGCTAACATGCCACCTAGGAACAAGATAATTTACGATATCAACACTAGGTGACAATATCTCAAATGTACACATTTTCTAGGCTAGTAATATACACATAGCATATTACTCCCCCATAATGTGATACCAATTAAGGATAAACAAGAGAAAAATAAAAGGATCCAACAAGAGATAATTAATGGACTATTTAGAATTTGAATTTCTCATGAGAAGACATACCACATAGTGACTAGATAATCTTGAAATATCGATACTAGATGGTATTACTCATGTACACACATTTATAGGATTGTGAGGTGCACAAAGCACATCACTCCCCCATAATGGGATATTCCATTAATCTCTCACAAGAGCCAACTAAGAAATAAACAAGATGCAAAAAGGCTCAACACACAACACACACGTACATGATGTGCAAACCAACATACACATACTTGATTTCTCAAGATAAGCAAATTGGAAGCACAACATATACAAGCACATGCAAGGTACAAAACCACAACATGCTAAGGGGCAAGTAACTTACAAGTAAACAATTTAAGCACGAGTTACCGCAAGGAGGAACACTGGATATAAGATAGAAACTTGATAACCCGAATGACTTGGCTTGAGACAATAAGAATGATGAAGTCCCCTTAATTCTTCATAATGTAGCCAAGTCTCCAAAGACCTCCAACAACACCTATTGATCAAGTATGAGCTAGTTGGTCCCCAACCAAGTTGGGTCCTAAGAGGTTAGTCACAATAGGCTTGGCTACCCAAATGGTTCTTTTCTTGACACCACTTTGAGCACCAACAAATTTGGCAAACACATTGCCAACCTTATCCTTCCCAAGAGAATAGATATCATCAATTAGAATAGGGTTGGGTAAGGTACCATTTGTGCATGAAGAAGCGACATGACCTTTTTCACGACATAGGTAGCAACGTCTACTCTTTACTTTCTTCTCACTTGATTTCTCAACTTGAGAAGCATTAGCTTGAGTTTTCTTGGGAAGAGGCCTTTCTTCAACTTGAGGTTGAGAATGAGAGTGAACTTGTGTCCGCTTCCCTTGTTGCTTGTCACTAATGGGCTTCTTCTTTAATGGGCAAGATCTAACATGATGCCCTTCTACTTTGCACTTGAAGCAAACAATCTTGGCCAAATTCTTGACTTGTTCTTGGCCCTTCTCACTTTGGACTTCTTCTTATTGTTGGAGTTGAATCCAAGTCCACCTTTGTCATTGGGGGATTTTTGCACACTCAAGATATTGTTGAGTGTGAATTTCCCTTCATGACTCTTTTCCAAGTCTTTCTTCAAAGAAGTGACTTGGGCCTTGAGCTCTTTGATTTCCTCTGCATGGTTAGTCTCAACACAAGTACCAGAGGAAGTATAAGCTTCATCGTTAGAGCAACAAGGCAAGGAAAGCAATTCATCACAAGATGTACCAATGTTATGCATGGATGAATCGTGAGGACTAGCACAAGGCAATATAGCATTTTGACCAAAATTAGTGCTAGTATCCACATGAGGCTCACTAGATGTTACCTTAGCAAGCATAGCCTCATGAGCTATCTTTAGCACATTATGGGATAGTAGAAGATCATCATGAGAGCTTGTGAGCTTTACATGATTTTCTTCCAACATCCCATAATTGCTAGATAGCAACTCAAGTTGAGCCCTTAGCTCAACATTCTCCTTTAATATGGATGCTTCACAAGAGATAGAGTTAGTAGCACAAGCATCATCATTAGCAACAAGAGGAGAAGACAACTTGGCAAGCTCTTTTGAATATGAAGCTTTAAGTTGAGCATGAGACTCGGTGAGTTTGATGAGCTCACCCTTAATGACCCTTGAGCCATTTTCGAGGTGCTCAAAGTCCTCAAGGAGTTTAGCATGCGCAACTTCAAGCTCCTCATTTTTAGTTTCAAAATCACTGGCCACCTCAAGAGCTCTATCACGAGATTCCCTCACTCTAGATAATTCTAAAGAAAAAGTCTCCTCAAGAGATTCTTTGGTGGTTTGTTCAAGTTCAAGAGCTTGAGAGAGGTCCGCAATCTCATTAGTGTAATCATGCTCATGACCTTCCATTTATCAATGGTGATCTCATGCTCCTCAAGACGAGATTCCAACTCATCAATATAATTCTTGCCCTCAATGGCAATGGACATGATTTCCATGAAGTTGGAACGAGCAATTTTATTTTTATGAAGATATTTAAAAACCATTTCCCCCTTAATTTTTAAGGAGGCAACATTATCATTCTCTTCATCGTTATCCTCGTCATTATTAGCATCAACATCATCATCAAGAGACATATTGGGTTTCAAAGTAGGAGATACCTTTGAAGCCTTAGCCATAAGGCAAAAAGCAATAGATGATGATGTAGGATCCCTTGAAGCACCATTTAAAACCACATCTTGTTCCATGGAGTGTTGGGTTTCCTCTACATTGTTAGCACCATAACTCGAGGAAATACAAGCATTTTTATCATGGCAACAAGATATAGCAAACATATCATCATGAGATTTAGTCAAGCAATTTCTACATGATATGCAGGGACTATCAACACAAGCATGTGAAACATTTGGAGTGCTCGAAGTGTTAAAGCCCAAAGAAGGAGCATTGCAATAAGATAGTGATGAAGGATCATCCACAATAAGCATACTATCATCATTACAATGACCAACACTACTCACCATATCATTACCTTGTGGCAAACCACATGTAGGTGAAGTAGAAGAAGTTGAGAAGACTATACGGCCGGATGTGGAGGGAGAACAATCATCCCCACAAAACTTGGACATGCCATATTTGTCTTGAAGCTTTGTCCACAACTCATGAGAGTCCCGAAATGGCATGAGTTGAAATATAACTACATTGCTCAAAGCATCGAAAAGCACATTAGAAGCTTGAGCATTGAGATAAGAGTTTTTCTCATCCTCTAAAGATAATCTTTGGGGATCCTTTGGAGGAGAAAACCCCATATCTACAATTCGCTCTAAATTTGGGTCCATGACCCTAAAGAGATTAAGCATGCGAATTACCCAAACATCAAAATTTGTGCCATCGAAACTAAGAGTGACAGAGAATCCTAAACCCCTAGTCGACATCCTTACCCTCTAGACGGTTAAGCCCAATAAAGAGAGACGAGGCTCTAATACCAATTGAAAGATCGTGGATGTCGCCTAGAGGGGGGTGAATAGGCGCTTTAAAATAATTACAGTTTAGGCTTGAACAAATGCGGAATAAACCTAACGGTTAATTTGTCAAGCACAAAACCTACAACAACTAGGCTCACCTATGTGCACCAACAACTTATGCTAAGCAAGATAAACTACTAGGTGATAGCAAGATATATGACAAGAAACAATATGGCTATCACAAAGTAAAGTGCACAAGTAAAGAGCTCGGGTAAGAGATAACCGAGGTACGCGGAGACGATGATGTATCCCGAAGTTTCACATCCTTGCGGATGCTAATCTCTGTTTGGAGCGGTGTGGAGGCACAATGCTCCCCAAGAAGCCACTAGGGCCACCGTAATCTCCTCACGCCCTTGCACAATGCAAGATGCCGTGATTCCACCAAGGGACACTTGAGGGCGGTCACCGAACCCGTACAAATGGCAACCCTTGGGGGCGGTCACCGAACCCTTACACTTTGGCAACCCTTGGGGGCGGTCACCGAACCCTTACACTTTGGCAACCCTTGGGGGCGGTCACTGGAACCCGTCAAATTGCTCGGGGCGATCTCCACAACCTAATTGGAGACCCCGACGCTTGCCCGAAGCTTTACACCACAATGATTGAGCTCCGAACACCACCAACCATCTAGGGCACCCAAGCACCCAAGAGGAACAAGCTGAAGGGTACCAAGCACCCAAGAGTAATAAGCTTCTCAACTTGTAACTTCCACGTATCACGTGGAGAACTCAAACCGATGCACCCAATGCAATGGCAAGGGCACGCAGAGTGCCCAAGTCCTTCTCTCTCAAATCCCACCGAAGCAACTAATGCTAGGGAGGAAAATGCGAGGAAGAACAAGAAGGAGAACACCAAGAACTCCAAGATCTAGATCCAAGGGGTTCCCCTCACCTAGAGGAGAAAGTGATTGGTGGAAACGTGGATCTAGATCTCCTCTCTCTTTTCCCTCAAAAACTAGCAAGAATCCATGGAGGGATTGAGAGTTAGCAAGCTCGAAGAAGGTCAACAATGGGGGAAGAACACGAGCTCAAGAGATGAGGTTCATTGGGGAAGAAGACCCCCTTTTATAGGTGGGGAAAAATCCAACCGTTATGCTCACAGCCCGTACCCCTTTGAAAAACAACAGCGAGGAGGCAAAAGGCTAGTAGAACCGCTGGAGCGGTACTACCGCTTGTCCTCACGGTACTACCGCTCGACCTCACGGTACTACCGCAAATGGTAGCGGTACTACTGCTTGCGAGCGGTACAAAAAAAATACTTCCGTGCCTACTTCCGCTGAGCAAAACATGAGATTTTGGTCCGGAGCGGTACTACCGCTTAGGAGCCACGGTAGTACTGCTCTGGAGTGGTACTACCGCTCAGGAGCCACGGTAGTACTGCTCTAGAGCGGTAGTAAAAAATTACATCCGATCTAGCCACGGTAGTACCACTGCAGCCTTTACAAAAAGAACCATAACTTCTGCAAACGGACTCCGAATTCGACGAAACCAAGTTTGTTGGAAAGCTAGCGACAAGGGCTAACACAATCTTGATATAAATACCAATAAGAAGCAAATGAGAAAAGGCCCAAAAGAAAATGGTGAGAACCCTTCCTCGGATAAGACCGGTAAAACCTCCAACACCAAAAACAACATAGAAGACGCATGCAAACTCCGTTTTCGATGAACTCAAGCTTGTCATCAAGATGACCATAAGCTCTAAGACTCGAAAAGAGAACCAAACAAGAACCAAGAAAGATGATGCAAGGATGCAATGGTTTGAGCTCTCTATGAATGATACGATCAAGCTAGTTATCGAGAGCCCCCCTTGATAGTACGGCAATCGATCCTATAACCCGGTCTCCCAACTACCAGCATGAGACCGGTAAAATTGAAAACCTATCAAGGGCAAACCTTTGCCTTGCACATGGTCCACTTGAGCTAGATGATGACGATCTTGACTCCCTCAAGTTGGACCACCTTTCTTGATTGAGTTGGCTCGATGAAGACTAGTTGATTGCTCCCCCATACTCCACTATGGGTGAGCCACTCTTCCGCACATCTTCACAAGTCCATTGTCACCACAATGGATGGCAAGCTTCAAGCATTTGATCTCTTCGTGATGCTTCACTTGAATTTGCACACCGCAACCTAACCCCACAAAGAACTCTCACGAAGACCATGGGTTAGTACACAAAGCGTAATGGACAATGCTTACCATACCATGGGATCACTTGATCCCTCTGTACATCTTGTACGCTTTGTGTGTTGATCAACTTGATTCACTCTTGACTTAGTCTTGATCAACCTTGATTCTTTTCCAACTCTCTTCATTTGGATGATGTCTTGAAGGTAAACATGAATGATCAAACAATCTTCTTCTTCAAGACATGCTTGCAATAAGCTCAACTCTCAAATGATCAATCTTTGGATAATTCCTTGAATAGCACTTTGGTCGACACAAACTCTCCTTGAAACCAACACATGTACTCCAAGAAAAGCCTATGGACAAAACCTTCAAATATAACTCAAGGAAACTATTAGTCCCTAGAGATTGCCATCAATTACCAAAACCAAACATGGGGGCACCACATGTTCTTTCAGCTGCTATCATTTCCATCAAAGAGCACAAAATTTGTCCCCAAACCCTCCCGGATGAACTTAAACTGTGGGATGACGGTGGTTGGGACTGGCAGATCCGACAACTTTCTGAATTTCACTTCGCTGTGGTTTTCCCTTCCAAGAGTAGCCTCAGGATGATCTCCTCCTACACAAGCTTCACCCTACCTCTCAACTAGCTCATTGTATCTGTGAAGGCGGCTTCCAATGGTGCTAAACCTATCTCCCCCCTCTCGGAAACCTGTGTTCTTGTGGATGATATCCCCCCTACTTTACGCTCTGCTAAATTCGTGATGGCCTTCGGTGAGTTGATCGGCAAGCCTATCATGGTATACCCAGAGTCCCTCTCTGTTCGTGGCCCAGTGCGTCTCAACTCTGGTGGTGGATCCCTTGTGCATTCATGGTTCTGTCGATGTCTTTCCTTTGTCGGATGGCTTCAGGTTGCAGGTCCGCGTGGAGGGCGGCGCCAATTCCCACACTCCTCCTCCTACCCCCGGCCGAGAACCGTGGCAGAGGGGGGATGATGCTGGCAACCTGAGCGGGGGCTCACACCCTCACTTCACAACTTCGGAATGGGACGGAGTGGGCTCAGAATCCAGGGAGCTCTTCAAAGATAATGCCCCGAAGAGCAAGGAGGATGGAAAAGATATGGTGGTAGAGAAAGTGTTTGATCAGGTTGCTCCGGTTGCTCCTCCTGCGGGTACTCCTGTGTCAGGGGTCTGCTCCAACCCGCCGGTCCATCCGGGCTCTCCGTCTTTGTCTGGCATTGAGGACCTGCCCGCCCCCCCCTCAACATGCTACGGCTGGATCCCTCCCCAAGCGCAAGTCATCTGTCTGAAAGTTCTCCGCTCATAGTCGGGCTTCTTCGGGCACCAAGCTCTCCACGGCGGGGCTCTGCCACCGCCTGGATGCTGACTTGGGTGAAGCGGCAGGCCATGCCTCTCTGGTGGTGCCGCGCTCTACTCCGATGCGCTCCCCTTCATCTACGGCGCGCAAAAGTGGTCGGGTCCGTGACAGTGGAGTTCGGGTGGCTGACAAGGTGGCCCGCCGTGCGGCGGTTCGTGATCTCCCTGCTTCAGGTACTCCTCAAGCCCAACCTCCGTCGGTTCCTTCTTTTTCACCCTCCTCCCCTATTAGGCTTGTTTTGCCTTCTTATTCGGATAATCATTTGACAAAGGTCCTCACGGACGTTGGGATATCGCTTGACCATAATGTTGGATCTCCTTCCTCCCTTCTTGCTCTAATAAGGGCCAATGAGGTGGCCCAGGCTGCTATCGCCAAAGCAAAATAGATTGCGGCAGCGCCTCCTGCCTCTTCGGTTGTGGCCGTGGGGGTGCAGAGGGGGGGGGGGTCCAACCAGTTCTGCTGCCCCCGGGGCCTCTGTGAAAAAGGGTGCTCCTAAACCCTGCTTGGCACCCTACAGGTCGAGCTTACACATTAAGAACTTGTCCTTCAAATGAAAGCGCTCTTTTGGAATATTAGAGGTTTCGGGGCTCGGGGGCGCCGGGACCAAATTAAAGACGTTGTCAAGGGCAATAACATTGATCTGGTCGGTTTGGTTGAAACCTTCAAATCCTCCTTCTCCCCCCACGAGCTCTCTGCCATTACGGGGGCTGATCGCTTCGACTAGAACTTCCTTCCTTCCTCGGGCCATTCGGGTGGCATTCTAATTGGCTCTAAACGTGATGTTTTTGACTTGTTACTTTCGATCATGGTATTTTTGGGGCCAGTTTCATGGTGTCCCACCATCAACTTAATACGCTTTGGGAGTTTATGATGGTCTACGGCCCGACAGACTACTCCCTCTCTCCCTTATTCTTGGATGAAATCTCTAATAAAGTCGATTCTTGTACTCTCCCCCTTCTGATCGGAGGCGATTTTAACTTGCTGCGCTCCCCGTCTGATAAGAATACCAATAATTTCTCCTGGGTGCTGGCAGATGCTTTTAACGATTTTATTAGTTCCTGCGCCCTCCGTGAGATTCCTAGGGTGAGATCTAGATACACATGGACTAATCATCAGATCTCTCCTATTCGCTCGGTCCTGGATCGTGTTCTCGTATGCCCGAGTTGGGACTCTCTTTTCCCGCTTGCAACTCTCAAAACTAAGGCTATTGTAAGCTTGGACCATGCACCTCTCATTCTTGACGCAGGGCTTCAACGTGCTTTCTCCCCCCTTGGTTCCAGTTTGATGCCTCCTGGCTGCTTGTTGAAGGCTTTCATGACCTCCTTGGCTCTAGAATCCATGACTTTCTTTCGACAGCCCGTCGCTCCTTCGGTCCTATGGATGATTGGCACCAATGCTCATACTTGCTGCACAAGTTTCTGCGTGGTTGGTCTCGTAATCATTCGGCCCAGGAACGTAGAGAAAAAACCCTTCTCTTGGCCTAGATCGATACTCTCGATTCTCGGGCTGATTCTTCTGGTCTCTCTGACTCTGAATGGGCTTTGCACTTCTCTCTTGAACGATCTTTGGTGCAGCTTCGTCGTCTTAATGAAATTTACTGGTGCCAGAGGGGCACGATTAACTGGATGCTTAAAGGTGACTCCCCCACGGCCTACTTTTTGCCATCGCCAATGGGAGGCGGCGTAGATGCCTGATTGATAGCTTGTTGATTGATGGTGTTAGGGTTTCTGACCAAGGCATCTGTTGACACACGAACACGTCACGTGTACCCTCGACGCCGGGGGTGATGCACCGCAGCTCACGTCGAAGGAGACCCGACCGACAGCGCGATACGCAAGACAGTCGACGGGCGCTTTTGCAGACCCGAAAACCCCACACCCCCGGGAGGGACCCCGTCAGGGAGTGCGGCTGCTATGGGCTGCACTAGGTCGATTCGCTCGCCCCTAGAGCCTCGGAATTCGCAGCTCTCAAACACGAAGAACAGCGAAGAATGAGAGAGAAAACGGTGGAGAGATAAAACGTAGATGAAAAAGTAGTATATTGATTTGTTCGATTGTGTGTTGTTTCAATCGGCCGTCACCCCCAACATATATAAGAGGCGGCTGGACTTCCCGTACAAGCAAAGGATTTATCTAGGCTTTCCTTACAAGAAAATTACATCAATTCATGTCCAAAACCCTAGTCAAATTCGGACTGGTTTTATCCGAACTTTCCAAAACTTGTTCGGTTTAAACTGGCTGCACCTTGCGGGTCCTTTTTGCGGTGGTAAACGATCCCGGATGAAAACAAGCCCAAAAGCAATCTTGACCGTTTCGACGAGACGAACAACTTTCATGTTGAAGGTTTTTGATCAGAGATCATCTTGAGGGTCAGATCGGTCTCGCAACACAGGCTATCTCCTCGCGCTACCCGTCAGACATGCGTCTGGTGGGGCGCGCCACATCTCGCCTCGTGACAGGGCTGCACTCCGATTGCTCTAACTTTTGCATACAAACTCGGATTTGAACGATTTTTATATCAAAATCAATCGTTTCGACGAGACGAAGACAGCCCGTGTAGATCATTTTTTCATTTGAGGTCTTCTTGGGGCTTAATCGGCTAAACTATACTTTGAATATAAGATCTTGGTACTTCGAGCATAGTTTCGGCCTTCGAGATGAAATTGGACGGCGATGTCCCAAATTTCAAAGATGTTCATATCAGTAATACGGAACTCTTTCATGTAGATCACTTCTCCATTTGAGTCCATCTAGATAATCATTTGAGCCCATCTTCAGCTTCTGGTCGGATTGACTATCACGACCTCCATCCCAGCAGGCCTTCCACCCGGGTAAGCTTTCCGCACCGACAAGGTTTCACCCCGGCAAGGATTTTACACCGCCAAGGGTTCTCCCTAGCTCGGCAAGGTTTCTACCCCGACAAGAGTTCCTCCTCGGCAAGGTTTCTACCCTGGCAAGAGTTCCTCTTCGGCAAAGTTTCTCCCTCGGCAAGATTTCACACCGGCAAGCTTCTTCGCCGGCAAGCTTTCCATGCCGGCAAGCTTTCCACGCCGGTAAGCCCTCACATCGGCAAGGTTTTACCCCGGCAAGGTTTCATTCAGCCGGCAAAGGCCGAATACTTTCTCACTCAGGGCCGGCCCGCGAAGTGTTGCCTCTAACTTTTGCAGACGAACCCTGATTCGTGACCATGCCAAAATCTGGTGTCAACACATGCCCCCCTGTTTTTCGGCAAAGCTTGTGTGCCGAAAAATAACTTGTATTGTGTTTGTTCTAAGGACGATGTCAACACTCCATCGGCCATTTATTTTCCTCAGGACGATAATCAGGTATCGGCCATGTTTGTGCTAAGGGCGATAATCATATATCGGCCATTGCCCACTCAGGCTTCTTGCCACACACTTGGGTGGTATTTCTTCAAGTACTTGCCATTGAGAGCTCGAGGTAACAGTGCCCCTTGTATGGATTCCACCAAATAAGAGTTTCCGGGAACTATTCTTGCAATTCTAAAAGGACCTTCCCAACTTGGAGACCACTTCCCGAATTTTCTGTCTCTTGAACCAATCGGGAGAATTACTTTCCAGACGAGATCGCCAACTTGAAAATTCTTCAACTTAACTTTCTTATTGTAAGCCCTTGCTACCCTCAACTTGTCCTTCTCTATGGCCTTCAAAGCAGCCAAACGTTTATCGGCAACCTCATCAATATTGTCCATCATCAAGTTATAAAAGTCCACTGCCGATAAATCATTTTGCTTGGCTATTCTCAAAGCATTCAAATTCACTTCCATCGGTAAAACAGCCTCTTGGCCGTATACTAGCTCATATGGAGTCACCTTTGTAGCACCATGTCTTGAGATCCTATGTGCCCACAAAGCTTCAGACAACAACTCATGCCATCTCCTTGGATTATCCTCAATCTTCTTCTTGATGAGCTTGATTAAAATTTTATTGCTAGACTCAGCTTGTCCATTAGCTTGGGCATAATACGGAGAGGAATTGAACAACTTTATATTATAAGATTCGGCAAACTCTCTGACTTGGTGTGACATAAAAGATGAACCTTGATCTGTAGTTAACGTTTGAGGAATACCGAATCTATGAATAATGTGCTCAGTTATGAATTGAATTACCTCCGTATGTGTCATGTTCTTGAGAAGTACTGCTTCAGACCATTTAGTGAAATAATCAGTTGCCACTAATACGAATCGATGCCCTTTTGAGGAAGATGGATGGATTTGTCCAATGAAGTCTAAACCCCAACCTCTGAAAGGCCACGGCTTGATAATATGATCTAACATAGCAGCATGAGCCAATTGAATATCACCAAATTTTTGACAAGCTTCACACCCCTTATAATATCTGAAGCAATCATTAATCATAGTCGGTCAATAAAACCCAGCACGTCGCAATAACCATTTCATCTTGGGAGCCGACTGATGAGTGCCACAAATGCCTTCATGTACCTCTCCCATAGCAACTCTTGCCTGGTCTTCGTCCAAGCACTTTAGAAGAACATCATCGACTGTTCGGCGATAAAGACCGTCATCTCTCACTGTATACTTGAAAGCCATACGCCGAATAGACCTGTCCACCCTTTCACTCGGATTGCACAAGTAATCAACAATGGGCTTCCTCCAATCGGTATTGTCACCTGCACTAGATTTTTTGTTAAGGGCCGAATCAGTGGGTTCTGGGTTCGGCCTCTCCTAAATTGGCAAGACAAGACATTGGTCTTTGAGAAATATGAAACATGCCATGATCAGCATGATAGCCGGATGCTTGCTGTGCCAACTCATTTGCTCTCCAATTGTCATGCCTAGATATATGAGTAATGCTAAAACAATCCAATGTAGAAATTATATCCAGACATTTATCAAGATAAACATTAAGTGATTCGTCCAAACACTGAAAGACTTTGGATACTTGCTGCACTACTAGTAACGAATCACCGTAAGCCTCAATATGTGTAACGCCTATAGCAAGTAACATCTCTAGGCCGAATAACAATGCTTCATATTCGGCTTGATTGTTTGTGCAAAAATATTCTAGGTGGCACGAGGCTTCAAAAACAGCACCATGAGGAGATATATAAACAATACCAACACCTTGGCCATTGCTACAAACTGAACCATCAAAGTATAATCTCCATGGTACTACTAAAACAAGGTTCATATCAATATCATGCTTGTCATTAGTCCGATGTTCAACAATGAAATTAGCAACAATTTGGCCTTTCATGGATTTTAGAGATTCATATGCCAAATCATATTCAATCAAAGCATAAGCCCACTTGCCAATTCTACCACTAAGAATTGGCCTATGCAACATGTATTTAATGACATCGGTCTGACAAGCTACTACACAAGCACTCGGCACTAAATAATGTCTCAATTTTGTGCAAGCATAATATAAGCATAGACATAATTTTTCAATAAATGTATACCTTGTCTCGGCATCCAATAAGCGCCTGCTCAAATATGTAATAGCATGCTCTTTTCTTTCGGTTTCTTGAGTCAAAACAGCACCAATAACTCCTTCCTCTGCTGCAATGTAAAGCCTGAAGGGTTCCCTATGCTTGGGTGCTTTCATCACCGGAGGAGTGCACAAATAATTCTTGATCATATCAAATGCTTCTTGCTGTTTTGCCCCCCAAGTGAAATCAACATCATTCTTTAACCGAAGGATAGGAGTAAACGCATCAACCTTCCCTGACAGATTAGCTATGAACCTCCTCAAGTAATTGACCTTGCCAAGGAACTTTTGCATATCTCTCTTGCATGTTGGGGCTTCCACTTTCTGTATGGCCTCTATCTTTTTGGGATCAATCTCTATGCCATCTTCATGGATAATGAAGCCCAAAAACTTACCAGCTGACACACCAAATGCACAGTTCAAAGGATTCATCTTTAGTCCATAGTTTTTCATTCTTTCAAAAGCTAAACGCAAATCGGCCAAGTGAGATTCAAAAGCATCCGATTTTACAACAATATCATCAATATAGACTTCAAGTATGACGCCGAGTAAATCATGAAAAATCAAATTCATAGCCCTTTGATATGTGGCGCCAGCATTTTTTAATCCGAATGTCATCACTGTCCACTCGAATAAACCAAGAAAACCAGGGCAACGAAAAGCTGTCTTGGACATGTCCTCTTCGGCCATAAAAAATTGATTGTATCCGGCATTACCATCTAGAAAGCTAATAACTTTATGTCTAAAAGCATCATTAATAAGCATATCGGCTATTGGCATGGGATACTCATCTTTGGGTGTAGCCCTATTCAGATCTCTGAAGTCAATGCACACCCTCAACTTGCCGGATCCTTTCTTTTCCACTGGGACAATGTTAGAAATCCACTCGACATACCTGCAAGGTCTAATAAAATTAGCTTTAAGCAAACGACCGATCTCTTCCTTGATCCGGTTATATGTTTTTGGATTAAACTTTCTGGCCGATTGTTTATATGGTCTAAAACCAGCCTTTATAGGTAACCGATGCTCCACTAGCTCTCGGCTTAAACCTGGCATCTCATGATATTCCCACGCAAAGCAACAGACATATTCTTTCAACAACTCGATCAACTTAGCTTTATGATCGGCTCTTAAATTTGCATTTACAAATGTCGGCCTAGGAGTTGAACCATCTCCTATATCTATCTCTTCTAATGGATCGGTCGATGTAAAACCTTGTCCTAATTTATCCATATCATCTAACTCTTCTATGGACTCATACATATCGTTCTCATTGGACCGATATTCTACAAGCCGCTTTTGTAACCACTCTGAGTTAGGATCCATTTAAACATATCATACCTTGGAGCCGATTGCATTCAGTCAGCTTTAAAGAGACGGGCACGAAACCATTCTTGGTTGCGCTGAGAAAATCAAACTCTGACAAGTCACGTCCCGTCAAGCAAGTAGCATTTGGGTGTTGCCAATCCACTGATGCCTCGGCCAAAGCAACACAGGTTGAGTTATCTGCATGAATGACTTCCACTTCATCATCAACCCACTGGATCAAAAACTGGTGCATAGTGGACGGCACGCACTGGTTTGCATGAACCCAATCACGGCCTAGTATGACATTATAGTTACCTTGCACCTCAGCGACAAAGAATGCGGTAGCCAAAGTTTTACTTCCCACCGTGAGTTCCACATACATCACACCTTTGGCTTCAGTTTTCTCTTTGCCTTCAAATCCATTGAGCACCATGTTGGTCTTTATCAACTCTTCATCATGCAGCCCCAATTTTTTGAAGACCGAATACGACATAAGATTCACCACAACACCACCATCAACAAGCATCCGAGTGAGCAGTGATCCATTGATATGACCTCTGAGATACAACGGTTTCAGATGCGTTACTGGGTTTTTTGGCTTCTCAAATATTGCATTTTTAGGGCCAAAATCCAGCTGAGCCACCTCCCCTTCCTCATCTACAGCTCGAAACTCAGCAGGTAAGTAATACACCATATTGATATCCATACCTTCATGAACTGGCGTAGACTCATAGTCCAACATGTCATCCTCTTCTTCAACTGCATCCACCGATTCTGAAATTTGTCCAAGTGAAGGAGAAGTAAGAAGTGTCGCAGACGATGTAATAGCTGTCGCATCATCCTCCTTTGGTGGCGCAGGTGCTGCTGTGATAGGCGTAGAAGCGACTGCATCTTGTATTTGTTTAGGCCTCCACACTTGTTTTGTAGGCACCATGGGCCGAGTGTCATTGAACAACTTATCCCTCTGCTTCTCGGCTTCTTGTTTTGTCATCTCTTGACTCCTTAATCTCTGTAATTTCCTCTTTTGTGTTTTTGTCAGCCTTGGAGGACACCACTTTGGCTGAGTGTATTTAGGATCTCTCATCTTTACTTGGCTGGTGTTTCCTTCAAGGTCATTAGCCGAGTACTTTGGCGCGATAGCAAGTATCGGCTCAGTCGGATCGTTATGCATAATCGGCTGTTGTATGGCAAATGTTTCGGAGCCCAAGATGAGTGAATCGGTATTAGTTTTTTCCTTGCCTTTGCTTGACTCGACCATTGCAGCACTTGGCGATTTAACACACCATTCTTGCTTGCCGACCCTTTTTTGATTATCTTGCACTGGCCGATTGACACCATTGTTCAAACGGCCTCGTGTGGGATAAAAAAGTCTCTCATCAACGGGCCTCCTTTGTTCTGCCCAACCCGGATGAAAAGCATAAGGGGCCATTGGGGGCTGCCTCCATCCTCCATTGAAATCCCCCACGTAGTATGGCACATAGGGGGGTGGCGGCATCCATGGTCCTAACGCCCATGACCCATATGGCCTTGCATGATGCTGAAATTCTTCTCGAGGAGGTGACCTTGAGCACTTCCAATTTGATGACCGGTTAGAGCTAGAACCGGCCGCATGATTGGCATACTTGGACAACAACATATCAAAAGTTGGCTTGATTTTCTTGTGCTGCACTTTTGCCTCATTCCTCTTCCACTTGCCAACTTCTGGACTCTTGGGTTTGACAAATTTAACTCGAGTATTTTCTTGTACTTGCGGTTGCCCCCCGAGTGTAGGATTCTTAATGGTGATTTTGATTGTCTCCTTGCCACAGGGTTGCTTGTCAAGCACAACCTGTCTCCCCAAGACCTTGTCGCCCTCCTTGTCTTTCTTGGGCTCACCAACAATGACATTAGCTTTATTAGCAGATTCGGCAACCTCCGGCCGAATGAGTAGCTTCTTTCCCTCCAAATCCATGTTATTCATTGGAAAAGGCTGTTTATCAACTTGCATCTCAGAAAAGTTCAATCGTCCGTCATTAATGGCCGATTGTATCTGTCGTCGAAAAACATTGCAATCATTAGTAGCATGAGAAAAAGAATTATGATACTTGCAGTAAGCGCGCCGTTTCAGCTCTTCAAACGGCGGTAATGTATGAGATATTCTAATAATCTTAGCCTGCAGCAAAGCGTCAAATATTCTATCACACTTTAGCAATGTTAAAAGTAAACTTCATCTCCTCATCACGATTCTTATGAATCGGTTTTAGATCATTGCAAGTAAAGAGTTTGGCCTTAGATGGCCAAACAAATTCAGTAGAAAAAACATCACCCTCATCGTCCAAGTGATCACTATCATATTCCACCATATTCATCTTTGGACGATCGGCTTTGTATCTATGCACTTCTTTGAGGTCTTTGCTTCGGCTTTCCTGAGCCAAAGCCCTTTGTAAGACTTGGTTGATATTTAAGAACTCATAGCCTTCTAGCTTCTCTCTAATGGGAGTTCTCAAACCACTCAGCACTAGGTCCGCCAAGTCCCTCTCGGTTATCACCAAACTAAAACACCGATTTTTTGTTTCTCTGAATCTCTTGACGTATTCGGAGACCGATTCATCGTGCTTCTGTTTAACCGATGTTAGATGTGACAACTTGAGTTCATTGTCGCCGCTATAAAAGTGATCATGAAACTTCTGCTCTAGCTGCGACCAAACCCGAATGGAACCATGTGGTAAAGAAGAAAACCATGAAAATGCGGTACCAGTTAATGATAAAGGAAATAAACGCACTTTCAATTCATTCAATGAGCCTGCCTCACCTAATTGTGCTAAATACTGACTAACATGCTCCCATGTGGTTTTTGTGCCTTCTCCATTAAACTTAACAAAATCAGGAATTTTATATCCTGGAGGGCACTGTATGGCATCAAAATACTCGGGGTACGACTTTTGGTAAATCCGATTCTGAGGTAACTCAACTCCAAAATTCTCTCGAAGCATCTTAGCCATCTCCTCTCTAAGATTAGCTAGACCAACATCCATAGTGGACGATGAAGCTTGTGGCAGTGGCATAGGAGGAGTAGGGTTACTAGCTGTAGGTAAGAATTGTGGCATGTATGTCGACCCATAATTTGGTAGTGGTCGAGTGGTTGCAGCTGTAGGTAGGGTTTGGTTCGGCGTTGCCACCGAACCTGGCATGCTCATGATAGGACTAATGGGTGTAGCCACAATCTGATTTGTTTGGGTAGGATAATAAGCCATCGGCACGGGAGGCGCCGATGTAATAGGTAAAGCCAGATTATGGTTTTGCACACTAGCAGCTACACCATCATTACCACTAGACGATTGAGATGTATTCTTCTGAGCATTAGTATTTTCTATGAAAGTTTGGTAGACTAGATTGTTACCATCAGCAATACGACTTTCAATCTCAGCCCACTGCTCAGGAGAAAAGGCAGTACTTACAGAGGGTTTAACCTGCTCGGCTTGAAGAGGAGGGAACTTGATTTCCTCAATCGGAGTGATGTTGCCTTGGCGATCCTTCTTGAATTTTGCAAGGAATTCCTGTAAGTCCTTCTCCTCGTGAGCCTTCTTGTACTCCACATAAAGTTGGCGATGACCGGCCGATATCTCATCAAGACTGGGCTTAATGATGTTATCGGCGTCTACCTCAGATGGCTTGGGAATATCAGACATGGTGGATGATGATGATTGATCTTCGTTCCCCAGCGGAGTCGCCAAAAAGTGTGTTGACACACGAACACGTCACGTGTACCCTCGACGCCGGGGGTGATGCACCGCAGCTCACGTCGAAGGAGACCCGACCGACAGCGCGATACGCAAGACAGTCGACGGGCGCTTTTGCAGACCCGAAAACCCCACACCCCCGGGAGGGACCCCGTCAGGGAGTGCGGCGGCTATGGGCTGCCCTAGGTCGATTCGCTCACCCCTAGAGCCTCGGAATTTGCAGCTCTCAAACACGAAGAACAGCGAAGAACGAGAGAGAAAAATGGTGGAGAGATAAAACGTAGATGAAAAAGTAGTATATTGATTTGTTCGATTGTGTGTTGTTTCAATCGGCTGTCACCCTCAACATATATAAGAGGCGGCTGGACTTCCCGTACAAGCAAAGGATTTATCTAGGCTTTCCTTACAATAAAATTACATCAATTCATGTCCAAAACCCTAGTCAAATTCGGACTGGTTTTATCCGAACTTTCCAAAACTTGTTCGATTTAAACTGGCTGCACCTTGCGGGTCCTTTTTGCGGTGGTAAATGATCTCAGATGAAAACAAGCCCAAAAGCAATCTTGACCGTTTCGACGAGACGAACAACTTTCATGTTGAAGGTTTTTTGATCAGAGATCGTCTTGAGGGTCAGATCGGTCTCGCAACACAGGCTATCTCCTCGCGCTACCCGTCAGACATGTGTCTGGTGGGGCGCGCCACATCTCGCCTCGTGACAGGGCTGCACTCCGATTGCTCTAACTTTTGCATATGGACTCGGATTTGAACGATTTTTATATCAAAATCGATCGTTTCGACGAGACGAAGACAACCCGTGTAGATCATTTTTTTCATTTGAGGTCGTCTTGGGGCTTAATCGGCTAAACTGTATTTTGAATATAAGATCTTGGTACTTCGAGCATAGTTTCGGCCTTCGAGATGAAATCGGACGGCGATGTTCCAAATTTCAAAGATGTTCATATCAACAATACGAAACTCTTTCATGTAGATCACTTTTCCATTTGAGTCCATCTAGATAATCATTTGAGCCCATCTTCAGCTTCTGGTCGGATTGACTACCACAACCTCCACCCCGGCAGGCCTTCCACCCGAGTAAGCTTTCCGCACTGACAAGGTTTCACCCCGACAAGGCTTTTACACAGGCAAGGGTTCTCCCTAGCTCGGCAAGGTTTCTACCCCGGCAAGAGTTCCTCCTCGGCAAGGTTTCTACCCCGGCAAGAGTTCCTCTTCGGCAAAGTTTCTCCCTCGGCAAGATTTCACACCGGCAAGCTTCTTCGCCGGCAAGCTTTCCATGCCGGCAAGCTTCTCCGCCGGCAGGCTTTCCACACCGGTAAGCCCTCACATCGGCAAGGTTTTACCCCGACAAGGTTTCATTCAGCCGGCAAAGGCCGAATACTTTCTCACTCAGGGCCGGCCCGTGAAGTGTTGCCTCTAACTTTTGCATACGAACCCTGATTCGTGACCATGCCAAAATCTGGTGTCAACAGCATCATCATGAGTCACATAGTCGAATTTTTCTCCTCCCTCCTCTCTGCCAAACCTGATCAGGGGTTCAGACTATCTTCTAATTTTTGGGGCCAAGGGGTTAGGGTATCCCTGGAAGAAAACCTCCCCCTGTTGATTCCTTTTTCTGAAGAGGAGATTTACTCCGCTATTAACAAAGCCAATGCTAACTCTGCATCTAGCCTGAATGGCTTCTCTATTCCTTTCTTTAAAATTTCTGGCCCCAACTCAAGGCTCTTATCTGTGCGGTTATTCAAGGATTTTGTTTGGGGGCGGTGGACATCTCCAGGCTCAACTATGCTGTCATCTCTCTCATTCCCAAGATTAAGGGTGGAGAGCTCATTTCCCAATTTAGACCCATTGCTCTTATTAATAACTTTGCCAAATTCCCCGCCAAGTGTTTGGCTTCTCGTCTGACACCGGTGACTCATCGTACTCTTTCCCCTACTCAATCTGCCTTTGTCAAGGGGCGTTTCATTCTTGATGGGGTCCTCTGTCTGCATGAGATCATTCATGATATCCACAATTCAGGCAGCAAGACTGTTATTCTTAAACTGGACTTTGAAAAAGCCTATGATTCTGTGAGCTAGGGCTTCCTAAGACAAGTGTTGTTGGCTAAGGGCTTTGATGGTGGTGTAGTTCATCAAATTATGCAGTTGGTCATGGGTGGCCATAGTGCCATCTCTGTTAATGGGAAAGTTAGCAACTTTTTTAAAAATTCTAGAGGCCTTAGGCAAGGTGACCCGACCTCTCCCATCCTCTTTAACTTTGTAGCGGACGCCCTCTCTAATATCCTGTCTAGGGCCACGGGGGCTGGCCACATTAATCTTGTTAGCTCCCACCTTATCCTGGAAGGGATCACTCACCTTCAGTATGCGGATGACATGATTATTATGGTGGAACTCAATGATCATTGCATTGCCCATCTCAAATTTTTCCTCCTTTGCTTTGAGGCACTTTCTGGACTAAAAATCATTTTCTCCAAGAGTGAAGTCATTGTCACTGGGGTCTCGGGCACTGAGGCCTCACGTGTTGCCCGCTTACTGAATTGCCCTCTTGGCACCTTCCCTCTTAAATATATGGGTCTGCCAATTATGTCTGACAAGATCTTGGCTAAAGATTTTGCTCCTATGGTGGCCGAGGTTGGCAATCGTGTCATGCCCTGGAGGGGCAGATATAATACCCAGGTCGGGAAAGTAGCCTTGATCAATGCCTACCTTTCTTCTCTCCCTATGTTCCTTATAGGATTCTATTTGCTTACGAATGGCACCCACGCCGGGTTTGATGAACATAGATGCGTTTTTTACTGGAACGCGGCTGATAACAAACACAAGTATCGCATGATCAAATGGGACCATATTTGCAGACAAAAAAGCCTTGGGGGCTGGGTATCATTAACACTTTAATCATGAACAAATGCCTGATCATCAAATGGTGGTGGAAGATCATGACCATTACCTCGGATAAGCCTCTTTGGTACAACATCCTCAAAGCTAAATACTTCCCTTCTTCTAGTCCTATGTTTGCCCGCGCCTCGGGGGCCTCTCAGTTCTAGAGAGACCTCGTTAAACTTAGGCCTATCTTCCAAGGTCTCGTAAAGTTTGTTGTTTGCAACGGCAGGTCCACTAGGTTCTGGCTTGATTGGTGGTGCGGTTCGTCCATGTTGGCAGTTTCTTTTCCTGTTCTTTTTTCTTACTGCTCTGATCTTGAGATCTCAATCTTTGAGATCGCCTCCAATAACTGGGATCTGCATCTGCATCGCTCCCTCTCTCCTGAAGAGTTGGCTGATTGACAGCGCCTTGTTGCCTTCTTCCCTATGCTCTCGGAGGAGGAGGACACGATGGTCTGGCCCCACTCCCCTTCGGGTCGTTTTTCTGTGAAATCATTATATGGTAAGATGATTTCGGGGTCCACCACTTCCAATTTCAAGTGGATCTGGAGGCCTCGCATCCCTCCTAAGATTAAGATTTTCCTCTGGCAAGCCTCCCGCGGACGGTTGCCGGCTGGTGACCAGATCCGCAAACGCAACGGCCCTGGGTCTGATCGATGCACCTTGTGTGGGCTTAGAGAAGATACGATGCATTTTTTCTTTCATTCTGTATTGGCTAAATTATTCTGGTGTTGTGTCAGATCTTGGTTGCGTGCTCCCTGGAGACCATCTTCTTTTTCTGATCTTCGACTCTTGGCTAATAACTTGGTTGGGGCCCAGAGGAGAATGTTTTGGGTGGGCTTCGCAGCGATTTGTTGGACTCTTTGGACGACAAAAAACAAATATACTATTGAACATGTCTTTCCTACTAAACCTGTTGATTGCTTATTTAAAACTTGCATATTCTTGCAGCAGTGGAGATTATTGACTAAGGAGGAGGACACGGATGCGTTCGACATGATGATATCCAAGATTCGGGCTTCTGCTATC
Source organism: Triticum aestivum (assembly GCF_018294505.1). Taxonomy (NCBI): domain Eukaryota; kingdom Viridiplantae; phylum Streptophyta; class Magnoliopsida; order Poales; family Poaceae; genus Triticum; species Triticum aestivum. The sequence goes on along the minus strand of NC_057800.1, from coordinate 165,443,444 downwards.
TCCCTTTCTCCAGTTCAAGCAGGCAATTAGGAGTCGTTGGCCTTGTTGTTGCTGTCTTTAGTCCTTCCGGCATGCGTGTCGTGTATTGGCCTGGGAGCCATGTACGTTCTACTTTAGTCTATGCGGTTCTAGGCGTGCTATGTGGTTGATTGTTGTGGTTGTTATGACTCTGCCCGGTGGCTTTATTTATAAAGTCGAGCTCTGGCCTTTTCTCTAAAAAAAAGAAGAGGGTTGGCCGGTTAATTAATGGAAGACAGGGCAAAAACCGTCACAACACGCTCGCAAAAACTAGGCACCCTAGGTGAACTGGCAGCCCACACAAGAACAAACACGTCGACTAGGAGAAAAGCGCCATTAAGGTTGCAACCCGGTGTCATCGTCATCACACCTTTGCGATGGCGACTCTGACTCCATCATCGACGGCCACCAACTAGCTTGCACCGCAAAAAGCGCTAAGGCCTGCGCTGATCGAAGCCAAATAGTCAATCGATGACCAGGCAGCTTCGACTTTGTCGACGAGCATTGTAGGAGAAAAGCGTTGGGCCTACGCCGAAACCGACTACCCACCTCGTGTCATCGTCACCGCAAGGTCCTCCTCAGCAGCACTAACTTTCATAGAGACAAAGTGAGCACAACAACCCCTTGAACACGAGGAAGAGACCGACCACCAGAGCACAACCGCAAACCTGACTCCACCTAAGCCGCCATCGTTGCCACAAACAGGAAGCTGCACAAACCTCTGCATCATCGGACGGACACCTGCCAACCGCAATGTCGCAAGCGTCCGACCCCTGGAGCACGCAAATAGGATCCGAAACTCTTCAAGATGACGCCCCAAAGAGGGAAACGATGATGTCGATGGCGTCTCCCAACCCCGCGGGGCCTTAGGCTTTCACCTGAAGACCTGGATTCGAGGGTATGCAGGGGGTAAACTCCACGATGGCGCCTCCAATGAGGTAACACGACGTCCATGGACGCTGATGCCATCGGGCACCCAAAGCCCATCAAGCTTTAGCCAGGATCACCACCGAACACCACACTCCACGCACCGCACCTCTGCCTAGCTTGCACACCTCTCACGAAGCAGCCACGGCATGACCAAGTAGGAGACACAACAATTATCACCGCCAACTTGTTCGGCCGTATTTAACCCTTTAGAGCAACTCCAACCGAACGAATCATTTTGTCCGCTCACGTTCGTCTGGGTCACCGCGGAAAAAAACGATGGCCCAACATGCCGACCCATTCCCAAAATCGGTCCACTTCACGTTTGCGTAGACCCCTTTCTGGCCCAAATACGCGTCCCTTCGGTGTCGTCCCCTTAGTGTCTGCCGTGGCCCCACATGTCGGTCGACCAACAACCCAAGCAGTCATAATTAATGCGGTCACCTACCGAAGGCCCGCCTGGCAGTGTGTGCATGGGCCGCATGGCCGTCCTTTTTAATGGACGCGTGTGGCGGGGCCGGCCTCATCCACTCCTCCCGTCCACATCTTGCCACCTTTGCTCCCTCGCCGGCGACTAGGAAACCCTAGCTAGCTAGCCAGCCCCAAACCCTAGCAAAGCCATGGGCATCTTCAGGGGGAGGGGGGAAGGGGAGGTTCCGCGACGGAGCGAGCTCTTCCCGCGGGCTCCTTCCTGCACCGCCGCCGGCTAGACGCGGCACGCCACCATGGGAGCAGGAACGGTTGCACATCCTAGTCCACCAGGCGCGGTAGCACTGGGAGTACCGTCAGCCCCTGCTATATCCAGATGTGAACTTGTCGCACGACTGGCATTTGGACCCGCAGCGCATCCCCATCCCGGCGGCGCCGCGGTCCACGAGGGCAGACGCGGAGGAGGTTTCCTGGCGGTGTGAGCTGAGCTCCTTACGCCGGAGCAGCGCGTCATACGTGCCTACGCGCCAGACTCTCCTAACTGGGAGCGCTGGTTTGCGCTAGAGCATGAGGAGGAGTGCCGCCTCGGTGCCCACATCGACCACGACGTTCCACGCCGCCCGTGCGGGTAAAACCGGAGGAAGAGCAGGCAGAGGCGGACTACCAAGCCGCCCTCGAGGAGGCCCTGTAGCACGCGTTGGAGGCGAGCCGGCTCGAGGAGGACGCCCATTGGGATGGGCTGGAGCAAGCTCTTGCTCTGTGCGCAGCGAGGGACTACGTCCACGTGCCCTTGTTCGTGTCGCCACGGCCGCCGTCGCCGACCCTCGTCGAGCCAAAGGCCGAGCCAGAGCTGGAGCCGAAGCGCGAGCTAACGCCCACACGGAAGTGGTCACCGCCACCCCCCACTTGGCCTCAGGAGTCCTATTTGTGGACCGACCAGCTCCGCGAGTGGGTGAGTGCGCCTCCCTGCTACTTCGCCTCCACGCTGGATGAGGAGGCGACCCACTTGAGCGCTGGAAGGCGCATTGGATCGTGAAGGAGGGGGTCGACGCCGAATTGCAGATGCGTTGGGAGTAGCAGCAGCGACGCGAGGAGGAGGAGGAGGAGGAGCACGCCCGCCTCGCCGCAATGCCGCCGCCGTAGCAGATGCCGGAGGAGGCTGACCTGGCGGCCTATCAAGCCTCGTTCGGTTGGGCTGGGCCGCCTCCTGTCTTCATCGTCCTCACCGGCGGCGGCAAGGGCAAGGCGGTCTATTAGGGCAGCGTGTGGGCGTTTATTAGAATTTGTAATTTTTTTGTTATGTTTAAGTGGACTTTGGCCGGCGTTTGACCGGTCATTTATGTATAATTATACTTAATTACGTCAGTGTCGGGCACGTCGGCAAAAATGTATATGCCTTCCAATGAGTGCACCTGCCGACCCAAATAAAAACGCGTTGGAGTTGCTCTTACCCTAATTTTTTTTAGCAATTTTATCCTTGGGGTTGCCTAGAAGCACCTCCATGCAATTTTACGAGAATAACCTGCGGAAAAATAGACTGCACACAATTAAAGAGACAGAAGAGAGTCGTAAAATACTAGTATCTCTCTCTTCTCTTTCTCTGTCAAAGAGCGCAGGATATGTGTTGAAAAAGATGGGTGGGCTGAAGGGAGTGCGGGATGAGTACTATGCCCATCACCGTCGTGCGACAGTGATCGCTCGACTGAAGTGTCCGAAGCCGACGACCGGTCCACGCTCCGGGCTTGGCCGTATCTTGCGTCAGACGAAAGCCAAGCTGCGTGCGCGTGATGTTCGGCCGGATGCGTCCATGCGTGCCTCTCTTTTTCCCGAAAAAGAGAAAATGTTTCCATTTTCCGTATCCACGTCCCGTCTTCTTCTTATCTCGTGCTTATCTTGCTATATAAACCCGTATATATATACATGGAAAAAGGAGTCGCGGGCAGGCTGGCACTTTCCACTCCTGTATGCACGCGAGATTCCCGGCCTTTTAACCTAGCATAGCACAGAGGCACGCACAGCACAGGTAGTAGGTCCTATGGCCGTAGGAGGAACGCAGGCTACAGATCACATGCCGGATTTCGCCATTGTCGCTTCCTTTCAGAGTCTCAGGGAAAAGGAAGGGCTCCCAAAACGAGCAGGAGAAGAGAATCACCGGACGCGCGCCCCTGATCACGGCCACGATGCCAAATATGCGTATGGTAACCCCGGCTTGCGGTTGCAGAGGGGGACGCGGTGCACCGTGCTTGGGGCCGGTCCGTCTGGTCTGGTCTTGCGGGGCGGAGGCGGGGCAGGCAAAAGCGCCGGTTGGGGCCGAGCTTTGCCTCCCCGGCACGCAAGCGCCCTCCCCATCCGTGTGGTGTGACCCCGGGTTCCCCTCCCCGCAAACCCGGGCTCGGGCTCGCGCACGGGCGCAGTTGGGCCACTAACAGGTGGGCCCGAAAGCAAGTTGGCCCACCTGTCAGTAACCCAACTGCGCCCTGCAGTACGTCAGGGGAGCCGAGTCCCCCTGACCGGCCGTCTCCTCCCCCTCCTGCACTCTTTTTCTCGCCTCGCTCTTTTTCTCGCCTACTACTGGCGACTGCACCACTACTACTGACTGTTCCCCTTCGGCGCTTCCCTTCCCTCCCCTTCCCCGGCGACCGGTGTCGGCGCCAGGACCGACGGAGCAGGCGAGGGTTCCGGTCTGCTCCTCCTCCGACTCCCTCCTGCTCTGCTCTGCTCTGTTCTCCTCCGTGATCGTGCTGGTTTGCTCGCTTCTTTCTTCAGTACCTCGCGATGGTGCTCTACTCTTTTGATTGATTGTGCGATCTGGGGAGGAGGAGGGAGGGGATGCCCCCGAGATTCTGCAATCATCTTTCGGTTTCTTTCTGGCCTTGTGGAGTTATTGTCATGATGCGATGATACTCTTTGCCCCCATGATGTTTTGTTTTCTTTCTCTCTCCTGCGGTGTGATGTTCTTGCGTGCTTTGTTTCGTTTTGTCTGTTGCTGGGTTTGGTCGTGTCGTGGGTCCATTGGCCCGACCATGGCGTCACTCAGGCACTGATTGGAGTGCCTGGGTTTTGTACTACATAAACAACTCACTGGGGCCGACGAACATGAGTTCTTCATATATTATATATATATAAAGCGGAAAGGAGAACAAGAAATCAACTAAGTGGGAAAAAAAGTTCCTCCTGTCCAAGATTATCATGTTCTTCACTTCCATGCATATGTCGTTCATGCGCATGCGTCGATTTACCTCTGTTATCCGCCTAATTGCGTCATCTTTCTTTCTAGCTGTTGGTTCCAAATCCAATGGCGTTTCATGCTTTTCAGGTGCTTTCTCTGTGGCGTGGATTGGATTAGAGGATGGTTCTCAAGAAGCTGCTTCAATTCTTTGGAGTTGGCAAGAAAAAGAAGAAGAATTCCAACAAAAAAGGTGATGATGTACCTTCCCTGGTTAACTTGGTTTATTTCTCAGCGGGGGGTGCGCATCACATGATCACTGGATGCTCCTTGCCCTCTTTAAAACAATAACCTGGTTTGTCCAATGGTGGTCTCATCCGATAACCATGTGTTTCTTTTTTTGGGTAATGATGATGCATGTGTGTGTTCTTGGTGAAACTGCATACCAATGGGGCAGTCGTAAGTTGTTGGAATAACAGAATAATTAGAGCCTGTTGTATGGTCCAGGTAGTTATGTCAGGATGCTTAAATCTTTATACACTTATTTGTCTTGATTGTGTTGGACCTACTCAAGTATGATATCATTGATAGAATCTGAATGCTACTATGTTATAGTTGGATATAAACTGGCATATGAATGCATGTCTGTGATGATCGACGATGTTTTGGAGTTTGTTATATCAAACCAATTACTTGTTGGAAAAACATTTTATAGAACTTGTTATTTCCCTGAATGTTCTAATGAATGGTTCTATTTATGCAGGCAAGTCCATCGACCCTCTTTGGCAAGGTAGCTTCGGATGACCAATGTTAAATTTTGAAATGTTCTGTTTGTGCCTCCTGATTGGTTTTTTTATTTTTATACTTTAAATGGCATCTGATAGTATCTGAGAAATATCTATTACAATTTATTTTTCACTTGCAGTACTGATTACAGCCCTCAAATGGGTATCTGAGTTGTGACTCTTGACTATAAAATACTTATGTCATTCTTACTACATGCGAAAGAAGATGCACGATGCAGCTACTTCAGTGGTTGTACTTCCATTATCTGAAAAAAAATGCAGCCTCTTAGAAATATAGGAGTCTGTATCACTGGTTTCAGGAAGCAATTAGTTTAGTGCTCTGTGTAAACAAGGGCTGGATGTCAGGGATATACTACATGTATTGTTTCATGCTTGAGGAAATTACAACTATTAGCTTAATGTTATGTAGATTTTACACTGTACCATTCCTTTATGGCTTCTTGCTTTCACTAAATTTAACATGACATTTAGCTGGCTTTCATTAGGAATGAGAGCAGGCATTAATGAAATGGCATTAACCTGTCGTTGAACTGGTAGAGGTTTCAGACCAATTTTAATGAAACCTTGATGTTAGTGCTCCCAGCAAAGAAATACTTTACAATTGGCAGGGATAGCACCATTAAGAAAGCTGATAACCAGCTACTAGTAAATTTTTGGAATGTGTCTTTTATCCTTGATGATGGGCAATCCATGTGATGGAGGAACCACATAGGCATTGTTGCTGTGGCCCCCAACGAGATGAGTGATCTTGGCTGCATTAGATGGGATCCCATCCTGTACAGGCTTGTTCTTCTTCTAAATTAAAATGCCGTAGTTGCTAGTGCCTGTTGGTCGAGTTTCTCCCCCTCTGTATCTGTCCAAAATTCTAAAAGTATGTACATATGTGGTGATAACATTCATACTTAGGTCATAATCTTCTGAATTCAGGTGCTAGTGCTGCTCCACACTCCACTGTAAACGTCCTTGCAAGTAACATTCTTTTGAATCCCTGTTCAAGTGGGTCTGGTAATGTGTTGTCACTGCAAAAACATGAACCTGAATGTTCAAGTAACATCTCATCGGCGATAAAGGCAGTAGATGGATCTGAGAACGAGGATCACAAGTTATTTAACCAATTTGACGTTGTTCAAGATTACTCTGACCACCACTATGCAAAGACCTCAACAGGGAAGGTATGCTATGTCCTTTTTTGAACTCTATATCTATTGGGTTCAACTGTGAATTAATTTCCTGCCACCAATATGTGAACAGACGAGCAAAGATTGGACGAAAACAATCCAAAATGAATGGAAGCTTCTACAGAGAGATCTACCTGGTCGGTACATATATTTCTTTATGATTGGAGTATATAATTTTTATCATCCAACTATCATGACATTGACGACGAATACTGAAAGCATCCAATGGTCCTTTATTATTGTCATCAAACTGTTGTTTGTGCTAATTATATCTAATTTATTTGACCTGCTAAATATAGTATGCTAAATATTTGTTGACTTCAACGTAGTATCACATTCACAACACCGTATCTGAACTTCATTAGGATATGCTCATTGATTCTTCTAACTTGATTGAGTTGTGTGTGCTTTAACTAATGTCCCCCCAGTGGAAGAATTCCTTGATACCATTTTTGTATGTACTAGTGTCCCCCCAGTCTGTAACTATAGAAACTTTAATGAATGGTACTATTGTTTCCATATAGGCATCGTTCTCTGCATTTCTTGGCCCTTTTCTGGCAACATCTAGTATGTACACCGGGGTTTAGGTGCACTCCTGCAATAAGCCCCTAAGACAACAATTAAAAAAGTCATGATTATTTTAGAACTCCTTTCCTATCATATTGGATATACCGTGTCAGATAGTATCATTCAATACTTGGAGAAGAATGGGAAAAATGGAAAAAATAGTAACTGTTAAATCATGTTGGCATATCACTAACCCTAACCTAATTTGTCAGCGACTCATGTCATATTTGCACTGCAGCCTTTCTTTTAGAGGATTTACACCTGAAATCACTTTTTTATTAATAAAAACGTGGGTCTCAATTTGGTTTCAAATTATGCAGGATCTATATATGTTAGAGTTTATGAGGACAGGATTGATCTGCTAAGGGCTGCTATTGTTGGGCCTTCTGGAACTCCATATCATGACGGTCTTTTCTTCTTTGATGTTCGTTTTCCTCCTGAGTACCCGCGATGTCCACCGGTAAGTTGGCACTTCACACCCACCTTCCCCTTCTTTTTCAGATTTATCACCACAAATGCAATCTCTTAACAATTACCTATCCAATATGCACAGAAAGTGTACTACCATTCAGGTGGGCTTCGACTAAATCCAAACCTGTATGAGAGTGGAAAGGTGTGCCTTAGCCTGCTGAACACTTGGTGGGGTTCTGGATGTGAGAAGTGGAGCAAGTCGAATTCCACCATGCTGCAGGTGTTGATCTCCATCCAGGGCCTTGTGTTGAATGATAAACCATATTTTAATGAGCCAGGCTACAAAAACACGGTTAATACACCTCTTGGTGAAAAGCATTCCATGGCATATAATCAGACTGCATTTGTACTATCCTGCAAGACTATGTTGTATTCACTTCGGAAGCCTCCAATGGTAATTACAGAACCCTCATTTCTTGCCATCGTAAATAGATGTCTTGGTTACTCTTCATGGCGTAAAAGAAGATTCTCAGTTGACATGGTTACAAAATTGCTGATACCCGTCCTTAAAATAAACTGCATAGATGCATATTGGGTTAGAATAAGCTCCGACGATACATAAGTAAATCAAAATCTTTTGTGTTATCATTTTTTACGATGAACATGGAAGCATATCTTTTTTATTCTGAACAATTTGAGAAACAATCACAGATTACTGGGACGCCCTAATAGCTAAATTTTGTTTCTGTTGTAACAATTGTACCTGCCATCTCCTTAATTCCTTTTTAACTGTGATAAGTCAGCTCTGTAACGTTAGACAATCTGCACCCATAGAGAGAGGAGTTGTTTCTTGTGAGTTGTGACATGAAATTACCAACTTCAAATTTTCCACATCTTCATAACACCTTATATTTTTATTAATGGAATGTTGAACAAATAGAGCAAGAAAAATGTGTTTCTGAAATATCACCACCATTGCGCACCAGTATTTTCTAAAGAAAACCGAGGTCCCATCCCAAGTGGAACTGGTTTGTACTCCCTCTGTTCCTAAATATAAGTCTTTTTAGAGATTTCAATATGGACTACATACGGATGTATATAGACATATTTTAGAATGTAGGTTCACTCATTTTGCTCCGTATGTAGCTCATATTAGAATCTCTAAAAAGACTTATATTTAGGAATGGAGGGAGGTAGCACATAGCAAAAAATACATCCTTCAGTTTTGTACCACATGTGCATTGTTCTTCATGCCACCGAATTCATTCTTACAAGCCTTTCACCTGGTGCAGCATTTTGAGACCCTTGTCGTGCACCATTTCCACGAGCGGGAGCGTGCCATCCTGGACGCATGCAGCGCATACGCGTCTGGCATTATCGTCGGATCATCGGTCAGGGATGGCGCGAAGTACGCCTGCGATAAGTGCTTTGCCGGTTTCAAGAAGTCTCTGGATGCACACACCGAACTTCTCGCAAAGGAGTTGGCTAAGAACAGAGCTCAAGCGCTGGAACTGAAGGGAGACACGCCAGCTGCAGATGAGATCGCGTCTACCAGCTAGGGTTCTTGGGCTACCTGACCATTGCTAAATTCACCTACTTAGGGAGTAACTCGGAAGAAAAAGGGTGTGTAAATCACAATCCACACGAAAGTTATGGAAGAAGTCCAGGGGTGGTGGTATAACTGTAGATGAATTGGTCGTAGTTTAGGCCGTTTCTGGAAGATGAAATTTCGCCACGTTATATGTCTACCTCACTTTGTGATTTTATACATGCTTGGTGCATGAGGTGTTGATAGCTTCAGTGCCTCTGGAAGTGTGAATAGAACATGTGCCACTTTTATGACCACTAGCAAAATAAAAACAAGGAGGCAAAACAAAAGGATATTACAAAACTTCAGTCATGTGCACAATCTTCAGCTTTCAGGTTAGAAAGATAAGCAGACATGTCTAATCTAATCTAACTATAAAAGAATGTCTGCATCTCACAAAACTTGATAGTTCAATTAGCAGCCGTTAGCAAATGAGACATCTCATCAGGTATATAACGGAAATCACAACAGTACAGTACAGTACAGGAGGTTTATACAGTGATATAAGAACACGGGGTATCTGTATCTGTATCTATGGTGTCCAGTAGTCCTACAAGCACTCAAAAAACCCGATGCAGCTCTAGAAATACTCGAACTGGCCGGAGCCCGTCTTGGCTGCCGCAACAGCGCCCGTCGACAAGCTGCTCAGAGTGGTGCCAAGGCCACGCTCTGCCGTCTTCTTCTCTTTGCCTAGGTACTGCCTAAAGTCGACGGGGTCCGGCACCGACGGCGGGTGAGCGCTCCTGACGAGCGCCCAGTTCACCCCCTCGAAGAACGGGTGCTGCTTGATCTCGGTGGCGCCCCTCTTGGTCGCGATCCTCTTCTGGGGGTCCTTGGTCAGCAGTCCCCGGATGAGGTCCCGCGCGACGTTGCTCACCGGCGGGCTCTCCGGGAACCGCAGCGGCTGCTCCACCACGTTGCTCAGCGTGGCGCGGTTGCCGTTGCCCTTGAACGGTGTCATGCCGTGCAGCAGCTCATAGAGGAAGATACCGAAGGTCCACCAGTCCACCGCGCTGCCGTGGCCCTCCCCTCGGATGATCTCCGGCGCCAGGTACTCGTGGGTGCCGACGAACGACATGGACCGGGCGTCCGTCGGCTCCGCGTTGAACTCCATTGTCTGCAACCCGTGGAGGCTGAGGTCCGACTTGGTCTTGTTGCGGTTCCTCTTGCTCATGCTCATGCTCAGCATCCGCGGGAAGAACGCCGACGGCTGGATGCACCCGTTGCTCATGCCCTCCGTGTTGGCCAGCCCTTTCTCGATGCCGTTGGGGCCTGCGTGCACCGACGACGACTTGACGAGCATCGGGCTCACCGAGCACCGCAGCGACAGGTCGAAGTCGGACAGCATGATGTGCCCCCCGTCTCGGACGAGCACGTTCTCCGGCTTGAGGTCTCGGTACACGATGCCTAGCATGTGGAGGTACTCCAGTGCCAGCAACACCTCAGAGGCATAAAATCTAGGCAAAAACAACCAGGGAAAGAGAATTATGATGAGCAATTGAGTTATATATGTGTCATCGCACAAACACTGAACCGAATCGAGTACCAATAACAAGGTTGTACTAAATACAATAATCTGAACTCTGAAGTGAACCAACCTGGCTGCTTGCTCGGAGAAGTGCTTGTTCAGCTGCTTCTGCCGAAGCGAATGGAGATTACCGCCGCAGCAATACTCCATGACAAGGCAGTAGAACTTGTCTGTCTCAAAATGAGTGTACAGCGTGGGCAGGAAAGGGTGATCGAGAAGGCCGAGTATCTCCCTCTCTGTTTGCGCCCTGATCAGCTTGTTCCTGCTGATGAGTGATTCCTTGTCCATCACCTTCATCGCGAAGAACGTGTCTGTGCCCCTGAGCTCCACAAGGTAAACACTGCCAATGTCTCCGTATCCAAGGCGCTTCAGAAGTCTAAAGTGGACTAGGCTGAGAGGGGAGTCCCTGGAGGTGGCCAGCTGGACGGCCTCCCATCGGCAGTCCCCTCCGGTGTGATGCTTGACATGGCCGGAGATGCAGCTATCCAAGCTGTTACTTCTTGGACTGTCAGTGCTACCTTGACGAATGGTTAGAGCGGAATCACTAAGTTTCTCTGGTGTATTACTGTTCATGCCTCTGGATGCTGCTTTTGTTGGTGTCAGCACAGGGCTCTCCGCAGGATTAACGAGGCGTTTTGTCATGTGGTTTGGGTTTCCTTTGTCAGCAAAATCTTCTTTCTTGGGACGTGGTTTCTTATCCGAAGGGATCTGCGAGTGTGCAGCCTGTTTGGATGCTGTGGATGGATTGGCTGAGACACCTGGTTGATTCCGGTCTAAGGCGCCATTGAACGCTGTATTTCCACGAGTGCTGAAGTCCATTGGGATCTGCGAGTGTGCAGCTGGTTTGGATGCTGTGGATGGATTGGCAGACACACCTGATTGATTCCGGTCTAAGGTGCCATTGAACGCGGTATTTCCACGGGTGTTAAAATCCATTTTGTCATTCGCAGTGTCCAGTTTGTTGTATGACCTGGAGTTCATCTGAAACTTCACAAAATAGTTTATTATTACAGTAAGAATGTGCAATAGTAGAACCATTTAACGCTAGAAATAGAATTTGGAAGACCAAATGGTGCATTATAATTCCAAACAAAACAACAACTTCACAATGATCATGATGACTACTTCCTCCGTTCCTAAATATTTGTCTTTCTAGAGATTTCAACAAGTGACTACATACGGAGCAAAATGAGTGAATCTACACTCTAATATATGTCTATATACATCCGTATGTGGTAGTCCATTTAAAATCTCTAAAAAGACAAATATTTAGGAACAGAGGGAGTAGTCATTAGTCAACTTCCCAGGAAGAAATAAAAAAACTGAAGAACTTTTTTGCTGTCATAACCATTGCTCTAATTCTGTATTCCTGGGTAAAGCCTTCTCATATGATACATCATTTTGAAGACATATACATTGTTTTAGACCGACAATGTCTAAAGTGATAATAACGCATTACCTAATAATAATGAATTTGTACAAGAATGAAAATACAATTGTATTGATCATTAATTCCAAATGCTTATATTGACATTGTTGCCTTAATAAGCTGTATACAAATGGACATTGTTACCGTCCTCAAACTATCACATATGCCATTTTAAAATAAACATATCCATGAATATGCAAGAAGTGTAATTTAGAGACAGAACATGCACATACAGACCAGTCAACTATATGAAGTCATGTATCTCCTAGACTCCTAGCTCAGAAGTTACACATTTGTCTGTCATGGTATTACATAACAGTCACGGACAGGCATACATATGTAGAATACGATTATAAATCCGTGAGCCGTTATCTGAAGGTGTTTAAGTAGTAAAATTGGCCTAGCTGGGAACTGTATGCAGTACAGCCCTCTTTTGACTTTCTCTGAACATAACAACGCTGTGTCAAACTGGCATGTGATCGTGCCTGATCATGTATGCAAGCACCGAACAATCGCGAAGGTACATATTCAAAACCAATCAAAATTGAAGCGCCAAACCAAGCAGACATGTATTTCACACCTTGCATTTTACAACGCATTGGAATTTATTGATCTATCTACTCCCTCCGTTCCACAATACATGCCTTCCCTCTGTCAAAATATAGATGTATCTAGACATGTTTTAGTATATAGGTACATTCATTTTTGGACAAATGAAAGTCAAGTATTTTGGAACGGAGGGAGTAGCACATTGGAACAGGCCAGCAGGGGTGGCTGATCGCCGGGGGAAGAGGCACAAACCAACCTGGAGTGGATCAGATGAGGCGGACCAAGCCCCGGCGGCCCCTGCAAACGCCACGGCAAGGCACCGTCTGGAAAGGGGGCAGACGCGAGGTCACCCTCCCATGGGCGGGGAGGCGGCGACGGTGGAGGTGGTTGTTTCGCGGGGAGGCGACGGGGCCTGGAGAAGGCTGGGGTGGGACGGGGAAGGCGCGCGGGAATGGGTGGAGAGGAGGCATTGCTAAATTTAACAAGGAGCACGCGCTGGCGCGGCGGAAGTGGGATGGGGAGGCGGCGGGGAGAGGAGGAGGAAGGGGTCGAAAGAGGTGACGGCCGGGGCGGCGTTTCCCAAGGCGGGCCGGACTGCGGAAGACGAGCCGGCACTTGGAACGGTGTGGTGTGGTTGCGTGATTTTGAGGTTTGGAAATAAACTGGGAACACGACATGTCTCAATTTTTTTTTTTTTTTGTATTTTCAAAAGGGGGTTAGAGCATCTGCAGCAGTCTCCCAAAAAATATCTCCCTATACAGGTGTGTGCCCTTGTAAACCTTTCCCTATAGTTAGAGCAACTCCAACGGACCGATCCAAACGAACAGCGATTTTGTCCGCTTTTTGTCCGTTTGGATCGGTTAGGCGGACACAAACGTCCACTTCCATATTTGAGTCGACGTATGCGTCCAACGCTCACCCGACCCATTCTGATGGTGCTAAATCCTATTTGGGCAGTGCTACGCGTCCGCCGGGTGATAAACCGATAAGATCAGCCGCCTCGGCAACCGTCGGATGCCATCCAAAATAGCCGTCCGATCTACCGTCCTAGCCAATTGGGCGCCTTCGCAACAGCTAGTTTGTTGCGCTCATGGCTTTGCAACAAGGACCTTGTTGCGAAGGTCCACTGAGACAGCACCACTGCCTCGCCATGGACTGAGTAGCTCGGCCATGGAGCATCCCCGGCCACTGGAGTCGTCACGCCTCCTCCAAACCAGCACCCCGGGCATCTGCCGCTACTCCAGCACGACAACGATGAAGTCTTACACCAGACACTCCTCTGGCGATTTCTGCAACCGAAGCTATGTTTCTGAAACATGTCTCGTGTTGCAATACTTGCCCTCGTACGCTCTGACGCGGGGTGCTCATTCTGCGCTTTCTGCAGCCGGGGCTATGTTTCTGAAACACTACCCTTGTTGCAGAAGAGAAAATATTCATCGTCGAACCATTTTTCTTCTTTCTAAAACAAGACCTCTATTGCAGAAACTTTCTAAAACTAAACCCTGTTGCCGAAAGAAAAACTTCACCGCCAAACACCTTTTTTCTTTCTGAAACAAGATCTCTGTTGCAGAAAGCTTCTGAAACAAGACGCTTGTTACAATAAATAAATAAATAAATAGTTGCACGAGACTTGTCGCCAGTGCGAGCGCTCGATCAAAATCAATCCGACGGCTACGCAGGCGGCGGATGTTGTGCATGCATCAGCCGGCTGAAGGTGAGTGTTTTCCTATTTAAAATAGAAACAACTTAATTAAATATTAAAGCCGGTCAGGAAGGCCGGCGAGAGTCCACGCGTCCACATTAGCATTAAATAAAACTAAAAATAAACTAAACTACGAGGTGGCGCGTTGCCCTAGGCGTCGTCCTCGGGGTTGGTGAAGTCGATGAGCGTCGGCGCATGGCCGGTCCAGGGGAACGCCGTGTTCCAGGTGGCGGTGATGTCGGCCGCGGGCAGCTGTGCCGCCTCGGGCAGAGCCGGTGAGTGGGGACTGTGCAGCCGCCTGTGCAGCCGCGGCCTGGCGCGCCTCCTCCTCGGCCTCGCGCTGCTCCTCCTCGAGGTCGCGCTCAAGTATCTCCTTGTACTCACCGCGACGACGCTCCTCGGTCAGCCGTCGCTGGCGCCACGTCTCGAGGTACGCTGCCTCCGGTGCCGGCGTCCTCTCCATCCAAACCGGTGGCGCGGAGACCCACTCGCGCACTACTCCCGTCCAGGAGTAGCATTCGTTAGGGGGCGGCTCCGGCTCGGCCTTGACGCGGCGTCGGGGAGGGGACGGCGGGGCCACCGGCGGCAGCACGCAGTCGCCTGCCGCGAAGAGGGCAATGGCCTGCACCATGACTGCCTTGTACCAAGCCTCCTCTTCCTCCACTGCCTCCACCCTGCACCGCTCGTCCTCCTCGCTCTCCCGGTAGACGGCCGCAAGGGCCGCCTAGTAGGCGTCCTCCACCGCCTGGTCCTCCTCGCGGATGACGAGCGGCGGCGGCACGTTGCGGTCGACCTCGCGCACGCTGCGTCGCCTTGCCTCCTCGTGCTCAAAGGCGAACCACCTCACCCAGTTGGGCGAGTCGGTTGCGTAGGCGAGGTCGTGGCGCTGCTCCAGCGTCAGCATCGCTCGTCGGCGCCGCACCTCCTCCGCGTGCGCCCTAGCCGACCGCGACGACGCCGACACTGGGATCCTCTCCGGATCCAGATGCCAATCGTGCGGCAGGGTGGCGTCGAGGTACGGGAGAGGCACGCGGTGCTGTCAGCACCATTCCGCCTGGTGCACTGGCACGTTCACGCGCTACCTCTGCCGGCGAGCCGACACCGGCGGATGCGGGAGGAACTCTGAGGGGAAAGGGATGGCGGGGGCCTTGCCCTTGGCCTTGCTACTGCTGGCACCGAAGAAGAGCCCCATCTCACTGTGGTGGTGGTGGCTAGGGTTTGCCGGCGACGGGGAGCAGAGCTTGCTAGATGTTGACGACAATTGGGATGAGGACGGCCTCGGTGCACGGTCGGCATAAAAAAAGACGACCGTCGTCGCTGACGCGTGGGCCCAAGGTCATAAATTAAGCTGGCCAGGTTGGCCACGGGCGGTTGGACGACCGCCAGGTGGGGCCGCGGCGGACACCGAGAAGGTGTGCGTGGCGTCCGTTCCGCGTCCGCGCCAACGCATTTGGGGCACAAATTTGGGCCGCAAATGCGTCGGCGTGAACGCGAAACGGACGAGATTTGGGTTTGGGTCAGCGCGTTGGACCATCACTTTTGCCCACACCGACCCAAACGGACGCATGCGGACGAAATGGGTCGCCCCATTGGAGTTGCTCTTATACCCTAACATATGAACCACATATGTCAATGACCAATTTATCTTCTTCTTCTCTCCTACATACATGTTAGACATCGACGGAGCTTCGGCGACCCGCGGAACTGTGCTTGCGGGAAGCGATGAGGCAATAGTGGTACGACATGGTGACGGAACAGGCTGCAGCGGCAGGTGTCGGTGTCAAAACTGGCAGATCTCGGGTAGGGGGTCCCGAACTGTGCGTCTAAGGATCGGAGGTAACAGGAGGCAGGGGACACGATGTTTACCTAGGTTCGTGCCCTCTTGATGGAGGTAAAACCCTACGTCCTGCTTGATTGACTTTGATGAATATAGGTGTAACAAGAGTTGATCTACCACGAGATCGTAATGGCTAAACCCTAGATGTCTAGCATGTATGATTATGATCCCTCTACGGACTAAACCCTCCGGTTTATATAGACACCGGAGGGGGTTAGGGTTGTACAGAGTTGGTTTACAGAGAAAGAAATCTTCATATCCGAATGCCAAGCTTGCCATCCACGCAAAGGAGAGTCCCATCCGGACACGGGGGAAGGCCTTCTATCTAGTATCTTCTTGGCCCATTAGTCCGGCCCATATCACATAGCCCGGACGCTCGGGGACCCCCTAATCCAGGACTCCCTCAGTAGCCCCTGAACCAGGCTTCAATGACGATGTGTCCGGCGCGCAGATTGTCTTCGACATTGCAAGGCGGGTTCCTCCTCCGAATACTCCAAAGCAGTTAGTCAAAAGAACTATGTTCGGCTCCGTATAACAGTCACAACCCTGAACCACAAGGGCAAAACACTTAAACAAAATAAGCCATGTCCATGGACAGCTTCTTCGGCGAGACATTATGTTCTTGCCTTATTATTATTATTATTATTATTATTATTATTATTATTATTATTATTATTATTATTATTATTATTATTATTATTATTATTATTATTATTATTTCGAACCGTTTTTAGCCTCCCGCTTCGTATTTCGAGGCGCGGTCCTCATTGACACGCCTTGTCAAAACAAAGATCGTGTCCCCTTATTACGGGATTCTCATCAATACGGGTTTGGGTAATCCAACTGTGCCATAAGCACGACCCCTTGGGCATAGGCGAGCTTTAAGGCTGGGGGGCTTGATATTCACTGCCTTTATAAGGAGATAAAGATTCATCTTTTTACCCCGCGCCTTCCTCCTCCTCAGCCCATCCGCCATTGAGCTCTAGCGCCCGAGTTCAATTCCTTCCGACCCCGGCAAACAGCCATGTCTGGATCTGGCGCTCAAGGCAAGTGGATGGCCTCCGTCACGGAGGAGAACATCCAGGAGCTCCGGGAAGCAGGGTATTTAGCCAAGGAAATCGCCCACCGGCTTCCGGCCAAGAAGCAGACCATACCTACTCCGGAGCCCCATGAGAGATTAGTATTTATTCCTCATTTCCTTCACGGATTAGGGTTTCCCTGTTGGGGAACGCAGTAATTTCAAATAAATTCCTATGCACAGTCAAGATCATGGTGATGCATAGCAACGAGAGGGGAGAGTATTGTCTACGTACCCTCGTAGACCGTAAGCGGAAGCGTTATGAGAACACGGTTGATGTAGTCGTACGTCTTCAAGATTCGACCGATCTAAGTACCGAACATACGACACCTCCGAGTTCAGCACACGTTCAACTCGGTGACGTCCCATGAACTCCGATCCAGCAGAGCTTTGAGGGAGAGTTCCATCAGCTCGATGGCGTGATGACGGTGATGATGATGCTACTGACGTAGGGCTTCGCCTAAGCACCGCTACAATATGACCGAGGTGGATTATGGTGGAGGGGCGCACCACACACGGCTAAAAGATCAAATGATCAACTTGTGTGTCTTGGGGTGCCCCCTGCCCCTGTATATAAAGGAGCAAGGGGGGAGGCATCCCGGCCCTAGCAGGGCGTGCCAGGAGGAAGAGTCCTCCTCCTAGTGGGAGTAGGACTCCCCTTTCCTAGTCCCACTAGGAGGGGGAAGGAAGGAGTGTGAGAGGGGAAAGGCAAGGGGGGCGCCGGCCCCCTTCCTTGTCCTATTCAGACTCAACGGGAGGGGGCACGTGGCCTGCCCTGGCCGGCCCCTCTCTATCTCCACTAGGGCCCAACAAGGCCCATTAACCCCCGGGGGTTCCGGTAACCCCCCAGCACTCCGGTAAAATCCCGATTTCACCCGGAACTATTCCGATGTCCAAATATAGGCTTCCAATATATCAATCTTTATGTCTTGACCATTTCGAGACTCCTCATCATGTCCGTGATCATATCCCGGACTCCTAACTACCTTCGGTACATCAAAACACATGAAATCATATTACCGATCATCACCGAACTTTAAGCGTGCGGACCCTACGGGTTCGAGAACTATGTAGACATGACCGAGACTCGTCTTCGGCCAATAACCAATAGCGGAACCTGGATGCTCATATTGGCTCCTACATATTCTACGAAGATCTTTATCGGTCAAACCGCATAACAACATACGTTGTTCCTTTTGTCATCGGTATGTTACTTGCCCGAGATTCGATCGTCGGTATCTCAATACCTAGTTCAATCTCGTTACCGGCAAGTCTCTTTACTCGTTCCATAATACATCATCCCGCAACTAACTCATTAGTTGCATTGCTTGCAAGGCTTATAGTGATGTGCATTACCGAGAGGGCCCAGAGATACCTCTCCGACAATTGGAGTGACAAATCCTAATCTTGATCTATGCCAACCCAACAAGTACCTTCGGAGACACCTGTAGAGCACCTTTATAATCACCCAGCTACGTTGTGACATTTGGTAGCACACAAAGTGTTCCTCCGGTATTTGGGAGTTGCATAATCTCATAGTCATAGGAACATGTATAAGTCATGTAGAAAGCAATAACAATATACTAAACGATCGAACGCTAAGCTAACGGAATGGGTCAAGTCAATCACATCATTCTCTAATGATGTGATCCCGTTAATCAAATGACAACTCATGTATATGGTTAGGAAACATAACCATCATTGATTCAACGAGCTAGTCAAGTAGAGGCATTCTAGTGACACATTGTTTGTCTATGTATTCACACATGTACTAAGTTTCCGGTTAATACAATTCTAGGATGAATAATAAACATTTATCATGATATAAGGAAATATAAATAACAACTTTATTATTGCCTCTAGGGCATATTTCCTTTAGTCTCCCACTTGCACTAGAGTTAATAATCTAGATTACATAGTAATGATTCTAACACCCATGGAGTCTTGGTGCTGATCATGTTTTGCTTGTGAGAGAGGCTTAGTTAACGGGTCTGCAACATTCAGATCCGTATGTATCTTGCAAATCTCTATGTCTCCCTCATTGACTTGATCGCGGATGGAATTGACGCGTCTCTTGATGTGCTTGGTTCTTTTGTGAAACCTGGATTCCTTTGCCAAGGCAATTGCACCAGTATTGTCACAAAAGATTTTCATTGGACCCGATGCACTAGGTATGACACCTAGATCAGATATGAACTCTTTCATCCAGACTCCTTCATTTGCTGCTTCCGAAGCAGCTATGTACTCCGCTTCACACGTAGATCCCGCCACGACGCTTTGCTTAGAACTGCACCAACTGACAGCTCCACCGTTCAATAAAAACACGTATCCGGTTTGTGACTTAGAGTCATCCAGATCAGTTTCAAATCTTGCATCGACGTAACCATTTACGACGAGCTCTTTATCACCCCATAAATAGGAAACATATCCTTAGTCCTTTTCAGGTATTTCAGGATGTTCTTGACCGCTGTCCAGTGATCCACTCCTGGATTACTTTGGTACCTCCCTGCTAAACTAATAGCAAGGCACACATCAGGTCTAGTACACAGCATTGCATACATGATAGAGCCTATGGCTAAAGCATAGGGAACATCTTTCATTTTCTCTCTATCTTCTGCAGTGGTCGGGCATTGAGTCTGACTCAACTTCACACCTTGTAACACATGCAAGAACCCTTTCTTTGCTTGATCCATTTTGAATTTCTTCAAAACTTTATCAAGGTATGTGCTTTGTGAAAGTCCAATTAGGCGTCTTGATCTATCTCTATAGATCTTGATGCCCAATATATAAGCAGCTTCACCAAGGTCTTTCATTGAAAAACTCTTATTCAAGTATCCTTTTATGCTATCCAGAAATTATATATCATTTCCAATCAATAATATGTCATCCACATATAATATTAGAAATGTTACAGAGCTCCCACTCACTTTCTTGTAAATACAAGCTTCTCCAAAAGTCTGTATAAAACCATATGCTTTGATCACACTATCAAAATGTTTATTCCAACTCCAAGATGCTTGCATCAGTCCATAGATGGATCGCTGGAGCTTGCACACTTTGTTATCACCCTTTGGATCAATAAAACCTTCAGGTTGCATCATATACAACTCTTCTTCCAGAAATCCATTCAGGAATGCAGTCTTTACATCCATTTGCCAAATTTCATAATCATAAAATGCGGCAATTGCTAACATGATTCGGACGGACATAAGCATCGCTACGGGTGAGAAGGTCTCATCGTAGTCAGCTCCTTGAACTTGTCGAAAACCTTTCGCAACAAGTTGAGCTTTGTAGACAATAACATTACCATCAGCGTCAGTCTTCTTCTTGAAGATCCATTTATTCTCGATGGATTGCCGATCATCGGGCAAGTCAACCAAAGTCCACACTTTGTTCTCCTACATGGATCCCATCTCAGATTTCATGGCCTCAAGCCATTTTGCGGAATCTGGGCTCATCATCTCTTCCTCGTACTTCGTATGTTCGTCATGGTCTAGTAACATGACCTCCAGAACAGGATTACCGTACCACTCTGGTGTGGATCTTACTCTGGTTGACCTACGAGGTTCAGTAGTAACTTGATCCGAAGTGACATGATCATCATCATTAGCTTCCTCACTAATTGGTGTAGGAGTCACAGGAACAGATTTCTGTGATGAACTACTTTCCAATAAGGGAGCATGTATAGTTACCTCATCAAGTTCTACTTTCCTCCCACTCACTTCTTTCGAGAGAAACTCCTTCTCTAGAAAGGATCCATTCTTAGCAATGAATGTCTTGCCTTCGGATCTGTGATAGAAGGTGTACCCAACAGTCTCCTTTGGGTATCCTATGAAGACACATTTCTCTGATTTGGGTTCGAGCTTATCAGGTTGAAGCTTTTTCACATAAGCATCGCAACCCCAAACTTTAAGAAGCGACAACTTTGGTTTCTTGTCAAACCACAGTTCATAAGGTGTCGTCTCAACGGATTTAGATGGTGCCCTATTTAACGTGAATGCAACCGTCTCTAAAGCATAACCCCAAAATAATAGTGGTAAATCAGTAAGAGACATCATAGATCGCACCATATCTAGTAAAGTACGATTACGACGTTCGGACACACCATTACGCTGTCGTGTTTCGGGTGGCGTGAGTTGCGAAACTATTCCACATTGTTTCAAATGAAGACCAAACTCGTAACTCAAATATTCTCCTCCACAATCAGATCGTAGAAAATTTATTTTCTTGTTACGATGATTTTCCACTTCACTATGAAATTCTTTGAACTTTTCAAATGTTTCAGATTTATGTTTCATCAAGTAGATATACCGATATATGCTCAAATCATCTGTGAAGGTGAGAAAATAACGATACCCGCTGCGAGCCTCAACATTCATCGGACCACATACATCAGTATGTATGATTTCCAACAAATTTGTTGCTCGCTCCATAGTTTCGGAGAATGGCGTTTTGTCATCTTGCCCATGAGGCATGGTTCGCAAGTACCAAGTGATTCATAATCAAGTGATTCCAAAAGGCCATCAGAATGGAGTTTCTTCATGCGCTTTACACCAATATGACCTAAACGGCAGTGCCACAAATAAGTTGCACTATCATTATCAACTCTGCATCTTTTAGCTTTAATATTATGAATATGTGTATCACTACTATCAAGATTCATAAAAAATAGACCACTCTTTAAGGGTGATGACCATAAGAGATATTACTCATATAAATAGAACAACCATTATTCTCAAATTTAAATGAATAACCGTTTCGCATCAAACAAGATCCAGATATAATGTTCATGCTCAACGCTGGCACCAAATAACAATTATTCAGGTCTAAAACTAATCCCGAAGGTAGATGTAGAGGTAGCATGCCGACTGCGATCACATCGACTTTGGAACCATTTCCCACGCGCATCGTCACCTCGTCCTTAGCCAATCTTCGCTTAATGCGTAGTCCCTGTTTCGAGTTGCAAATATTAGCAACAGAACCAGTATAAAATACCCAGGTACTACTACGAGCATTAGTAAGGTACACATCAATAACATGTATATCACATATACCTTTGTTCACCTTGCCATCCTTCTTATCCGCCAAATACTTGGGGTAGTTCCGCTTCCAGTGACCAGTCCCTTTGCAGTAGAAGCACTCAGTCTCAGTCTTAGGTCCAGACTTGGGCTTCTTTACTTGAGCAGCAACTTGCTTGCCGTTCTTCTTGAAGTTCCCCTTCTTCCCTTTACCCTTTTTCTTGAAACTGGCGGTCTTGTTAACCATCAACACTTGATGCTCCTTTTTGATTTCTACCTCCGCAGCCTTTAGCATCGCAAAGAGCTCGGGAATAGTCTTATCCATCCCTTGCATATTATAGTTCATCACGAAGCTCTTGTAGCTTGGTGGCAGTGATTGAAGAATTCTGTCAATGACACTATCATCCCGAAGATTAACTCCCAGTTGAATCAAGTGATTGCAGTACCCAGACATTCTGAGTATATGTTCACTGACATAACTATTCTCCTCCATTTTGTAGCTATAGAACTTATTGGAGACCTCATATCTCTCAATCCGGACATTTCCTTGAAATATTAACTTCAACTCCTGGAACATCTCATATGCTCCATGACGTTCAAAACATCGTTGAAGTCCCGGTTCTAAGCCGTAAAGCATGTCACATTGAACTATCGAGTAGTCATCAACACGCGACTGCCAGGCATTCACAATGTCTGCAGTCGCCAGCGCGGGTGGTACACCTAGCGGTGCTTGCATGACGTAATTCTTATGTGCAGCAATGAGGATAATCCTCAAGTTATGGACCCAGTCCGTGTAATTGCTACCATTATCTTTCAACTTTGCTTTCTCAAGGAACACATTAAAATTCAATGGAACAACAGCACGAGCCATCTATCTACAACAACATAGACATGCAAAATACTATCAGGTACTAAGTTCATGATAAACTAAAGTTCAATTAATCATATTACTTAAGAACTCCCACTTAGATAGACATCCCTCTAATCATCTAAGTGATCACATGATCCATATCAACTAAACCATGTCTGATCATCACGTGAGATGGAGTAGTTTTCAATGGTGAACATCACTATGTTGATCATATCTACTATATGTTTCACGCTCGACCTTTCGGTTTCAGTGTTGTGAGGCCATATCTGCATATGCTAGGCTTGTCAAGTTTAACCCGAGTATTCCACGTGTGCAAAACTGGCTTGCACCCGTTGTATGTGAACGTAGAGCTTATCACACCCGATCATCACGTGGTGTCTCGGCATGACGAACTTTCACAATGGTGCATACTCAGGGAGAACACTTATCCCTTGAAATTTAGTGAGAGATCATCTTATAATGCTACCATCAAACTAAGCAAAATAAGATGCATAAAGGATAAACATCACATGCAATCAATATAAGTGATATGATATGGCCATCATCATCTTGTGCCTGTGATCTCCATATCCAAAGCACCGTCATGATCACCATCGTCACCGGCTTGACACCTCGATCTCCATCAAAGCATCATTGTCGTCACACCAACTATTGCCTCCATGACTATCGCTACTGCTTAGTGATAAAGTAAAGCAATTACATGGCGATTGCATTTCATACAATAAAGCGACAACCATATGGCTCCTGCCAGTTGCCGATAACTTGTGTTACAAAACATGATCATCTCATACAATAAAATTTAGCATCATGTCTTGACCATATCACATCACAACATGCCCTGCAAAAACAAGTTAGACGTCCTCTACTTTGTTGTTGCAAGTTTTACGTGGCTGCTACGGGCTGAGCAAGAGCCGTTCTTACCTACGCATCAAAAACCACAACGCGGTATAGTGATTGCCTTTTGATATTTAGAAAGAACCCTGTTCATTGAATCCGATTCAACTAAAGCTGGAGAAACATACACCCACTAGCCACCTGTGTGCGAAGCACGTCGGTAGAACCAGTCTCGCGTAAGCATACATGTAATGTTGGTCTGGGTCGCTTCATCCAACAATGCCGCTGAATCAACAATCAACTAGTGACGGCAAGCAATATGTATATACCCACGCCCACAACTCCTTTGTGTTCTACTCGTGCATATGGCATCTACGCATAAACCTGGCTGTGATGCCACTGTTGGGGAACGTAGTAATTTACAAACATTCCTACGCACACGCAAGATCATGGTGATGCATAGCAACGAGAGGGGAGATTATTGTCTACGTACCCTGAACGCGGTTGATGTAGTCGTACGTCTTCACCATCCGACCGATCCAAGTACCAAACGTATGGCACCTCCGAGTTCAGCACACATTCAACTCGGTGACGTCCCAGGAACTCCGATCCAGCAGAGCTTCGAGGGAGAGTTCCATCAGCACGATGGTGTGATGATGGTGATGATGATGCTATCGACGCAGGGCTTCGCCTAAGCACCGCTACGATATGACCGAGGTGGATTATGGTGGATGGGGGCACCGCGCACGGCTAAAAGATCAACTGATTAACTAATCAACTTGTGTGTCTTAGGGTGCCCCCTACCCCTGTATATAAAGGAGCAAGGGGGGAGGCCGACCGGCCCTAGCAGGGCGTGCCAGGAGGAGGAGTCCTCCTCCTAGTAGGAGTAGGACTCCCCTTTCCTAGTCCCACTAGGAACGGGAAGGGAGTGGCAGAGGGGAAAGGCAAGGAGGGCGCCGCCCCCCTTCCTTGTCCTATTCAGACTCAAGGGGAGGGGGTGCGCGGCCTGCCCTGGCCGACCCCTCCCTCTCCACTAGGGCCCAACAAGGCCCATTAACCCCCGGGGGGTTACGGTAACCCCCCGGCACTCCGGTAAAATCCCGATTTCACCCTGAACTATTCTGATGTCCAAATATAGGCTTCCAATATATCAATCTTTATGTCTCGACCATTTCAAGACTCCTCGTCATGTCCGTGATCATATCCGGGACTCCGAACTACCTTCGGTACATCAAAACACATAAACTCATATTACCGATCGTCACTGAACTTTAAGCGTGCGGACCCTATGGGTTCGAGAACTATGTAGACATTACCGAGACTCGTCTCCGGCCAATAACCAATAGCGGAACCTAGATGCTCATATTGGCTCCTACATATTCTAAGAATATCTTTATCGGTCAAACCGGATAACAACATACGTTGTTCCTTTTGTCATTGGTATGTTACTTGCCCGAGATTCGATTGTCGGTATCTCAATACCTAGTTCAATCTCGTTACAGGCAAGTCTCTTTACTTGTTCCGTAATACATCATCCCGCAACTAACTCATTAGTTGCATTGCTTGCAAGGCTTATAGTGATGTGCATTACCGAGAGGGCCCAGAGATACCTCTACGGCAATCGGAGTGACAAATCCTAATCTTGATCTATGCCAACCCAACAAGTACCTTCGGAGACACCTATATAGCACCTTTATAATCACCTAGTTATGTTGTGACGTTTGGTAGCACACAAAGTGTTCCTCCGGTATTCGGGATTTGCATAATCGCATAGTCATAGGAACATGTATAAGTCATGTTGAAAGCAATAGCAATATACTAAACGATCGAATGCTAAGCTAACGGAATGGGTCAAGTCAATCACATCATTCTCTAATGATGTGATCCTGTTAATAAAATGACAACTCATGTCTATGGTTAGGAAACATAACCATCATTGATTCAACGAGCTAGTCAAGTAGAGGCATACTAGTGACACTTTGTTTGTCTATGTATTCACACATGTACTAAGTTTCTGGTTAATACAATTCTAGCATGAATAATAAAAATTTATCATGATATAAGGAAATATAAATAACAAATGTATTATTGCCTCCAGGGCATATTTCCTTCATTCCCCCATCCTTTCGTCCACGGCCTTATGTTTTACTATGGGCTAGATTTCCATGGTCTAGCCCCGAATTCCTTTCTCAACATTTCGGCGTTCATCGTCGTGTGTGAGGCATTCCTCTGCATCCCTCCCCACTTCGGCCTATGGCTCAAGGTCTTCAATGTGAAGCCAAAAGTGGTGGACGGTCAACACGCGGAATGCGGTGGCGCCATGGTGAGCAAGCTCCCCAACATCACTTGGCCCAAAGGCACCTTCATGGAGACCGTGAAGTGTTGGCAGCAGGGGTGGTTCTACGTCACGGAACCCCGTGACTCCACATGGGCCGCTCCTCCCGAGTTCAAGTCCGGGCCTCCACTGCGGCTGACATCCTGGCTCAATAAGGGCCTGGACTGGGCATCATCCGACGAGGTGACGATGCTGCAGAAGCGCATCAAGAGTATGGTAGACAAGAATACCAACCTTGCCAGTGCGATCCAGGTAATGCTCTTTCGCCGGATTCTCCCCTGCCAAGGCCGAACTCAGCACATGTGGGAGTTCGACCCGGCCGGTCCCCGGACCCTGCAGCGATTCTTCGGCACGAAGCATGAAGACATGTGGAAGCTGCTGTTCAAGACCCAAAAGACATGGCCGAACACGACCGATGACCTCGGCCTCGACTGTACTCATGCGTCATCTCCCGTAAGATTTCATGATAACTTTACTATTTGTAAATCCAAGGGGCATACTAAGCTTTCCATTCTTCCCACATGGCTGGACTAAGAAGGCGGAGCGGATTCACTGTCTGGCTCCGCTACCCGAAGACCCAACCATCCCTCTATTAGCGAGGATGCTGGTTCCGGTGCCATATCAGGTGTTGGAAAAGAAGGCCAAGAAGAAGGGCAAGGAGGCCAAAAATGGCCTCTGCTATAAAGGTGCTTCAGACGTAGTGTCCGAAGACACCGAGAGTCACTCCTCCCCTGACGAAGACGAAGGGGAGGAGGAAGAGAGTGATTCTCCCCTTTAGGGGGGAAAGAAGAAAAGGGGGGCTTCCGCGGATTTGGAGGCGGAGGCATCCAAGAAAGGGAGAATCTCCCTCACGGATGACTCCGAATCAGACGCCGATGAGTGGTGCCCCATGCCGAAGCCCCTGGTCGGATCGTAAATACCCCAAAGGCACTTGTACTTATATATCTATCTGGTTTTCTGTCTTGTGATTTTAATATACTAAATTGTAGTCCGGCTCGCGTCCTCCCCCAACAATCCTCATCTTCGGGGAATTCGCTGGATCAAAACATGATGGATAGCGGGTCGCCTCCACCGGCCTCCTCCCCCAAAGCTACAGACAATGCCGAAGTGTTGTCCCGAAGGACCCTTCCGGGCTAGGGAGAGGTGCGAGAAGCCGTCGAGGTGGTGCCAGAGGGCGATACCTCTGCTGTCGGAGACATGGGAGGACCGACCCCCATGGAGACTGGCGATGGGGGCCATGCCCAATTCGGCCCCCAATCGGACATTATTCCGGAGACCCATACGGTTCTGAAATCAGGTGAGCAGCCTCCTTCAAAAGAAGGGGGTGCGCCAATCCCACCGACGACCTCTGTCAATCCGGAGGCGCCGGATACTCTGGTGGAAGCGCTTCAGAGTGCCACCACTGTGGAAGAACATCGTACCCTTATGGGTACGGTGGTTGAAAGGGTTCGGTCTGCTAAAAGCAGATTGAACGAGGCCTACACTAGCCTTCTAAGAGGCTTTGAGGTGTGTAATGTAATATTTTAGCTATGTACAAGGAATGCCTATGTATAGATAGTAGCCGCCTGTAACGCCCCAAGACCGTTGCGCCAGGTGTCTTCCAGTTATCCGTTGTCCTTGCCATGTCATTTGCTTGCGTGTTGCATTTTGCCTTGTCATCATCCGCATTGCATCTGCATGTTTTCAAAACTTGCATCCGTCCGGGTCCCCCAGTTCTGTCCATTGTCCGTTTTGAGCCCACACATGCACTTGGCCTCTCATGTTCGAGCGCTCGGAGAGGAGCTACTAGGCACCTCAGCCACCCGGCGCCCGACCCCAACAACCCACCGTCATCGACTCGACAAGCACGACACCCCTCCGCGCGACCCCTTCCTATGCTACTCCTCCTTCCACGCCCTACTGCAGCTTCTTGATGACCCACAAGTATAGGAGATCTATCATAGTCCTTTCGATAAGTAAGAGTGTCGAACCCAACGAGGAACAGAAGGAAATGATAAGCGGTTTCCAGTAAGGTATTCTTTGCAAGTACTGAAATAAGTGGTAACAGATAGTTTTGTGATAGGATAATTTGTAACGAGCAACAAGTAACAAAAGTAAATAAAGTGCAGCAAGGTGGCCAAATCCTTTTTGTAGCAAAGGACAAGCCTAGATAAACTCTTATATAGAGAAAACAGCTCCCGAGGACACATGGGAATATTGTCAAGCTAGTTTTCATCACACTCATATGATTTGCGTTCGGTACTTTGATAATTTGGTATGTGGGTGGACCGGTGCTTGGGTACTGCCCTTACTTGGACAAACATCCCACTTGTGATTAACCTCTATTGCAAGCATCCACAACTACAACAAAAGTATTAAGGTACACCTAACCATAGAATGGAACATATGGATCCAAATCAGCCCCTTACGAAGCAACGCATAAACTAGGGTTTAAGCTTCTGTCACTCTAGCGACCCATCATCTACTTATTACTTCCAAATGCCTTCCTCTAGGCCCAAATAATGGTGAAGTGTCATGTAGTCGACGTTCACATAACACCACTAGAGGAGAGACAACATACATCTCATCAAAATATCGAACGAATACCAAATTCACATGACTACTGATAGCAAGACTTCTCCCATGTCCTTAGAACAAACGTAACTACTCACAAAGCATATTCATGTTCATAATCAGAGGGGTATTAATATGCATATAGGATCTGAACATATGATCTTCCACCAAATAAACCAACTAGCATCAACTACAAGGAGTAATTAACACTACTAGCAACCTACCAGTACCAATCACAGACTTGGAGACAAGAATTGGATACAAGAGATGAACTAGGGTTTTGTGAGGAGATGGTGCTGATGAAGATGTTGATGGAGATTGCCCTCTTCCAATGGGAGGAGCGTTGGTGATGACGATGGCGATGATTTCCCCCTCCTGGAGGGAAGTTTCCCCCGGCAGAACAGCTCCGCCAGAGACCTATATTGGTACCGCCAAGGTTCCGCCTCGTGGCGGCGGAGTTTCGTCCGAGAAGATGGCTTCTTATTTTTTTCTCACCGAAAGACTTCATATAGCAGAACATGGTCATCGGAGGGCCACCAGGGGGCCCACGAGGTAGGGGGGCGCGCCCAGGGGGGTAGGGCGCGCCCCCACCCTCGTGGGCGGGGTGTGGCCCCCCGGTGCACTTCTTGCGCTCAGTATTTTTTATATATTCTGAAAACGTCTTCCGCGAAGTTTTAGGACTTTTGGAGCTGTGCAGAATAGGTCTCTAATATTTGCTCCTTTTCCAGCCCAGAATCCCAGCTGCCGGCATTCTCCCTCTTTATGTAAACCTTGTAAAATAAGAGAGAATAGGCATAAGTATTGTAACATAATGTGTAATAACATCCCATAATGCAATAAATATCGATATAAAAGCATGATGCAAAATGGACGTATCAACTCCCCCAAGCTTAGACCTTGCTTGTCCTCAAGCGAAAGTCGAAATCGAAAAATATGTCCACATGTTTAGAGATAGAGGTGTCGATAAAAATAAAGTACGGACATGAGGGCATCATGATCATTCTAAGAACAACAACTTATATAATTCTTGTCATATGATCTCTTATGCTAGAGTAATAATTCAATCACAATTTCAAGTATTAATCGTAAACTTCATTGAAAACTAAAAAACTATAATCTCAGTCATTGGAGCAATTGCAATTTATCATAACATAGGAAAGAGTCAATATATAAGAGCTTTTCAGCAAGTCCACATACTCAACTATCATATAATCTTTCACAATTGCTGACACTCACGCAATACTTATGGGTATGGAGTTTTAATCGGACACAGAGAAAGATAGGGGCTTATTGTTTTGCCTCCCAACGTTTTACCTCAAGGGTAATGTTAACAATAATAGTTCATGAAAACTCACATCCAATTAGCCATATATACCAGGATCTTTCCAACATACTGTGCTTGCCAAAGGATAAAATGTAAAAAGGAAGGGTGAAGATCACCATGACTCTTATGCAAGGTAGGAGATAAAAGTAAAAGATAGGCCCTTCGCAGAGGGAAGCAGAGGTTGTCATGCGCTTTTATGGTTGGATGCACAAAATCTTAATGCGAAAGAACATCACTTTATATTGCCTCTTGTGATATGGACCTTTATTATGCAGTATGTCGCTTTTATTTCTTCCATATCACACGATCGTATAAAGCTTATTTTCTCCCACACTAATAAGTCATGCATATTTAGAGAGCAATTTTTTATTACTTGCACCGATGACAACTTACTTGGAGGATCTTACTCAATCCATAGGTAGGTGTGGTGGACTCTCATGGAAAAACTGGTTTAAGGGTATTTGGAAGCACAAGTAGTATCTCTACTTGGTGCAATGAATTTGGCTAGCATGAGGGAGAAAGGCAAGCTCAACCATGTTGGATGATCCATGACAATATAATTTATCTCAGATGTAAGAAAACATAACCCATTATGTTGTCTTCCTTGTCCAACGTCAACTCTTTAGCATGTCATATCTTAATGAGTGCTCACAATCATAAAAGATGTCCAAGATAGTATATTTATATGTGAAGACCTCTCTTTCTTTATTACTTCCTATTAATTGCAACGATGACCAAAACTATCTTTGTCAACTCTCAACAACTTTTATTCATCATACTCTTTCTATGTGAGCTCATTACTCTCCATAAGATCCATATGATCTCTTTGTTTCCTTTTTATTCTTTCTCTTTTCTTTTATTCACTTAGGATCATGGCAAAATAATCAAGCCCTTGACTCAACACTAATCTTTATTATATATAGCTCACAGACTCGATTACATAGAAGGATCATAAAGCAAAACTCACAACTAGATCATACTAAGAACTTCTATTCTACTAGATCAAGATATTACCAAAAGGATCGAACTAAGAAAAACGATAAAGATAAAAGTGATGGTGATACGATACCGGGGCACTCCCCCAAGCTTGGCAGTTGCCAAGGGGAGTGCCCATACTCAGTTCTTCTTTGTTGGTGAAGAAGGTGGGGTTGTTGATGATGGGTAGTCACACATCGAGCGTAGGAGGTCTTCTAACTTGCGGATAATGCCTTTGAGTGCGATGATATGCTCCTTCAACAAAATATTTTCACCTGTGAGATACTTATTTTGTATACGAGCTAACTCAATCATCTTAAAAGCTTCGATCTCAGTTGGGGTAAGAAGATTGTGATCAAGTTGAAGGATGTCTTCTGTTGCCGGATCTTGGTCCTCCGTGGCCTTCTTGATCCCTTCATCCTTGTTGATCTCCATGGGTTATTCTCTCTCCAGCTCTATCTTCATTAGCCAAACATCGTTTCCCTCATTGTTGGAGGAGGAGGGAGACGACATGATACTTAGCTTTAACAACCCTGGCAGAAAACAACTCGAAACACAAACAGAGGATAATTGCGTGATACGGGAGTCAAAACCTCCGGGAAATTATATAATGAATTTTTACCGACCAAAATACGCGTCGTGTACGAAAACGGAGTCTGGAGAGCGCACGAGGTGCCCACGAGGTAGGGGGCGCGCCCAGTAGGGTAGGGCACGCCCTCCTCCCTCGTGGAGGCCTCGTGTCCTTCCCGGACTGCTTCTTATTTTTCTATTTTTCTAAATATTCCAAAACGGAGAAATATTTCCTTAAAAACTGTTTTGGGGTCGGTTTACTTACCATACCACATACGTATTCCTTTTCGGAGTCTGAAACATTCCGGAAAGTGTCCCTTATTGTTGGTGTACAAAAAGAGGGGTACACTTTTTTGTACCCCTATAACTATGCACGGACAGTCTGAGCCACGGGCACCACCACACCAAGCAAGGAAAGGGAGGTGAGCCAGGGTAAGACCGAAGCTCAAGGGAACTAGGACGACGCCAAGGCCAAGACCACGAAGAGCAAAAGGGACGAAGCGGACTCCCCCGGCAAGATCCTTGCCGGGAGACAGCTTTGGCAACCCCAGCAAGACCCTTGCCGCGGCGACTCGCCCCATGCCTACGGAGCAAATTACCCTTGAGTCCACTGCCCCCAAGGGGCAAGGATCCGGGAGACATCCCCGTGGTGGCATGCAGATCTTTGTGAAGACATTCAAGATCAGATACGCACTAAGAAGACGACGACGTTTGGCGAGATAGCAGCCAGGGAAGACCACGAGACCCCCGGCAAGCGCCTTGCCGGGGATGACAGCAGGCGCCTTGGCAAGACCCTTGCCGGGGCCCCAACAAGGCCCTTGCCAAGGACATCTGCAGGGCCACCATCAGGCCCACGCCGACTAAACCTCCACCACCGTACGCATGCAGCTGCCGACCCAACCAGCTGGGCAGGCACCTGCGTGGCGGCATGCAGATCTTCGTGAAGACCCACCACTGTGCCACCTCAGCTGCCTGCCTACCTACATGGCATCACAGGCATCGTTGGCCAGGGCGCGTGTTGACACAAGAAGGAGCGACGACGGACGAGACAGGTTTCTCCCCCGTCCCCGATAAAGCAAGGACACCTAAGCAAGACGCATTAAATGCGCCTTGTCATGTAATGCGAGGGATAACCTCGCATCACTGTACCCTTTCCACCTCCTGCGTGCCACTGTGGCAACCCCTTTTTCTATAAAAGGAGGCCCGAGGCGACCAGGAGGAGGATTCGGCTTTTTTGGAGCTCCTAATGCCCAGAGCTAGCTCAAGAACAGGAATATACATCCACCAAAGCAGGAGTAGGGTTTTACGCATCCTCGCGGCCCGAACCTGGATAAACAAACTGTGTACTATCTGTTTGATCCGCTCTTCTCACGACCCCACGCCCCGCTAACCATAGTAAGGATTCTTGTGATCCCATAGGTGTCATTCCCACCGACATCTTTGGCGCGCCAGGTAGGGGGCGCAGTTGTGAGAATTGGCTCCAGCAGTTAGCCCAGCACTCCTTCGTCTTCGTGGCCCTTGGAGAAGAAAGGAGGCCAGAAGATCGGCACTCGAGTGACTGCAAACAGAAGCTAAGTTGCACTGAACCCTTATTTGTTCTATCCTTCTTATATGAGATTATTCCCCCCGGAGATGTCACGCCTTTGTATGAGAAACCTACACGCCAGGGGGCTCTCCCACGATCGGCAACGCCCTTGCCCTGTTTCGAGTCCGCTCAACAGCTCAAGCGGCTGCGTCGAGAATGTCAGAGTAGCCTTCCGCGATCAACAACGCTCTCGATTCTGACTCGAGTCAAGCTCGACAGTTCGAGCGGCCGCGTTCAGAACGGTAAGGTGGCTCGTCCGGCAGCACGCATACCCGGCAGGCCCATGGGGATCCATCCCCAAAATGCCGCTAGGGGCTTCCGCACCGGCGAACCTACCCAATCGACGTAGGGCGCACATACAAAGAGAAATTGAACGGGGAAATAACGTGCATGAAAATTAAGAGTACTGCAAAAGTTATGTTACATGACATCATTACTGCGGTTCTAACTAAAGATAAAATTTGTCTTGGTCGGGAACCTACAGCGGCGAAGAAGAACGGGATGCCTAATCCCGGCGCTGGCCTTCCACCCTCTTGATTTCATTGATACTGTTGATGATGGGCTTGATGCGCTCCTTGAGCACTGTGAGGTCAGTACCATCCGGCAAGCTATCCATCGCGGCTTCGAAGTCGAGGTTGGGTTTCCAGTACGCCATCTTGGTGAGGACCTTGGTCATGACCCCCCGGCAAGGTCGCCGGGCCTCCCCGGCCAATGTGGCTGCTCTGTTGGAGTGAAGATAAGCCAAGGCTCCAAGGACGCCCTCGAAGAACTGGGTCAGCTTGGCGTTGACGGTCCCGCTGCGCTCAGGGGCATACCTCACGTTTGGCATCCCCATGGTGGCCAACTGTGAGGTGACCCTGCCGGCGACGTCCTCCAGACGGCTGATCCATCTATTCTCGCCC
The DNA here is from genome assembly GCF_018294505.1 of Triticum aestivum. Taxonomy (NCBI): domain Eukaryota; kingdom Viridiplantae; phylum Streptophyta; class Magnoliopsida; order Poales; family Poaceae; genus Triticum; species Triticum aestivum. The sequence continues at coordinate 165,409,264 of NC_057800.1, read as the reverse complement.
GCCACATATTCCTGGTGGGAGGCGGCCTCGTTCGCCCGCAGTTGCTTCTCCTCCTCCAGGCTCCTGGTCAAGGTCTCCTCCCAAGCTCTGCTCCCTGACAACATGTTCTCGAGATTCTCCAGCTTCAGCTTGAGATCTCTGATGGAGTTTTGCGCTTCAGAGAGCTCCCCAGCCCTGCTGATGACCGCTCCTTGCGCCTCTACCAAGGCACTGTTGAGCGTGCTCTTCTCGTTGGACAGCTTGAGGGCCTGCTCCTTCAGCTCGTCCCGCTCTACCTCCAACTCCTTCACCTTGCCGGCATGGGCCAGAGCTTGGGCATCGAGTGCCTCTTTGTGCCTCTGCTCTAGCTCGTGAGTCCGTCGCACGACAAGGGCCTCGAGCTCCTCATCCTTGCCGCAGAGAATTGCGGCAAGCTTCGCCTCACGCACGAAGAGGTCCTCTTCCTGGGAATCCAATGCGGCTTGATGCTGGTTCCGGGCGGCCTCGGCTGCGGCATCCAAGTTCGCCGCCTTTTCCTGGGCCTTCTCGATGTCAGCCATCTTCATGGTGAGCTCTACAGTGCTTGGCCAATTCCCCCTGAAAGGCCCTCTGCTCCTCGCGAGTCTGGTGAAACTAGGTCTGCGTCTCAGCAACGCGCGCCTTGAAGTCCACCTCCGCCTTGTCCACCGTTGCCATCCTGGACTTGACCTTGTCCAGGCGAGCACGGTAGAGCACTTGGAGCTTTCGGAAATTGGCCCCCATGGCACGGGAAAGCTGCTCTTCTGGAAAACCATCAGCGCCAACGCCCGATTCATCGACCACCTCGAGCCCGGTGGCAGCAAGCACCTCGCCGTCAAAGACTTCCCCTTCGGCGGGCGCTCGGGAACTTGACGCCCCTGGAAGATAGACGAAAAGATCGTCGCCCACCTTTAGATATCTGCCGGGGCTCGAGGTTGAGGAGGAGGGAGGCTGATCATCAACCACCTCTTCCTCGGCGGTGGCCTTGCCGGCTTCCCCGGCAGGCCCACCGCTAGCACCCTTGACAGAAGCCTCGCCGGTCGCCTTGGCGGCCCCCGCAGCGGTGTCCTTGGCAACATCCTTGGCGACCTCATCGGCGGCGACCTCGTCAGCATCTCTGGCGGCCTCCTCGGCGGCAATCCTGTCGGCCTCCACCGCGGCCTCCTCGGCAATATTCCCAACAACAGTATCCACGTCCTCCATATCTATTGAAGGAGGGCCTGGGCAGTAATGGGAGCAGTGAAGCCAAGAAAAAGAATAAGGGAAAAACAGAGACGAAGGACAGGCGACTCACCAGTGCCAGGCTGTGAAGCAGAAGTCCCCTCCCCGCCAGCATTTGGCGCCGTGGCAGAGTCACCAGCGCCCAAGTTCCCCTCTTCCTCCATGGGTGTGGGCTCCGTGCTTGATGCCCTTGCAGGGGACGCCCCTCGTGGCGGCGTAGTCGATGGGGGTGGTGTGTTGGGGGTAGCCCTCTGCGGCTCCTCCTGCTGCCGCTCCCCTCCTGCAAACCTGACAAGGTCAACACCATAGCATCGAACGCCTACCACATGTCGAATAAGAGGAGGGTGATGAACTTACGCTGGGGGCTGTGCCGGGGGCTGCTGTCCGGGCTGCTCAACACCACCAGTGGCGTCTTTGAAGCCCCAGCCGGGGGCTGACTGCTCGCCGAGGCCTTCGCCCTCTTCACCCTCTGGGCCAACGTCTCTACATCCCTGCAAAAGCAAAAACGGATCAGGAGAGGTGACTTAATTTGGGGGAATGGAAATGGCAGTAAGGAACGGAGTACTTACTCGTCATCCATCTCCTCCTCTTCCACCACTTTCCTTTTCCTCTTCGGGCTAAGAGGCCTGAGATCAAAAGCGACCTCCGCGTCGACATCCGAGTCGACATCTGCCGGAGGAGGCGAAGAAGGCGGGGTTTGTGCGCGCCCAGATGAGGAAGGGACCGTTGTCTTCTTCTTCTTAGCGGCCTTCGTCAGCCTCTTCACTGCCGTGGCCCTCGTGTGACGCCTGGACCCCTCCAGGGTCAATTGAGGCCGCGTAGCCCTGCCGGGATGGACCGGCTCGCCGAAGCCAGACCGCCGCAGGACTCGCACTCTTCCCCTGGCTGGCGTCGAGCCCGCCGCCACATCCTCCTCCCCCGACGACTCATCGGCCGCATCTTCGACAAGCAGAGCTCCCGTGTCAGCGCTGCTAACCTCCCCGGAGGCCGCCGCCCACCGGGTGAGCTCCTCTTCCTCCGCAGCCATTGCGGCCTTGTCCTCCACAACCCCGGCACTGCCGGCCTCCATGGCAAGTTGTGCCTCCCTCGCCCTAGTGGAGATGTAGTCCAGCTCTACCTGGGTAGTGTCCATGACAATCCACCGCTCGGCGTCAGCATTGACATATACCTCGATCAGGGTGTCAAAGAATTGCTGCACATCCGCATCCTTCGGCTCCTTCCAGCCCGGGACAGGGCCATGCGCGTTACAGTCCGGCATCATAGCGATGATCTCGGACCGACGTGAATTATTGCACAACGGGACCACCCCCGCTAGCAACTTGAAAAACGGCCCCTTGAGGGCCTTGCTGACCTTTATGGCAGCCCTCGCGGCCTTGCCGGTCCGTTCGACCTCGCCGTCGCGACCCACATCAAGCTGAAAAAGCCGCTGGCAGAAGTGGGCATGCGCCATCACCGTGAAATTATGGTCGAGGCCAGGGCGGAGTCACATAATGTCAGCCGGATTCGTAAAGAGCCAGGCTGGCCTCCCCTTGTTGTGCAACGGGGCGATCCGGCGGTGAATGAAGTCCGCCCCGATCATCTCAAGGGTGAGTCCAGCCCGGGTCAGCAGGAGAATCCTGGTGGTGGCGATAGTGAGCCTTGCGTCGGCGGCGTCGACATCACCCCAATCGCTGCTGCGAACCGGCGGCACTCAGCGGACCTTGCAGAATTTCGGCGGGTCTTCATCTTCAATCCAGCACCACCGGCCACGCCATTCCTCCCACCTCTCCTTCACGGCACCGTCCGGGTACGCCCCCTTGGATCTTGGGATCCAGGTGATGCAACCAGAGACGGCACCTCCTGGCTGGATCCAAGGAGAGAAATAATGGCGGAAGAGTGCCGTGTTAGGCCGCACCCCGGCAAAGCCTTCGCAAAGATGCGCAAAGAAAGCCATGCACGCCACTGCATTCGGAGTAAAATCCAAGAGGCGAAAGCCGAAGGTGTGCATAATGTCACAGAAGAAATCAGAAAAAGGGGGGCATAACCCGCAAGAAAGATAATCGACGAAAAAGGGATACCGATTTGGGGCAGGATCGGCGCAAGCGGCAGGAATGACGCGCATCGCCGGATGTCCCGAATTCTCTCCCCCCGTCTTCACTCCCCATAGAGGCCTGAAGGAGGCCCGGAGCTCACGAACATCAACCGTCGAGGGGAAGAAGAAGGCGGACTTCGTCCGGTCCCCCAATAGCGCACTCTCCGGCGGCTCCACAGTCCCAGCGCCCTTGGCCACCCCCTTGCCCTTGACGGATTTGGGCGCCATGGCGGCTAAGAAAGTTAGAGGACTGAGGGAGGGGGATGGCGAAGCAACAATGGCGGGCGATGGCGGAAGCTTAGGAAGGAAGGAAGAGAGGAAACGGCAGCTCTGAGATTGGAGAAGGCACGAGGAAAGAGGAGAAAGTGAGCAGCACGCCCACAGTTATTCCTTTTTTATGGGGGAAAACACGGGCCGCCTCCTTTCACATTAACTGTGATGTGACGCATGCCCGCGGGAACCAACCCCACGCATGCCGCCCACATCACACGCATCTCCCCACGCCGCGCCACGCGTGAAAAATCTTACCGCGGTAAAAAACCGCCCCGCCTGCCCGCGCACCATTTTTGGGCCTAGCCCAACAACGCGTTGCGCTTATGTGTGGCCCAGGCCCCGGGCTCCTGTCGGTGTACAAAAAGAGGGGTACACTTTTTTGTACCCCTATAACTGTGCACGGACAGTCTGAGCCACGGGCACCACCACACCAAGCAAGGCAAGGGAGGTGAGCCAGGGTAAGACCGAAGCTCAAGGGAACTAGGACGACGCCAAGGCCAAGACCACGAAGAGCAAAAGGGACGAAGCGGACTCCCCCGGCAAGATCCTTGCCGGGAGACAGCTTTGGCAACCCCGGCAAGACCCTTGCCGCAGCGACTCGCCCCACGCCTATGGAGCAAATTACCCTTGAGTCCACTGCCCCCAAGGGGCAAGGATTCAGGAGACATCCCCGTGGTGGCATGCAGATCTTTGTGAAGACATTCAAGATCAGATACGCACTAAGAAGACGACGACCTTTGCCAAGATAGCAGCCAGGGAAGACCACGAGACCCCCGGCAAGCGCCTTGCCGGGGATGACAGCAGGCGCCTCGGCAAGACCCTTGCCGGGGCCCCGGCAAGGCCCTTGCCAAGGACATCTGCAGGGCCACCATCAGGCCCACGCCGACTAAACCTCCACCACCGTACGCATGTAGCTGCCGACCCAACCAGCTGGGCAGGCACCTGCGTGGCGGCATGTAGATCTTCGTGAAGACCCACCACTGCGCCACCTCAGCTGCCTGCCTACCTACATGGCATCACAGGCATCGCTGGATAGGGCACGTGTCGACACAAGAAGGAGCGGCGACGGACGAGACATGTTTCTCCCCCGTCCCCGATAAAGCAAGGACACCTAAGCAAGACGCATTAAATGCGCCTTGTCATGTAATACAAGGGATAACCTCGCATCAATGTACCCTTTCCACCTCCTGCGTGCCACTGTGGCAACCCCTTTTTCTATAAAAGGAGGCCCGAGGCGACCAGGAGGAGGATTCGGCTTTTTTGGAGCTCCTAATGCCCCAGAGCTAGCTCAAGAACAGGAATATACATCCACCAAAGCAGGAGTAGGGTTTTACGCATCCTCGCGGCCCGAACCTGGATAAAAAAACTGTGTACTATCTGTTTGATCCGCTCTTCTCATGACCCCGCGCCCCGCTAACCGTAGTAGGGATTCTTGTGATCCCATAGGTGTCGTTCCCACCGACACTTATGTATTCCTCCGGGGTTTCGGTTTCAATAACATTGGTTTCAACATTTATGGGATTACCTGAGATATAATGTTTGATTCTTTGACCGTTCACCACCTTCGGATTTGTGCCTTCGAAGTTTTTGATTTTTATGGTGCCGGAACGATAGACCTCCTCGATAACGTAAGGACCTTCCCATTTAGAGAGAAGTTTAGCTGCAAAAAATCTTAAACGAGAGTTGTATAGCAATACATAATCACCTACATTAAACTCACACTTTTGTATCCTTTTATCATGCCATCTTTTAACTTTTTCTTTAAACAACTTGGCATTTTCATAGGCTTGGGTTCTCCATTCATCGAGTAAGCTACTATCAAATAACCTCTTCTCATCTGCAAGTTTAAAATCATAATTGAGCTCTTTAATAGCCCAATAAGCCTTATGTTCTAGTTCGAGAGGTAAGTGACATGCTTTTCCATAAACCATTTTATACAGAGACATACCCATAGGATTTTTATATGCAGTTCTATAGGCCCGTAATGCATCATCAAGTTTCTTGGACCAATTCTTTCTAGACCTATTGACAGTCTTTTGCAAAATTAATTTGAGTTCTCTATTACTCAATTCTACTTGACCACTAGACTGTGGGTGATAAGGGGATGCAATTCTATGATTAAAATCATATTTAGAAAGCATTTTACGGAAAGCACCATGAATAAAATGTGAACCACCATCAGTCATTAAATATCTAGGGACTCCAAATCTTGGAAAAATAACTTCTTTAAGCATTTTAATAGAAGTGTTATGATCAGCACTACTAGTTGGAATAGCTTCTACCCACTTAGTAACGTAATCAATATCAACTAAAATATGTGTATAACCATTAGAGGAAGGAAAAGGCCCCATATAGTCAAAGCCCCAAACATCAAATGGTTCAATAACGAGTGAATAGTTCATAGGCATTTCTTGACGTCTACTGATATTACCAATTCTTTGACATTCATCACAAGATAATACAGACTTACGGGCATCCTTGAAGAGAGTAGGCCAATAAAAACCAGATTGCAATACCTTATGTGCAGTTCTATCTCCAGCATGGTGTCCTCCATAAGCTTCGGAGTGACACTTGCGTAGGATCTGTTCCTGTTCATGCTCAGGTACACAACGTCTAATAACACCATCTACTCCTTTATAAAGATGTGGGTCATCCCAAAAGTTCTGCCTCAAATCATAGAAGAACTTTTTCTTTTGCTGGTATGTGAAACTAGGCGGTATAAACTTAGCAACAATGTAATTAGCATAATCAGCATACCATGGAGCAGCATGAGAAGCATTTATGACATTTAATTGCTCATCAGGAAAGCTATCATCAATAGGTAGTGGGTCATCAAGCACATTTTCTAACCTAGACAAGTTGTCTACAACGGGGTTCTCAGCTCCCTTTCTATCAACAATATGCAAATCAAATTCTTGTAGCAAGAGAACCCGCCTAATAAGTTTTGGTTTAGCATCTTTCTTTTCCATAAGATATTTAATAGCAGCATGATCAGTGTGAATAGTTACTTTAGAATCAACAATATAAGGTCTGAACTTATCACAAGCAAATACAACTGGTAAGAATTCTTTTTTAGTGGTAGCATAATTTCGTTGAGCATTGTCTAGGGTTTTACTAGCATATTGAATAACGTTTAATTTCTTATCAACTCTTTGCCCTAGAACAACACCTACAGCATAATCACTAGCATCACACATAATTTCAAAGGGCAAATTCCAGTCAGGTGGCTGAACAATAGGTGCAGAGATCAATGCTTTCTTAAGTATTTCAAATGCTTCTACACAATCATCATCAAAGACAAATGGTATATCTTTTTGTAATAAATTATTCAGAGGCCGAGAGATTTTTGAGAAGTCCTTAATGAACCTCCTATAAAATCCGGCGTGACCAAGGAAACTTCTTATACCTTTGATGTCCTTGGGACATGGAATCTTTTCAGTAGCATCAACCTTGGCTTTATCAACTTCAATACCTCTTTCAGAAACTTTGTGCCCCAAGACAATACCTTCATTAACCATAAAGTGGCACTTTTCCCAATTCAAGACAAGATTAGTTTCTTCACATCTCTCCAAAACTCGATCAAGATTGCTTAAGCAATCATCGAAAGAAGATCCGTAGACGGAGAAATCGTCCATGAAAATCTCACAAATCTTTTCACACAAGTAAGAGAATATAGCCATCATGCATCTTTGAAAGGTAGCAGGTGCATTACATAAACCAAAAGGCATACGTCTATAAGAAGAAGTACCAAAAGGGAAAGTAAAAGTAGTCTTTGATCGATCTTTGGCTGACACAGGTATTTGAGAGAAACCAGAATAACCATCTAGAAAGCAAAAATGTGTATGTTTGGATAATCTTTCTAGCAATTGATCGATAAAAGGTAAGGGGTAATGATCCTTTTTAGTGGCCTTATTTAATTTGCGGAAATCAATTACCTTCCTGTAACCTGTAATAATTCTTTGAGGAATCAATTCATCTTTATCATTGGGTACAACAGTAATACCTCCCTTCTTAGGGACACAATGGACATGACTTACCCACTGACTATCAGCAACGTGATAGATATTATACCTGCCTCAAGGAGCTTTAATATTTCCTTTCTTACCACTTTTTTCATTTTAGGATTCAGCCGTCGTTGATGATCACGAACTGGTTTAGTATCTTCTTCCAAATTTATTTTATGTTGGCATAGAGTGTGACTAATGCCCTTAAGATTATCAAGAGTATACCCAATAGCAGCAAAATGCTTCTTCAGAGTTTTCAATAGTCTCTCTTCCTCATGCTCTGAAAGGTTTGCACTAATAATAACATGAATATATCTTTTTCTCATAAAGATAAGCATATTTAAGAGTATCAGGCAACAATTTAAGCTCAAACACGGGATCACCCTTGGGTGGAGGAGGATCCCCTAGGATTTCAACAGGCAAATTATGTTTCAGAATAGGTTCCTGTTTAAAGAATACTTCATCTATTTCCCTTCTTTCATTCATAAACATATCATTGTCGTGGTCTAGCAAATATTGTTCTAAAGGATCACTAGGAGGTACGGCAATAGAAGCAAGACCAATAATTTCATCCTTACTAGGTAATTATTCTTCACGGTGTTGTCTACTAAATTTAGAGAAATTAAATTCATGAGACATACCATCTAAACCGATGGTAATAACATCCCTTTTGCAATCTATCTTAGCATTAATAGTGTTTAAGAAGGGTCTACCAAATATAATGGGACAAAAGCTATTTTGTGGGGAACCAAGGACAAGAAAATCAGCAGGATATTTAGTTTTCCAGACTTCAACATCTCTAACAATTCCCATAGGTGAAATAGTATCTCTATTGGCAAGTTTAATTGTGACATCAATATCTTCTATCTCAGCAGGTGCAATATCATGCATAATTTCTTTGTATAAGGCGTAAGGTATTGCACTAGCACTAGCACCCATATCACATAAGCCATGATAATAATGATCTCCTATTTTAAGAGAAATAACATGCATGCCTACAACAAGTCTATTTTTATCTTTAGCACAAGGTTTAGCAATTCTAGCAGTCTCATCAAGGAAATGAATAACATGCCCATCAATATTATCAGATAAGAGATCTTTAACAATAGCAATATTAGGTTCAACTTTAACTTGCTCAGGAGGTGTATAAGTTCTAATATTGCTTTTACGAACCACAGTTGAAGCTTTAGCATGACCCTTTATCCTAACAGGGAAAGGTGGTTTCTCAACATAAGAGGTAGGAACAATAGGATCATTATAAGTGATAGTATTTTCTTCAACTTTAATAGGTGCAACTACTTTTACTTCTATGGGAGGATGATATTTAAACCACTTCTCCTTGGGGAGATCAACATAAGTAGCAAAAGATGCACAAAAAGAAGCTACTATCTCAGAGTCAAGTCCATATTTAGTGCTAAATTTATGGAAAACATCGGTATCCATAAAAGATTTAACACAATCATACTTAGGTGTCATACCTGACTCCTTACCCTTGTCGAGGTCCCAATCTTCATAGTTGCATTTAATTCTTTCCAATAAATCGCATTTGAATTCAATAGTCTTCATCATAAAAGAGCTAGCACAAGAAGTATCAAGCATGGTGCGATTGCTATCAGAAAGCCGAGCATAAAATATTTGAATAATCATTTCTCTTGAGAGCTCATGATTGGGGCATGAATATAACATTGATTTAAGCCTCCCCCAAGCTTGAGCGATGCTTTCTCCTTCGCGAGGCCAAAAATTATATATATAATTGTGATCACGATGAACAAGATGCATAGGATAAAACTTCTGATGAAATTCCAATTTCAATCGTTTGTAGTTCCATGACCCCATATCATCACATAGCCTATACCATGTCGATGCATCTCCCTTCAAAGATAAAGGGAAGACCTTCTTCTTAACAACATCTCCGGGTACACCTGCAAGCTTAAATAATCCACAAACTTCATCCACATATATTAGATGCTCATCGGGATGCTTTGTTCCATCTCCTACAAAAGGATTAGCTAGCAGTTTTTCTCTCATACCCGAAGGAATTTCAAAGAAGACATTTTCATTTTCAGATGGTTCAGTAGGTTGAGGAGCAACTCTTTGCTCTACTGGTCGGGGTGAAGATACCCCGAAAAAGCCCCTTAGAGGATTACTTTCCATAGTAACAAGTGACAGTAAATTTCAGCACACCATATAATTTTTTCCTTACCAAATTCCACCTACCAAAGGCGCTTCACTCCCTGGCAACGGCGCCAGAAAAGAGTCTTGATGACCCACAAGTATAGGGTATCTATCGTAGTCCTTTCAATAAGTAAGAGTGTCGAACCCAACGAGGAGCAGAAGGAAATGATAAGCGGTTTCCAGCAAGGTATTCTTTGCAAGTACTGAAATAAGTGGTAACAGATAGTTTTGTGATAGGATAATTTGTAACGAGCAACAAGTAACAAAAGTAAATAAAGTGCAGCAAGGTGGCCCAATCCTTTTTGTAGCAAAGGACAAGCCTAGACAAACTCTTATATAGAGAAAAGTGCTCCCGAGGACACATGGGAATATCGTCAAGCTAGTTTTCATCACACTCATATGATTCACATTCGGTACTTTGATAATTTGGTATGTGGGTGGACCGGTGCTTGGGTGCTGCCCTTACTTGGACAAGCATCCCACTTATGATTAACCTCTATTGCAAGCATCCGCAACTACAACAAAAGTATTAAGGTAAACCTAACCATAGCATGAAACATATGGATCCAAATCAGCCCCTTACGAAGCAACGCATAAACTAGGGTTTAAGCTTCTATCACTCTAGCAACCCATCATCTACTTATTACTTCCCAATGCCTTCCTCTAGGCCCAAATAATGGTGAAGTTTCATGTAGTCGATGTTCACATAAAACCACTAGAGGAGAGACAACATACATCTCATCAAAATATCGAACGAATACCAAATTCACATGACTACTAATAGCAAGACTTCTCCCATGTCCTCAGGAACAAACATAACTACTCACAAAGCATATTCATGTTCATAATCAGAGGGGTATTAATATGCATATAGGATCTGAACATATGATCTTCCACCAAATAAACCAACTAGCATCAACTACAAGGAGTAATTAACACTACTAGCAACCTACTAGTACCAATCTCGGACTTGGAGACAAGAATTGGATACAAGAGATGAACTAGGGTTTTGAGAGGAGATGGTGCTAATGAAGATGTTGATGGAGATTGCCCTCTCCTGATGAGAGGAGCGTTGGTGATGACGATGGCGATGATTTCCCCCTCCCGGAGGGAAGTTTCCCCGGCAGAACAACTCCGCCAGAGCCCTAGATTGGTCCCTCCAAGGTTTCGCCTCGTGGCGGCGGAGTTTCGTTCGAGAAGATGGCTTCTTATTTTTTCGCATCGAAAGACTTCATATAGCAGAAGATGGCCACCGGAGGGCCACCAGGGGGCCCACGAGGTAGGGGGCGCGCCCAGGGGGGTAGGGCGCGCCCCACCCTCGTGGGCAGGGTGTGGCCCCCCCGGTGCACTTCTTGCGCTCAGTATTTTTTATATATTCTGAAAACGTCTTCTGTGAAGTTTCAGGACTTTTGGAGCTGTGCAGAATAGGTCTCTAATATTTGCTCCTTTTCTAGCCCAGAATCCCAGCTGCCGGTATTCTCCCTCTTTATGTAAACCTTGTAAAATAAGAGAGAATAGGCATAAGTATTGTGACATAATGTGTAATAACAACCCATAATGCAATAAATATCGATATAAAAGCATGATGCAAAATGGACGTATCACTGCTCTTCCCGCGCGCCGCCGGACCTCACCATTGCCAGCACCATCGCTTCTGCCGCACGTCCCTCTGCTTCTTTTGCTGCAGTGCACCGCCACCGCGAGGCTGCCCCGCCGTCGGCCTCGCCCTGCCTCTCTTGCTTTCCTGCGCCGTAGGCGTGTTGACCTCTGCTGCCTTCCTCGCTGAGCCCCGTAGCGTCGTCCTTCTCCGGAAACTGTGCCCTGCAGGTCTTCTCCTCCTCCCACTGCTGGGCGCCTCCTCTGCTCAATGACACCTTGTGTCGCTCGCCATGGACATCGTTGCGCTTCTGCCTCGTCTCTGTACTCCCGCAGCTCTGCTAGCTCCGTCACCGCCCCTGCTGGCCTCACTCAGGCAGGCCGCCGCTACCTCCCCTATACCATCACTTTAAGGGCATATTTATCCCTAAGTGTTTTGGTGATTGATGACAACACATTTGCGGACTAATCGTGTGCCTTGAGTATTCCAGACACTTCATTGCTAGGCACAAGATGGTTGGGTGTCCCTCGAAGACTGATGAAGACGACGTCTTTTCTATGTTTCTTTTTGGTGGATTTGAGTCGTAGGAAAGCTGTACTATTAAGAGGGGGTCCGCGTTGGAAAGGTTTGGGTGGGATCATCACGTACACGTCTCCTTCTTGTCCCCTCCTTTTTCCTTGTAGCTTCCTCCGTTTTCTTGGCTCCCTTGTCTGGCTGCTATGGATGGTCACGGTAGTACTGCTCCCAGGAAAATGGTAGTACCGTAGGCATCCGCGGTAGTACCGCGCGGTGGCGCGGTAGTACCGCAGGTGCCCATGGTAGTACTACTCCGCTGGAGCCGCACTACTGCTGCCCACCAGGCTAGTGCCGCCCCTTTGCGGTAGTAGGGGCGGATGTAATTTTTTACATCCGCACCTACCATGGTAGTACCGTTTTCGCCGAGCGGTAGTACCGCACTATGCAGCCAGGCAGTAGTACCGCCCCTCGGCGGTACTACTGTGTCGGGTTTTTGCTACTTCCGTTTCTTTGCGGAAGTAGGCATGGAAGTTCCCTTCCACCTGGCTGGGGTTTTTTGCCTTGCGGTAGTACCACATGGGGTCGCGGTAGTACCGCACGTGCGGAAGTACCGCCCCCAGCTCCTGCGCGTCTATTTATCTTTACTGTCGCTGGGGTTGCGGCAGTAGCGTGGGTCGGTACGGTAGTACCGCACAGCCGTGCGGTAGTACCGCTTGGTTGCAAGCAGTAGTACCACGCGGCCTTGCGGTAGTACCGCTGGCCGCGGGCTGGTTGGTGGGTAACGGTTGGATCCTTGTCCCACACTATATAAGGGGTCCCCTTCTTCCCCGTTGACTTACCTCTTCCACCCCCAAGCTCCATTATTGCTCTAAGCTCCATTTTCGCCCGATCTCACTCCCTAGCCGACCAAACTTGTTGATTTGCTCGGGAGTGGTTGAGAAGGCCTCGATCTACACTTCCACCAAGAGATATTTGATTCCCCCCACTAATACCTTGCGGATCTTGTTACTCTGGGGTGTTTGAGCATCCTAGACGATTGAGGTCACCGCGAAGCCATAGTCCATTGTGGTGAAGCTTTGTGGTGTCGTTGGGAGCCTCCAATTGAGTTGTGGAGATTGCCCCAACCTAGTTTGTAAAGGTTCGGTCACCGCCTCCAAGGGCACCAATAGTGGAATCACGGCATCTCGCATTGTGTGAGGGCATGAGGAGAATACGGTGGCCCTAGTGGCTTCTTGGGGAGCATTGTGCCTCCACACCGCTCCAACGGAGACGTACTTCCTCTCAAAGGGAAGGAACTTCGGCAACACATCCTTGTCTGCATCGTCTCAACTCTTGGTTATCTCGTGCCTTTACTTGTGCAAGCCTATTTGTTTCATTTATCTTGCTTGCTTGTGTTCCCATCCTTGTTGCATCATATAGGTTGCTCACCTAGTTGCATATCTAGACAACCTACTTTGATGCAAAGTTTAAATTGTTAAAGAAAAGCTAAAATTGTTAGTTGCCTATTCACCCCCCTCTAGTCAACCATATCGATCTTTTCAATTGGTATCAGAACATCGTCTCTTTATTAAGGACTTTACCGTCCAAAGAGTATGGTTAATACCGTAGACGGTGTGGAGGAACACTCCGGTGTGAACCCGACCTCGTCTACGGGCGATGGGGGAACCTCGGTCTCTCGTGAGGAGTTCAATGTGGCCTTGGAGACATTGAAAACCTCCATCATGACCGAGGTTGAAAGCATGTTTACTAAATTTCTTGAGGGGCTTAAACTATCCACCGCACCGTTGAAAGTGGGTGACCCCACCGACAAGGTGACGGATGCTATCCCCGACAAGGGGGAAGCTAGTAGTGAAAAGGCTCCTTCTAGTGGTAAAAAGGGCACCGTCATCTTTGCTCATGTGGAACCACCACTTGTTTATGGTGGACCGGTTCCTTCTACTCATTTGAATCATGCCGGTCCTCCCCCTAAGATTGTGAAAAATGAGGACTTTGATTCTTGGGTTTACCGCTTTAAACATCATTTAAATCATGTGAACACTAACCTTTGGAGAATCATTGAAGAAGGTTTCTATCCGCATGATCCAAGCAACTTCACTCCTCGAGAAGCCGCGGATAATCAATTCAATGAGAATGCTCTCTTCATCATTCAAGATGCAATTCCACCAGAAGACCTACCACATCTTCGTCCCTTCGCCTTGGCCAAAGATGCATGGCATTGTGTTGTCTCTCTCTACCGAGGAAGTGCAAGCATTCAACGCTCCAACTATGAAGTGGTGCAAGATGAGGCCGATGATTTTGCAATGAAAGAAGATGAAGAACCTCGTGAGCTTTATCGGAGAGTAACCAAACTCGCGGTCTCACTACGAGATCACGGGAGCAAGGACACGGATGACAATTGGATCAAGCGCAAATTCCTCAAGTCGATGATGCCCTACCACAAGGCCATGTCCTCTGTCATTTGTCAAAGACCGGACTTCCACACTTTGACCTCGAGCGAAGTGTTGGATGAGTTTGTGGCCATGAACATTTTGGACAAAACCGCCGACAATGCGGTGCTCCGTTCTCAAAGGGCAAAGAAGCCTAACCTTTCATTGAAGGCCAAGCTCACCGTTGAAGAAGAAGAAGAGGAAGAAGAGGAGAACAACCCCGAAGATATGAAGTATGCGTATCATGAACACATGGCACTTGCTTCAAGGCAATTTTGGAGCAAGAAAAACTCGAGGCCAAACTTTAGCAAAAACAACTCAAGTGGCACGAAGAGCAAGCAACGTGTAAGGACTTGCTACAATTGTGGCAACGTGAGTCATTTTGTTGCAGAGTGCCCGTATGAGAAGAGGGAAGACAATGGTGGCAAGCTCATTCGAAAGGACCAGGCCAAGTCGTTCCCCAACAAGAGCAACTTCACCAAGAAGACTCCTCCCAAGGCATTGGTGGTACAAGAAGAGTACAATGAGGATGATGACGATGATGAAGGTGATGAGTCGGTTGCCATGGCCTCCGTTGCCATTGCAACGACTCCACGGGTGTCTCTCTTCGACTCACCCAATGAGAGCATCACCGCCAAGTGCCTCATGGCTAAAGCCACCAACAAGGTAACCCCCAACATCAAAACTACCATCATTAATCATCCTTCTCCGATGGATAACATTAATGAACTTGAGGGAGCTAATGTGGAGGCTAATGAGTTTGAGGCCTTTATGGGCAAACTCAAGGGAAAATCCAAGAAGCACTTTGTTGCTCTCTTGGAACAACTTGGTGAAGCCAATGACATGATCGAGGATCACGAAGACACCATCACTAAGATGGAAGGGCATAGTCGTGACTATGCCTATGAGATTTTAGATCTTTCCAATGCTCTTGAGGAAGAGCATGGTCTTCGTTTGGCTCTTGAGGAGTCACACAACGTTGATCATGCTAAGTTAAAGAAAGATTATGATCATGTCCTCATTGTTTCTCATGTGCTAAACTCCGAGTAGGCCGAACTTGAGGTTGATCTTGATAGACTCAAAGAGGAGTTTGATCTACTTGACAAGGCTCACAAGGTCTTGAAGGGTGCTCATGCTAGCCTCAAGGAGTCTCATGATCAACTTCAAGTAAAGCTAACCAAGGAAAAAGCCACTTTCCCTCGTATGATGTTAATTGATAATGCAAATGCTACTAACCCATGTTGTGAGCATGTGCATCTCGTTGAGGAGAATGCTAAGCTAAAGGGGCAACTTGAGAGAGGTCTTGCGACTTGCATACAAGGCAAGAAGAACCTCAACGATCTCTTGATCAACCAAAAGGGAGTTGTAGCCAAGGAAGGGGTTGGGTACATGCCCGACTCCAAGAACAAGAAGAAGGATGACAAGACCAAACGACGTCCTCCTCTCATGCAAACCTTTGTGAAGGAGGGAGAAAGTGCCTTCGAGGAGAAGAAGAAGAACAATGCGAAGGGTGGCGTTGTCAAAAGGGGCAATGTCACTCCTCGCATCAAAGCTGGCGACTTTAATCCTTCTTATGTGTTATGCCATGCTAGTGATGGGCATGTCTATGCTAAATTCGTTGGTTCTCTTCATGAATACATTGAATGGTCTATTTGGGTTCCAAAGACCCTTGTTACTAACATTAAAGGACCCATTACAAAATGGGTACCTAAAACCAAGCATTAATCTCTTGTAGGTGTTTGTTTCCGGTGGGGGATCATGGTTGCTCGATAGCGGAGCTACAAATCATATGACCGGAAGCAAGGACTTGGTGGTGGACGTGCACAAGATTCCATCTATGCTCACCAATGTCGAGTGGGGTGATGCCTCATCCTCCAAGGTATTGGGACTTGGCAAGGTGGTCATATCTCATGATCTCACGATCGAGAAGGTCATGCTTGTTGAGTCCCTTGCATACAATTTACTTTCCGTTCGTCAACTTGCAATCATGGGCTTTGCCAATTTCTTTGATATCGATACCGTGGCCCTCTTGTGGAGCAAGACTCTTAAAGTAGCCTTTGTTGGGCATGTCGAGAACGGTCTATATGTGATTAACTTTTCGGAGCAACCCACTAAGACCGCGACATGCCTAATGGCTAAAGTTGATGTGGGATGGCTTTGGCATCGCCGTTTAGCCCATGTCAATATGAGATCTTTGCAAAGTCTCCTCAAGGGGGACCATGTCCGTGGACTAACGAATGTTAGTTCTGCTAATGATCGTGCTTGCAGTGCTTGTATCTAAGGAAAGCTACATGAGAAGGCTCACCCTCCCACGACTATCATTTACTCAAAGAGGCCTTTGGAGCTCCTTCACATGGATCTCTTTGGGCCTCCATCCTTCGATAGTCTTGGGGGTAGGAAGTATTGCTTGGTGATTGTGGATGACTACTCAAGATACACTTGGGTGTATTTCTTCAAGAGGAAGAGCGAGACCCAACAAACCGTCATTGACTTTGCGAATGAAGCACAACGTCAACACAATGCAAAGATCTTGACAATAAGAAGTGACAACGGCACCGAGTTCAAGAACTACACCTTGGATGAGTTTCTTAGTGACGAGGGGATCAAGCATCAATACTCCGCACCTTACACCCCTCAACAAAACGGTGTTGCGGAGATGAAGAACCAGGCGTTGATGGATGCGGCAAGGACCATGATGGCGGAGTTCAAGTCTCCGTACAACTTTTGGGCCGAAGCCATCAACACTGCGTGTCATGCATCCAATCGGCTCTACCTCCGCAAGGGCTTGAACAAGACTCCATATGAGATACTCACCGGTAACAAGCCCAACCTCAAGTACTTCCGGGTGTTTGGGTGTAAGTGTTTCATTCTCAAGAAAGGTGTTCGGTTGTCTAAATTTGAGGCTAGAGCTTATGAGGGCATATTTGTTGGTTATGCTACAAACTCTCATGCTTACCGTGTCCTCAATAAATCCATGGGACTTATTGAGGAGACGTGTAACGTGGAGTTTGATGAGAATAATGGCTCCCAAGTGGAGCAATGTGGCACTTGTGATGTAGGTGATGAAATTCCTCCCCAAGCCATAAGAAGAATGGGTGTTGGCTTTATCCTACCATTGAGGAACCCCTTGTGGCCTAAGGAGAAGGACAAAGCTCCACTCAAGCGGAGCCATCACCAACCCAAGGCCCACACACTTCCGAAGAACAACATGAAGGCCCTCATCCTCAAGAACATGACCAAGGGCAAGATCACGCTCAAGACGGAGTTGACACATCAAGTGATGCCCAAGGTCAAGTTCTCTCCTCCGAGCAAGTTCAACAACAAGAACAAGCTCAAGGCGACGCTCAAGATGATCAAGTGACCACTCCTCGTCTCACCCCGAGGAGGAATTAGAGCGTCGTGCCGCCAAGGTTGCTTCCAAGCTCTCCACCAAGGATCATCTCATGACGAATGTGCTTGGAAGCTTAAGAAAGGGGGTAAGCACTCGTAGACAATTAGCAAATTATTGTGAGCATCATTTGTTTGTCTCTTCTGTGGAACCCCACAAGGTCTATGAGGCGCTAGAAGATCCGGATTGGCTCAATGCCATGCATGAAGAACTCAACAACTTCAAGCGCAACAAAGTGTAGAGATTGGTGCCAAGACCGACGGGGAACCACAATGTCATCGGAACCAAGTGTATATTTAAGAACAAGCAAGATGCCCATGGGATTATCATTCGCAACAAGGCTCGTTTGGTAGCACAAAGCTACTCCCAAGTCGAGGGTATCGACTACGGTGAAATCTTTGCTCCCGTTGCTCGTCTTGAATCTATTCACATGTTGATTGCTTATGCTTCTCATCATAACTTTAAGTTACGACAAATGGATGTGAAAAGTGCTTTTCTTAATGGTCCCATTAATGAATTGGTTTATGTAAAGCAACCCCCCGGGTTCGAGGATCCCTACTTTCCCGATCATGTGTATCAACTCGATAAGGCACTCTATGGCCTTAAACAAGCCCCATGTGCATGGTATGACCACCTTACCAAGTTGTTACAAGACAGTGGTTTTGAAGTTGGGCTAATCGACCCCACTCTTTTTACAAAGAAGGACAAAGGGGAGTTGTTTGTGTGCCAATTATATGTTGATGATATTATCTTTGGTTCCCCTAACAAAGCTTTCAATGAGGAATTTGCCGCTCTCATGACCTCAAAGTTCGAGATGTCTTCCATGGGAGAGTTGAAGTTCTTTCTAGGGTTCGAAGTGAAGCAAAGAAGAGAAGGAACCTTCATCAATCAAGCCAAACATACTCAAGACATGCTCAAAAGATTCAAGCTAAGTGATGTCAAGTCGGCTTCCACTCCCATGCCCACCAAGTGCCAACTTGACATAGATCCCAATGGTAAAGTGGTGGATCAAAAGGTATATCGCTCCATGATAGGTTCCTTGCTTTACCTTTGTGCATCTACACCGAATATCATGTTGAGTGTGGGAATTTGTGCATGTTTTCAAGCCGCACCTAAGGAAAGTCATTATGTGGCGGTCAAACGAATCTTTTGATATTTGGCTCATACCCCAAACTTTGGCCTATGGTACCCAAGAGGAGCAAACTTCAAGCTTGTAGGGTATTCGGATTCCGATTGGGCGGGAGACAAAGTGGATAGGAAGTCCACTTACGGAGGGTGCCAATTTCTTGGTTGCTCTTTGGTAAGTTGGTCTTCCAAAAAGCAAAGCTGTGTGTCTCTCTCGTCCACCGAAGCGGAGTATGTGGCGGCCAGTAGTTGTTGTGCACAACTCTTATGGATGAGGCAAACTTTAAAGGATTACGGTGTCATTTGTGACAAAGTGCCTCTTTGGTGTGACAATGAAAGTGCCATCAAGATCTCTCTCAACCCGGTGCAACACTTCAAGACGAAGCATATTGAGATCCGGTATCACTTCATCTAGGATCACATTAGGCGAGGAGAGATCGAGCTCATCTATGTCAACACTCATGATAACCTTGAAGATATCTTCACGAAGCCCTTGGATGAAGCAAGATTTCGCGAGTTAAGGCATGAGCTAAATATCATTGATTCGAGCAATGTTGCTTGAACCCTTGCACACCCCACCATACTCAACGTGTTGTCCTGTTTAGATGTAGGCATGGACATAGGGGGAGTGATGTTCTCTCAATGAACTCTCCCTCCCCCCATTATGCATAAATCGATCAAGTCTTTCACATTAGCCATGTTTGATGGTACTTGTGCTTCAAAGACGAGTTTTGGTCATGGACCCAAGGATAATTCTTCGCGGTGCCATACCAATTGACTCAAACATAGGTGGCTACGGCCACCGCCCTCTCTTTGGAGAGGTGGTGTTGTTGGGTTTCATAGTAATTTCAAAAAATTTCCTACGCACACGCAAGATCATGGTGATGCATAGCAACGAGAGGGGAGAGTGTTGTCTACGTACCCACGCAGACCGACTGCGGAAGCGATCACACAACATAGAGGAAGTAGTCGTACGTTTTCCCGATCCGACCGATCCAAGCACCGTTACTCCGGCACCTCCGAGTTCTTAGCACACGTACAGCTCGATGACGATCCCCGGGCTCTGATCCAGCAAAGCGTCGGGGAAGAGTTCCGTCAGCACGACGGCGTGGTGACGATCTTGATGCACTACAGCATTAGGGCTTCGCCTAAACTCCGCTACAGTATTATCGAGGAATATGGTGGCTGGGGGCACCGCACACGGCTAAGGAATAGATCACCTGGATCAACTTGTGTGTTCTATGGTGCCTCTACCTCAGTATATAAAGGACTAGAGGGGGGAGGCTGGACGGCCAAGGGAGGGCGCGCCAGGAGAGTCCTACTCCCTCTGGGAGTAGGATTCCCCCCCCCCCCCCAATCCTAGTTGGAATAGGATTCCTTGAGGGGGGAAAGAGAGAAAGGGGGCCGACCACCTCTCCTAGTCCTAATAGGACTAGGGGAAGGGGGGAGGCGCACAGCCACCTTGGGCTGCCCCTTTCTCCTTTCCACTAAAGCCCACTAAGGCCCATATAGCTCCCGGGGGGGGGGGGGTCCGGTAACCTCCCGGTACTCCGGTAAAATCCCGATTTCACCCGGAACACTTCCGATATCCAAAACATAGGCTTCCAATATATCAATCTTTATGTCTCGACCATTTCGAGACTCCTCGTCATGTCCGTGATCACATCCAGGACTCCGAACAACCTTCGGTACATCAAAATGCATAAACTCATAATAACTGTCATCGTAACGTTAAGCGTGCGGACCCTACAGTTCGAGAACAATGTAGACATGACCGAGACACGTCTCCGGTCAATAACCAATAGCAGGACCTGGATGCCCATATTGGCTCCTACATATTCTACGAAGATCTTTATCGGTCAGACCGCATAACAACATACGTTGTTCCCTTTGTCATCGGTATGTTACTTGCCCGAGATTCGATCGTCGGTATCCAATACCTAGTTCAATCATGTTACCGGCAAGTCTCTTTACTCATTCCGTAATACATCATCTTGCAACTACCTCATTAGTTGCAATGCTTGCAAGGCTTATGTGATGTGCATTACCGAGAGGGCCCAGAGATACCTCTCTGACAATCGGAGTGACAAATCCTAATCTCGAAATACGCCAACCCAACATCTACCTTTGGAGACACCTGTAGTACTCCTTTATAATCACCCAGTTACGTTGTGATGTTTGGTAGTACCCAAAGTGTTCCTCCGGTAAACGGGAGTTGCATAATCTCATAGTTACAGGAACATGTATAAGTCATGAAGAAAAGCAATAGCAACATACTAAACGATCGGGTGCTAAGCTAATGGAATGGGTCATGTCAATCAGATCATTCAACTAATGATGTGATCCCGTTAATCAAATAACAACTCCTTTGTCTATGGTTAGGAAACATAACCATCTTTGATTAACGAGCTAGTCAAGTAGAGGCATACTAGTGACACTCTGTTTGTCTATGTATTCACACATGTATTATGTTTCCGGTTAATACAATTCTAGCATGAATAATAAACATTTATCATGAAATAAGGAAATAAATAATAACTTTATTATTGCCTCTAGGGCATATTTCCTTCAGTCTCCCACTTGCACTAGAGTCAATAATCTAGATCACATCACTATGTGATTAACATCGATAGTTCACATCATCATGTGATTAACACCCATAGTTCACATCGCCATGTGACCAACACCCAAAGGGTTTACTAGATTCGGTAATCTAGTTCACATCGCTATGCGATTAACACCCAAAGAGTACTGAGGTGTGATCATGTTTTGCTTGTGAGGGAATCTTAGTCAATGGTCTTTCACATTCAGATCCGTTATGTATTTTGCAATTTTCTATGTCTACAATGCTCTGCACGGAGCTACTCTAGCTAATTGCTCCCACTTTCAATATGTATCTAGATCGAGACTTAGAGTCATCCAGATCAGTGTCAAAACTTGCATCGACGTAACCCTTTACGGCGAACCTTTTTGTCACGTCCATAATCGAGAAACATATCCTTATTTCACTAAGGATAATTCTGACCGCTGTCCAGTGATCTACTCCTAGATCACTATTGTACTCCCTTGCCAAATCAGTGCAGGGTACACAATAGATCTGGTATACAGCATGACATACTTTATAGAACCTATGGCCAAGGCATAGGGAATGACTTTCATTCTCTTTCTATCTTCTGCCGTGGTCGGGCTTTGAGTCTTACTCAACTTCACACCTTGTAATACAGGCAATAACTCTTTCTTTGACTGCTCCATTTTGAACTACTTCAAAATCTTGTCAAGGTATGTACTCATTGAAAAAACTTATCAAGCGTCTTGATCTATCTCTATAGATCTTGAAGCTCAATATGTAAGCAGCTTCACTGAAGTCTTTCTTTGAAAAACTCCTTTCAAACACTCCCTTATGCTTTACAGAATAATTCTACATTATTTCCGATCAACAATATGTCATTCACATATACTTATCAGAAATGTTGTAGTGCTCCCACTCACTTTCTTGTAAATACATGCTTCACCGCAAGTCTGTATAAAACTATATGCTTTGATCAACTCATTAAAGCGTATATTCCAACTCTGAGATGCCTACACCAGTCCACAGATGGATCGCTGGAGCTTGCACAATTTGTTAGCACCTTTCGGATTGACAAAACCTTCTGGTTGCATCATATACAACTCTTCTTTAATAAATCCATTAAGGAATGCAGTTTTGTTTATCTATTTGCCAGATTTCATAAAATGCGGCAATTACTAACATGATTCGGACAGACTCAAGCATAGATATGAGTGAGAAACTCTCATCGTAGTCAACACCTTGAACTTGTCGAAAACCTTTTTGCAACAATTCTAGCTTTGTTAGATAGTAACACTACTATCAGCGTCTGTCTTCCTCTTGAAGATCCATTTATTTTCTATGGCTTGCCGATCATCGAGCAAGTCAACCAAAGTCCATACTTTGTTCTCATACATGGATCCCATCTTAGATTTTATGGCCTCAAACCATTTCGCGGAATCTGTGGTCATCATCGCTTCCTCATAGTTCGCAAGTTCGTCATGGTCTAGTAACATGACTTCCAGAACAGGATTACCGTACCACTCTGGTGCGGATTTCACTCTGGTTTACCTACGAGATTCAGTAGTAACTTGATCTGAAGTTACATGATCATCATCATTAGCTTCCTCACTAATTTGTGTAGTAGTCACAAGAACAGAATTTCTGTGATGAACTACTTTCCAATAAGGGAGAAGGTACAATTACCTTATCAAGTTTTCTACTTTCCTCCCACTCACTTCTTTCGAGAGAAACTCCTTCTCTAGAAAGTTTCCGAATTTAGCAACAAAAGTCTTGCCTTCGGATCTGTGATAGAAGGTGTATCCAATAGTTTCCTTTGGATATCCTATGAAGACACATTTCTCCGATTTGGGTTTGAGCTTATCAGGTTGAAACTTTTTCACATAAGCATCACAACCCCAAACTTTAAGAAATGACAACTTTGGTTTCTTGCCAAACCACAGTTCATAAGGCGTCGTCTCAACGGATTTTGATGGTGCCCTATTTAACGTGAATGCAGCTGTCTCTAATGCATAACCCCAAAACGATAGTGGTAGATCGGTAAGATACATCATAGATTGCACTATATCCAATAAAGTACGGTTATGACGTTCGGACACACCATTACATTGTGGTGTTCCAGGTGGCATGAGTAGTGAAACTATTTCACATTGTTTTTAACTGAAGGCCAAACTCGTAACTCAAATACTCTTCTCTATGATCAGATCGTAGAAACTTTATTTTCTTGTTACGATGATTTTTCACTTCACTCTGAAATTCTTTGAACTCTTCAAATGTTTCAGACTTATGTTTCATCAAGTAGATATACTCGTATCTGCTCAAATCATCTGTGAAGATCAGAAAATAATGATACTTGTCGCGAGCCTCAATATTCATCGGACCACATACATCAGTATGTATGATTTCCAACAAATCTGTTGCTCGCTCCATTGTTCTGAAGAACAGAGTCTTAGTCATCTTGCCCATGAGGCATGGTTCGCAAGCATCAACTGATTCATAATCAAGTGATTCCAAAAGCCCATCATCATGGAGTTTCTTCATGCGCTTTACACCAATATGACCTAAACGGCAGTGCTACAAATAAGTTGCACTATCATTATTAACTTTGCATCTTTTGGTTTCAATATTATGATTATGTGTATCACTACGATCGAGATCCAAAGAACTATTTTCATTGGGTGTGTAACCATATAAGGTTTTATTCATATAAACAAAACAACAATTTATTCTCTTACTTAAATGAATAACTGTATTACAATAAACATGATCAAATCATATTCATGCTCAACGCAAACACTAAATAACACTTATTTAGGTTCAACACTAATCTCGAAATTATAGGGAGTGTGCGATGATGATCATATCAATCTTGGAACCACTTCCAACACACATCGTCACTTTACCCTTAACTAGTCTCTGTTTATTCTGCAACTCCCGTTTCGAGTTATTAATCTTAGCAACTGAACTAGTATCAAATACTGAGGGTTTGCTATAAACACTAGTAAAGTACACATCAATAACATGTATATCAAATATACTTATGTTCATTTTGCCATCCTTCTTATCCGCCAATCACTTGGGGTAGTTCCGCTTCCAGTGACCAGGCCCTTTGCAGTAGAAGCACTTAGTCTCAGGCTTAGGACCAGACTTGGGCTTCTTCACTTGAGCAGCAACTTGCTTGTTGTTCTTCTTGAAGTTCCCCTTCTTCCCTCTGCCCTTTTCTTGAAACTAGTGATCTTGTCAACCATCAATACTTGATGTTTTTCTTGATTTCTACCTTCGTTGATTTCAGCATCACGAAGAGCTTGGGAGTTGTTACTGTTATCCCTTGCATATTATAGTTCATCACGAAGTTCTACTAACTTGGTGATGGTGACTAGAGAATTCTGTCAATCACTATCTTATCTGGAAGATTAACTCCCACTTGATTCAAGCGATTGTAGTACCCAGACAATCTGAGCACATGCTCACTAGTTGAGCGATTCTCCTCCATCTTTTAGCTATAGAACTTGTTGGAGACTTCATATCTCTCAACTCGGGTATTTGCTTGAAATATTAACTTCAACTCCTGGAACATCTCATATGGTCCATGACGTTCAAAACGTCTTTGAAGTCCCGATTCTAAGCCGTTAAGCATGGTGCACTTAAACTATCAAGTAGTCATCATATTGAGCTAGGCAAACGTTCATAACATCTGCATCTGCTCCTGCAGTAGGTCTGTCACCTAGCGGTGCATCAAGGACATAATTCTTCTGTGCAGCAATGAGGATAAACCTCAGATCATGGATCCAATCCGCATTATTGCTACTAACATATTTCAACACAATTTTCTCTAGGAACATATCAAAATAAACATATGAAAGCAACAACGCGAGCTATTGATCTACAAAATAGAAGCTAATACTACCAGGACTAAGTTCATGATAAATTAAGGTTCAATTAATCATATTACTTAAGAACTCCCACTTAGATAGACATCCCTCTAATCCTCTAAGTGATCACGTGATCCAAATCAACTAAACCATAACCGATCATCACGTGAGATGGAGTAGTTTTCAATGGTGAACATCGTTATGTTGATCATATCTACTATATGATTCACGCTCGACCTTTCGGTCTCCGTGTTCCGAGGCCATATCTGCATATGCTAGGCTCGTCAAGTTTAACCTGAGTATTCTGCGTGTGCAAAACTGTCTTGCACCCATTGTAGATGGACGTAGAGCTTATCACACCCGATCATCACGTGGTGTCTGGGCACGATGAACTTTGGCAACGGTGCATACTCAGGGAGAACACTTCTTGATAATTTAGTGAGATATCATCTTATAATGCTACCGTCAATCAAAGCAAGATAAGATGCATAAAAGATAAACATCACATGCAATCAATATAAGTGATATGATATGGCCATCATCATCTTGTGCCTGTGATCTCCATCTCCAAAGCACCGTCATGATCACCATCGTCACCGGTGTGACACCTTGATCTCCATCATAGCATCGTTGTCGTCTCGCCAAGCTTGTGCTTCTACGACTATCGCTACCGCTTAGTGATAAAAGTAAAGCATTACATCGCGATTGCATTGCATACAATAAAACGACAACCATAAGGCTCCTGCCAGTTGCCGATAACTCGGTTACAAAACATGATCATCTCATACAATAAAATTCAGCATCATGCCTTGACCATATCACATCACAACATGCCCTGCAAAAACAAGTTAGACGTCCTCTACTTTGTTGTTGCAAGTTTTACGTGGCTGCTACGGGCTTAAGCAAGAACCAATCTCACCTACGCATCAAAACCACAATGATAGTTTGTCAAATAGACTCCGTTTTAACCTTCGCAAGGACCGGGCGTAGCCACACTTGGTTCAACTAAAGTTGGAGAGACAGTCGCTCGCAAGCCACCTATGTGCAAAGCACGTTGGGGGAACCGGTCTCGCGTAAGCGTACGCGTAATGTTGGTCCGGGTCGTCTCGTCCAACAATGCCGCCGAACCAAAGTATGACATGCTGGTAGGCAGTATGACTTATATCGCCCACAACTCACTTGTGTTCTACTCGTGCATATAACATCAACATAAATAACCTAGGCTCGGATGCCACTGTTGGGTTTCGTAGTAATTTCAAAAAATTTCCTACGCACACGCAAGATCATGGTGATGCATAGCAACGAGAGGGGAGAGTGTTGTCTATGTACCCATGCAGGCCGACTGCGAAAGCGATCACACAACATAGAGGAAGTAGTCGTACGTTTTCCCGATCCGACCGATCCAAGCACCATTACTCCGGCACCTCCGAGTTCTTAGCACACGTACAGCTCGATGACGATCCCCGGGCTCTGATCCAGCAAAGCGTCGGGGAAGAGTTCCGTCAGCACGACGGCGTGGTGATGATCTTGATGCACTACAGCAGCAGGGCTTCGCCTAAACTCCGCTACAGTATTATCGAGGAATATGGTGGCTGGGGGCACCGCACACGGCTAAGGAATAGATCACGTGGATCAACTTGTGTGTTCTATGGTGCCTCTACCTCAGTATATAAAGGACTAGAGGGGGGGAGGCTGGCCGGCCAAGGGAGGGCGCGTCAGGAGAGTCCTACTCCCTCTGGGAGTAGGATTCCCCCCCCCCCCAATCCTAGTTGGAATAGGATTCCTTGAGGGGGGAAAGAGAGAGAGGGGGCCGGCCACCTCTCCTAGTCCTAATAGGACTAGGGGAAGGGGGGAGGCGCACAGCCACCTTGGGCTGCCCCTTTCTCCTTTCCACTAAAGCCCACTAAGGCCCATATAGCTCCCGGGGGGGTTCCGGTAACCTCCCGGTACTCCAATAAAATCCCGATTTCACCCGGAACACTTCCGATATCCAAAACATAGGCTTCCAATATATCAATCTTTACATCTCGACCATTTTGAGACTCCTCGTCATGTCCGTGATCACATCCGGGACTCCGAACAACCTTCGGTACATCAAAATGCATAAACTCATAATAACTGTCATCGTAACGTTAAGCGTGCGGACCCTACAGTTCGAGAACAATGTAGACATGACCGATACACGTCTCCAGTCAATAACCAATAGCGGGACCTGGATGCCCATATTGGCTCCTACATATTCTACGAAGATCTTTATCGGTCAGACCGCATAACAACGTACGTTGTTCCCTTTGTCATCGGTATGTTACTTGCACGAGATTCGATCGTCGGTATCCAATACCTACTTCAATCTCGTTACCGGCAAGTCTCTTTACTCGTTCCGTAATACATCATCTTGCAACTACCTCATTAGTTGCAATGCTTGCAAGGCTTATGTGATGTGTATTACCGAGAGGGCCCAGAGATACCTCTCCGACAATCGGAGTGACAAATCCTAATCTCGAAATACGCCAACCCAACATCTACCTTTGGAGACACCTGTAGTACTCCTTTATAATCACCCAGTTACATTGTGACGTTTGGTAGTACCCAAAGTGTTCCTCCGGTAAACGGGAGTTGCATAATCTCATAGTTACAGGAACATGTATAAGTCATGAAGAAAAGCAATAGCAACATACTAAACGATCGGGTGCTAAGCTAATGGAATGGGTCATGTCAATCAGATCATTCAACTAATGATGTGATCCCGTTAATCAAATAACAACTCCTTTGTCTATGGTTAGGAAACATAACCATCTTTGATTAACGAGCTAGTCAAGTAGAGGCATACTAGTGACACTCTATTTGTCTATGTATTCACACATGTATTATGTTTCCGGTTAATACAATTCTAGCATGAATAATAAACATTTATCATGAAATAAGGAAATAAATAATAACTTTATTATTGCCTCTAGGGCATATTTCCTTCAGGTGTCTCGTGGTTGTTTCACTTGTCGTGTGCCTTTCTGGCTTTGTGTGTTGCGTGGTCTTGTGGTGTCGTGTTGGCTCGGAGTGTTTGTGCAAAGACCCAGTTTTTCGTGTGCTCGAAACGTGCATCTTCTTGAGCCCACTTAACTACCGCGGCTGGCCGCGGTACTACCACTTTGGGAGGCATGGTACTACCGCGCCACAACATGGTACTACCACTCAGGTGCGGTACTTCGGAAGTACCGTGCCGGGCGGTACTACCGCGTTGGGGTACGGTACTACCGCGCCGTCGAGGGAGCATGGGGGTTATGACTCGGGTAGGGGAGTTCCAACTCCCCATACCCATTCATTTATCTCTCTCCCCACGTCTCTCTCTCTCGCTCAAGAACGGCGCCGGAGGCCCTCGCCGGATCTCCGTCTCCGACCACTCTCCTCGGATTCCGACCAGTGGGATCGTTCCCCACCACTTCCTCTTTCCATGGACCAAGGTTTTTCCCCAAATCCCTCTTCTTCTTGGTTGTTCTCTTGCTTCTAGGTTTTTGGGGAGAAACTTGTTGTTCTTGAGATTTTAGGCCAAATCTATGCAAGAGTAGGATGTAGGAGAGTCGTGATGCATAGGAATCATACTTGATATGCCGTCTTGTGGTAGCTTTGTCCAATCGTAGTACCGCCGCGGTTTCGCGGGATTTTCTCAGATTTGAACTCGTTCAGATCTGACGCGGTGCGGTACTACCATGTCTGCTCTGCGGTACTACCGCTCTTGCGGTACTACCACCCGACAGGTGCGGTACTACCGTGCTAGCTTGTGCGGTACTACCGCTCAGCAGATGCGGTACTACCGCGCTAGCTGAGGCACTAAGGTCGTACTACTGCTCCTAGACCCGATACTACCGTGACCTTGCACGGTACTACCGTGTCTGAGAGCAGTACTACTATCTTAGCTTCACAACACTTGGTAGTACTACCGTAGGGATCAAATCTCTCTCTAGGCATTTATCATGTGTGCTTTCTGCTTGTTTCTCTTGCTTGGTTGTGGTCTTTGCATTAATCCCTCTTGGTTGTTGTGGGTGTTTTGCGTTTTTGTGTCTCAGGTGGTGGCTCTCGCCGTTCCAATCCCAGTCGTGACACTGGCTCCAAGCGTCTACGCAACCCCCAAGATGAAGCCCCAGAGGGCTCCAATGCCCCCAAGCGCAATGTCAAGACCACTGCCAGCAAGCAAAAGGAACCTGCTAAGGGCATGGACGAGATTTCTGTCTCTGAGTATGTCGAACACCGGAGGATCAATCCCTATGTGACTCCTCGGGCTGTGCTCAGAGGCACCGAGATGTTCTGGAACAAGCAACAGGTTCTCATCTATCTGGATGTGATCAAGAGCAAGCAGAATACCTTCGTGGATGTCTAGTGGATAGACATGCATCACATGCGGAAGGACAATTTTCGTGACTATTTTGGAGAGGCTCTGGACTTGGTGGAGCAGTTTGCTATTGAGCCGGTGATCTCCTTTCACCTTGACTATGACCCTGAGCTCATCTGTCAGTTCTTTGCCTCAGTGTACTTTCATCCCGGGGAGGAGCGGAGGATGACCTGGATGACCAATGGCCGTCAGCTGTCTGCTACATGGAAAGAGTTCATGGATCTGCTGCACATTCCTGATGACGGGCTTCACACCCCCGTTGGCGTTCGCCCCCATGCCAACTCTGAGTCTGCCAACAAGAACCTGCTTCAGCCTTTCCTTGTTGAGAAGGTGCTCCCCAATGGCAAGTCAACTTGGGTGTTAAACTCCTTTCTGGATATCATGCATCGCATCTTCCGCAACACTCTGTTCCCACGCATTGGCGACAAGGACAAGGTCCATGCATATCTAGTGGACATGTTGCTCCTGTGTGCAGAGGCATGTTCTTCTCAGACTCAGCCACTTGATGTCTCACACATCATGTGGTGTGAGCTTCGGTTTGCGGTGTTCACTCGCAAGGTACCTATCTATGGATCGTACCTGTTTCGGCTGTTCTCCACCTCTTGGGAGAAGATGTACCCTGGTGATGAGTTCCTTGCTCCAGACTGGATTCGCCATGAGTCCATCAGCCTCTGCATCAAGCCCAACTGGGCCAACACCACTACCCGTGCTGAGGCCTCTTCTGCTAGGAGGGCTGCTGGTGAGGAGGAGGCTGCTGCTGAGAATGTTGTTGAGGATCGTGCTGCTAGGTCCACCACTCCTTCCTCTGAGCCGTCATGGGCCAAGAAGCTAAAGGACAAGATGAAGACTCTCTTCTGCATGCAGGCAAATGACAGTACAGGGCTTACAAGGCAGACAAGGAGAGTCTCCGCTGTGACAAGAAGGTTATGAGGCTCTTTGGAGAGGATGTGTCTGGCGGGTCTGAGGACGTCATCACACCTGAGGCTGCCTGGATGTCAAAGCAGGGATACAAGTGGACCAGTTCAGAAGATGACTTCGAGGAGACTATCCCCGCCGCTGAGTTTGACGAGGAGCACAAGGAGCAGTGGGACGACTTCTCTGCCTGAGCCACCCCGTGTGTGTAGGTGTCCACTCTGCCGTTTTGGCGTCTCGATGCCAAAGGGGAGAGAGTGTAGGGATTTTTGTTGTGTTGTGCTTGGTGGGTTTATTTGCTTTGTCTTTTGGACCTCATTTGTGCTTGTTTGCTCTTGTTTGGGTTGTGCTTTCGAGACCTTTCCTCATATGGTGTAAGACATATGCACTTTATCTATCATAGTTAACTTATGTTTGTGCTATCTTGTCTAGTGATAGATATGCCTTGTCTCTATAATATAGGGGGAGCTTTGATCCTAGTATTCATGTGCCGTGCAGTCCAAAGCACTCATCCAGGTGGCACACATCTAGGGGGAGCCCGTCTATATTCTAGAGAGGAGGGGTTTGCGTTTACTTAATATTATTTCCTTGTGCAAATCCCGTATTGTCATCAATCCACCAAAAAGGGGGAGATTGTAAGGGCATATTTATCCCTAAGTGTTTTGGTGATTGATGACAACGCATTTGCGGACTAATCGTGTGCTTTGAGTATTCCAGACACTTCATTGCTAGGCACAAGACGGTTGGGTGCCCCTCAAAGACTGATGAAGACGACGTCTTTTCTATGTTTCTTTTTGGTGGATTTGAGTCGTAGGAAAGCCGTACTATTAAGAGGGGGTCCGCATTGGAAAGGTTTGGGTGGAATCATCACGTACACGTCTCCTTTTTGTCCCCTCCTTTTTCCTTGGAGCTTCATCCATTTTCTTGCCTCCCTTGTCTGGCTGCTGTGGTTGGTCGCGGTAGTACTGCTCCCAGGAAAACGGTAGTATCGTAGGCATCTGCGGTAGTACCGCGCAGTGGCGCGGTAGTACCGCAGGTGCCCACGGTAGTACCGCTCCCCAGGAGCCGCACTACCGCTGCCCACCAGGCTAGTGCCGCCCCTTTGCGGTAGTAGGGGCGGATGTAATTTTTTACATCGGCACCTACCGCGGTAGTACCATTTTCGCCGAGCGGTAGTACCGCGCTATGCAGCCAGGAAGTAGTACCGCCCCTCGGTGGTACTACTGTGTCGGGTTTTTGCTACTTCCGTTTCTTTGCGGAAGTAGGCACGAAAGTTCCCTTCCCCCAGGCTGGGGTTTTTTGCCTTGCGGTAGTACCGCATGGGGGGCCCGGTAGTACCGCGCGTGCGGAAGTACCGCCCCCAGCTCCTGCGCGTCCGTTTATCTTTACTGTCGCTGGGGTTGCGGCAGTACCGTGGGTCGGTACGGTAGTACCGCACCGCCGTGCGGCAGTACCGCTTGGTTGCAAGCAGTAGTACCGCGCGGCCTTGCGGTAGTATCGCTGGCCAGGTGCGGTAGTATCGCTGGCCGTGGGCTGGTTGGTGGGTAACGGTTGGATCCTTGTCCCACACTATATAAGGGGTCCCCTTCTTCCCTGTTGACTTACCTCTTCCACCCCAAGCTCCATTATTGCTCTAAGCTCCATTTTTGCCCGATCTCACTCCCTAGCCGACCAAACTTGTTGATTTGCTTGGGAGTGGTTGAGAAGGCCTCGATCTACACTTCCACCAAGAGATATTTGATTCCCCCCACTAATCCCTTGCAGATCTTGTTACTCTTGGATGTTTGAGCATCCTAGACGGTTGAGGTCACCGCGAAGCCATAGTCCATTGTGGTGAAGCTTTGTGGTGTCGTTGGGAGCCTCCAATTGAGTTGTGGAGATTGCCCCAACCTAGTTTGTAAAGGTTCGGTCGCCACCTCCGAGGGCACCAATAGTGGAATCACGGCATCTCGCATTGTGTGAGGGCGTGAGGAGAATACGGTGGCCCTAGTGGCTTCTTGGGGAGCATTGTTCCTCCACACCGCTCCAATGGAGACGTACTTCCTCTCAAAAGAAGGAACTTCAGCAACACATCCTCGTCTCCACCGTCTCCACTCTTGGTTATCTCGTGCCTTTACTTGTGCAAGCTTATTTGTTTCATTTATCTTGCTTGCTTGTGTTCTCATCCTTGTTGCATCATATAGGTTGCTCACCTAGTTGCATATCTAGACAACCTACTTTGATGCAAAGTTTAAATTGTTAAAGAAAAGCTAAAATTGTTAGTTGCCTATTCACCCCCCTCTAGTTAACCATATCGATCCTTTCAATCACCATGGCCCTGTGCGCATGCTACTGTTGCCTTGCCCCATGCATCCAGCACTACTGCGAGCACAACCTCCGCAAGCCCTGCTGCCTTCGGTTGCAGCCGGTTTGTTTTCTCCTGTTGGATACCGACGCCCGTACGACTACAAGGTGTTGCGCCAAGTACCACCACCATCGACCAGGAAGGGCTTGGACTCACCAATTACCTCTTCAAACGAATGCGAACGACTACCGTCGCCGTGGATCCGACAAGTACCCCGACAACTTGTACCTCTACCGTCGACCCTGTGGACGTCAAGTTCCTCTCTGTGACCCCGAACATCTATGGAATGTGTACAACTACGAAACGTGTACCACTACTTCCACTATGACCTGTGAATGACTACTTCCCTCGATGTTTTTCAACTGCCTCGAAATGCATGCTTCGAAGGTATACCGCTGAGACGATGACCCGTGGACGAATGTTGTGTGATGTATGATATGAACCCCGTGTTTGCACCATGCCCGTTTGTTTCATGCATGTCCCTCATTTTCCATTCCACCGACACTTGGGACACCCGGTATCCGGGATCACTCCCCATCACTCTTGCATGCTTCGCACATCCACTTCCTTTTCCACCGACATCTCGATGAGTTGTCAGGACCGGAATGTTGCCGTGGCACCATTTCCGTTGTCACTACTGTGGCACCCCTTTCATTTCCGCCACGGTGACAAATGCCTCTTAACCTGCTCATGTCAACATTTTCATAAAACTTGCATATGTCATCCGCATCATAATAACAACATTAAAAATGTTTAAAATTGTTGTTTGCATTAAATTGCTAAATGCACATGGGGATTTACCGGAATTGTTGTTTGATGTTTCTGGCCCCATTTAAATTGCTTAGATACTGTAGTTTAATTGTGCTTCACCCCTTGCCATGGTTAACAACATTTAATATTGTTGGGTACATAACCGAGAGAGAACTAAATAAGTCATGTGGTGTTTTGTCAATATGCAAATCATTGCATATTGAGCTCCACTTAATTTGTAGTATTGTTTATGCACTTTGCCATGCCATGCCTCTTTAAACCGGACATACATCATACTTTATTGTGCATCATGCCATGTTTATGCTTGTTGGTTTACCATGTTGTTTGCTCCTTTCTGGTGTTGCTTCTTCTTGTTAGTCCCGGTAACATCATGTTTGTCAGGATCCATTCGACTACGTCCGTTTGTCTTCTTCATGGACTCGTTCTTCTTCCTTGCGGGATTTCAGGCAAGATGACCATAACCTCGATATCACTTCTATCTTTGCTTTGCTAGTTGTTCATTCTATCGCTATTTCACGCTACCTACCACTTGTTAGATCATGCCTCCCATATCGCCATGTCAAGCCTCTAACCAACCGTCCTAGCAAACCATTGTTTGGCTATGTTACCACTTTTGCTCAGCCCCTCTTATAGCGTTGTTAGTTGCAGGTGAAGCTGAAGTTTGTTCCATGTTGGAACATGGATATGTTGGGATATCACAATATCTCTTATTTAATTAATGCATCTATATACTTGGTTAAGGGTGGAAGGCTCAGCCTTTTGCCTGGTGTTTTGTTCCACTCTTGCCGCCCTAGTTTCCGTCATACCGGTGTTATGTTCCTTGATTTTGCGTTCCTTACGCGCTTAGGGATTTATGGGACGCCCTTGACAGTTCACTTTGAATAAAACTCCTCCAGCAAGGCCCAACCTTGGTTTTACATTTGTCTAACAACCTATTACCCTTCCCTTGGGTCGGCCAACCCGAGGGTCATCTTTATTTTAACCCCCCGGGCCAGTGCTTCTCTAAGTGTTGGTCCGAACTGAGCTGCCTGCAGGGCCACCTCGGGGAAACTTGAGGGCTGGTTTTACTCGTAGCCTGTCCCATCCGGTGTGCCCTGAGAATGAGATACGTGCGACTCCTATTGGGATTGTCGGCACATCAGGAGACTTTGCTGGTCTTGTTTTACCATTGTCGAAATGTCTTGGAACCGGGATTCCGAGACTGGTCGGGTCTTTCCGGGAGAAGAAATATCCTTCGTTGATCGTGAGAGCTTGTGATGGGCTAAGTTGGGACACCCTTATAGGGTATAAACTTTTGAGAGTCGTGCCCGCGGTTATGTGGCAGATGGGAATTTGTTAATATCCGGTTGTAGATAACTTGACACTTAACTTAATTAAAATGAATCAACTGCGTGTGTAGCCGTGATGGTCTCTTTTTGGTGGAGTCCGGGAAGTGAACACGGTCCTTGTGTTATGCTTGAACGTAAGTAGTTTCAGGATCACTTCTTGATCACTTCTAGCTTCTTGCTTCTCTTCTCGCTCTTATTTGTGTATGTTAGCCACCATATTTGCTTAGCACTTGCTGCAGCTCCACCTCATTACCTTGTCCTACCCATAAGATTAAATAGTCTTGATCTCGCGGGTGTGAGATTGTTAAGTCCTCGTGACTCATGGATACTTCCAAAGAGTTTCAAGTGCCGATGATACCAGTGCAGGTGAGGCAACCAAGCTCAAGTGGGAGTTCGATGAAGATCTTGGTCGTTGTTATGTGTTTTTTCCAGATGATCAGTAGTGGTGCCCAGTTGGGACGATCGGGGATCTAGCATTTGGGGTTGTCTTCTTTTATTTTGGTTCCGTAGTTGGACCCTGATTGTACTCTGGATGATGAATGTTTAAATTTTTATTTGTGTGAAGTGGCGATTGTAAGCCAACTATTCATCCCTTTCTTATTCAGTACATGGGATTGTGTGAAGATTACCCTCTTGCGACTAAACCACCATGCGGTTATGCCTCTAAGTCGTGCCTCGATATGTGTGAGATATAGCCGCATCGTGGGCGTTACACCTTGAGACTCTATTCAGCATTCATGAAGAAAGGCCAGACAGAGGATCGAATAGTTTTCGCAGGAGACTAACATATATGTCTATTTGAACAAATAGGCTTTGATGCTAGCGGCAACCTCCCATGCCGCCGAAGTCTCCGAACTAAAGTGGAGGTTGGAGCGGGACGATGAAGAGCTCATCCTTGCCAACAAACAACTAGGGGACAAGCAAGGTATGCAATACCTATTCCTATCTGAAATGATACGAGTTGTTGTGTTATCTTGCTGATCGTGTTGTTAGATGCTCATACGCGACGCATCTGAGGTCGAAACCCTCAAGAATGCGCTGGCCGAAGCCCAGAAGAAGCCGGAAGAGGAACTAGCCGCCCGCCAAAAACATGAATCAAGGGTGGAGGAAGTCCGACAAGAGCTCAAGGATGCCATAAATAAATGCGAGTCCTTGGAGCGCAAGGTTGCGGATCGAGATTCCGAACTTGCTAAGGCCCTCCAAAGTGCACAGGAGGCCCGGGCTGAAGCCCAGAACGTCTGCCGGGAGATCTAAGAGGTGAAGCAGATTGCGGTTGGTAAGGCCTTTAATATGCAGAGCAAATTTGTGAGAAGGAAATACATCTTACTAACCCAGATTTGGAGTTCTCCAGGAGCGTTTGCGGACCTGCACTGGAGTGTTGCCAATGCTGCGGAGTTCTTCCAAGCCGAAGAGGGGAGCTCGGCGGAAAAGCTATTCTGGTCGCAGTACCTTGTGCCTGAGCATCCCGTGTCCCTCAGCGATCAGCCGAAGCAGTTGACCGAACTGCATAGGGTGGCCGGATCGGCCATGAGGGACTTTACAATCCGTCTGTCGCCTGCCAAACCCATACCCAACAGCTACTTCGGGCTCGTGAAGCGGCTGGTCAATGCCTGCCCCCGGCTTGATGCCGTGAAGCGGTCGGTTTGCATCGAAGGTGCGCGGATGGCCTTCGCCTGTGTTAAAGTGTAGTGTGCGAAGATGAACGCCGTCAATATCGCAACCGAGGGACCGCCGTAGGAAAGGAGCACCGTACTCCGGAGCGGTATTTTGACGAAGTTTTGGAAGGTTCCCGCATTATAGAGGGCTAGTGTTCGAAGGACATTATCTTCGAATGAATTTACCTGTAATGCCCGTACTTTGTATCATAAAACAAGGCTTATGCATAATGTGTTGCTTGTTTTATTTTGAAATCTTTTCCTCCTGTGTGGCCGTTTATGGTATCTAAGAGTTGGCCAGTCATCGGCTTCATCCTCCACGTATGTAGTACGGGGGTGTTCAGAAGGGCCCCTAGACACACTTGACCCATCCAGCGTGGTCCTTGAAGGAGGTGTCAGTGCGGCAAACCAGGCAATCAGACTATGTGGCTTTATCACTCTCACTTAGCCATATGAGTTTGACAATGAGGTTATAGGCGCATCCCCTGGTCTTGTTCGATTATCCGAACTTGGGTGCTGTAGACGCCTGACCAGGCGTGGACCAGTCCTTCGCATAATGCGGGCAAAATTGCAAGAGATTTGTAGTTAGTCACCGAATAGCTGACCAGCTCTCGCCACATCATGACAGTCAGTTTTTGGCTTTCTCTACTAAGGTGTTTATCCGGATGATCCAGAAACACAATTGCAGTAGTTCTCCCTTTACTGCCTTAGCCGAACAAGTGGAACGTAAGGCAATAACCACAGGAGCCTGGCAACCCAACTATTGACCAAAGACATGATTCGCAGCCGATGCATATAATGCTATATTCGGGACGCCGAATTGTACTATAAAATTGTTCGGACTTTATTTAGTATTTAAGAGATGTATGTTGCTCAATAGAGCCCCTGGTGATTTAAGTCACACCGAGGTGTACATGACAACCGGAAAAAACAGGGAAATACAGATTAAGAGGTTAGCCAGTACCACATAGTTTAGGCCAGAAACTATTTCCATTATAGTCCGATTGGTACATCAAAACATGTTGGTACAAATAGTGCGGTAAGCAACAAGGCTATTTTACATGCCGAGCATAAGGGAAAGTTCTGTATGTGTCATGAAAATGGACGAGGTGATCTTTAAAGACCCTTTAGGTACTCTGCTCCACGTATACGCTACTTTTCTCCTTGGTGTATTGTCCTTCGAGAGGATCATTGACCGGTGTTTTCATGATAGGCCTCGAAAAGAGGCCTTGGTACCGTCAAAAAGGTGATGTGGGTTGTAAGGAACCTGGAAAAATAAAAGGAAGAGAAAAAGGAAATGTGAGTGTCCGGATAGGGTCTAGCCGTATTGTGGACTTTATCTTTATTATGCCTCCATCCTTTCCCATGGTATCTTTAGTGCGTAATTATGTACGCATGGTACATATGCCACAATTTGGTAGGGATTGAGATGGAGGCCGAATTGCTAGTCGAGCTCCTGACGAGCTGGACTGTCGTGCCGCGGGGTAGTCCGGACTCGTTTGATACTGTCCGGGGGCTTGACTGCCGATGTATTATTTGGTATCATAAGGCCGCTCTGTACTTCTGCTGCCAGGGCCACAGTGTGCTCCTCAGTGCGGAGGGAGCATACCATGTTTCCATTGACTGTTATAACACCGCGGGGTCCGGGCATCTTGAGTTTGAGGTATGCATAGTGTCGGACCGTGTTGAAACGAGCAAACACGGTTCGTCCGAGCAGCGC
Source organism: Triticum aestivum (assembly GCF_018294505.1). Taxonomy (NCBI): domain Eukaryota; kingdom Viridiplantae; phylum Streptophyta; class Magnoliopsida; order Poales; family Poaceae; genus Triticum; species Triticum aestivum. Next base: position 165,370,919 of record NC_057800.1, on the reverse strand, counting down.
ATGGTAGCCACTGCGGAAAGGGACGATGTCGAAGATTAAGTCTTCGCTTTGGAAGTTGTCCGGCGAACTGAAGACAACCTCTAGTGTGATTGAGCCCATGCAGCGGGCCTCTACACCAGGTATTACTCGCTTAAAGGTGGTTTTAGTGGGCTTGATTCTTGACGGATAGATACCCATCTTGCAGATTGTGTCCTGATAGAGCAGGTTAAGGCTGCTGCCACCATCCATGAGGACTCGCGTGAGGTGGAATCCATTAATAATTGGGTCGAGTACTAGCGCGGCCGAGCCTCCATGACGGATACTGGTCGGGTGGTCTCAGTAATCGGACAGGCTGACCATGGGTTGAATCTTGGGGCGACTGGCTCGATCACGTAGACGTCCCTTAACGCATGCTTGCGCTCCCGCTTGGGGATGTGATTAGCATATATCCTATTCACTGTTTTGACCTCGGGAGGGGGGGGGGTATTTTGTCCCCCTGTGCTTGGTGCACGTGGTTCCCCATCGTCATCCTCGTTGGGCGACGCTTTCTCCCTATTTTCGGAATTTAACTTGCCGGACTGTTTGAAGACCCAACAACTTCTGTTGGTGTGGTTGGCAGGCTTGTCAGGAGTGTCGTGAATCCGGCAAGGTCGATCAAGTATTTGTTCCAGGCTTGATGAACCATCTTTGTTTCGTTTGAATGGCTTCTTCCGTTGACCGGATTTGGAGCCACTGAATCCGACATTGACCGTCGTATCCTCTGTATTATCAGTGTTGCTTCGACGCTTATGATCGTTGTGTCAGGGCCTTCCATTGCCGTTTGTAGCCTCGGAAGTGCCAGGGTCGCTGGTACTGTTGCTGCTACGGGCTAGCCGGCTATCTTCGCCCGCGCAAAAGTGGGTCATTAGTGTTGTAAGGGCTTCCACGGACTTCGGCTTTTCTTGGCTGAGGTGCCGGGCGAGCCATTCGTCATGGATGCTGTGCTTAAAGGCTGCTAGGGCTTCAGCGTCCGGACAGTCAACAATTTGGTTCTTTTTAATTATGAACCTGGTCCAGAATTTCCTGGCTGATTCTCCCGGCTCCTGGACTATATGACTAAGGTCATTGGCATCCGGAGGCCGGATATAAGTGCCTTGGAAGTTGTCTCTAAAGGCATCTTCTAAGTCTTCCTAGCTTCCAATAGAGTTTTCTGGGAGGCTATTTAACCAGTGCCAAGCTGGTCCCTTAAGTTTTAGGGGAAGGTATTTGATGGCGTGTAGATCGTCCCCGCGAGCCATGTGAATGTGGAGAAGAAAATATTCAATCCATACCACGGGATATGTTGTACTGTCGTATGATTTAATGTTGACAAGTTTAAACCCTTCTGGGAACTGGTGCTCCATTACCTCACCGGTGAAGCATAGGGGGTGTGTAGTGCCTCTGTATCGGGCCATATCACGACGCAGTTTGGATGAAGTCCGTATGCGGTTTTCGACCCGGGTGTGATTATGCTTGTCGCGCCAGGCTTGATAGCCGTCTTCTCGCGCCGGGGCACGCCCCCGGGATCCGTAGATTGATCTGGTCTGGCCTGCTCTATTTTCAAGGTCCTATCGTAGGTCATATGTTTATCCCCGAGCTATTGTTTCTTTGCTTTTACGACGAGGTGGTGCGGGCTCGTGTTCAGCTTGAGTTGTCGTTCTGTCCCGGCCACGTGGTGGTCGGTCTGATCTGTCAGCCACATTACGCACGGGTGGTATGGGCTCTGGGGCCTCGTCGTTAAATTGTGGGAGTAGTTGGTGCTTCGGGTAGCTCTTTGGGGGTGCGAGGCCGTATTCCTCGATTTCCAGGACGTTAGTCCATCGGTCGTTGAGCAAATGATGATCAGGTTGAAGCTGTTGCTACCTCTTTTTCAGGCTTCTTGCTGTGGCGATTAGCCGGCGCTTAAAGCACTCTTGTTCGAGGGGTTCCTCTGGCACGATGAAATCTTCGTCGCCAAGGCTCACATCCTCTTCGGAGATCAGTAGGTAATTACTATCCTCCGAGTCCTCGTTCCCGACAGGATCATCGGGGTTTACTTGCCCATCCTCCCAATCATCCTGTTCGGATGTTGGCTCTACAGGGGCTTCAGGATCTTCGGCATTCTTTGGAGTATCACTATCTCCGGTGCCGGTATTGCTGTCTTTTCCGCGATGTGATTTAGAGTGGCGCCGCTGACGTCGATGCTTTGGTGGTATCTCAGGAGGTTTGTTCTCGACTGGATTCTCCTCATCATCGTCGTCACCTTCTTTAGGTGTATCCACCATGTACACGTTGTATGAGGAAGCGGCCGTCCAGCGTCCGGTGAACGGCGGGTTTTGGGCCTGCTCCTTTCCGGCATCGTCTTCCATACCGTCGATGTCTTCGGAGGCGTAATCGAGCATGTCGGTTAGATCCTCGACAGTGGCTATGACCTGGGGGTGGGTGGGAAGTAAAATTCCCTATTTTCAGCCCCTAGTCCGGGCTGGGCGCAATTTGAAAGCGATTCCTCTGTGATGGCGAGGGATCGCATTAACTCCAAAGCCTCGTTTAAGAGCGAGCACTACAAAAAAAGACACATCCGTGACATTTTGGGCCGAATGAATTTTTTTTCTGTCATACATGTGACACTTCTATGACAATAATTGTGACAAAACCCGGTATCATCATAGATGTGGTGGGCTCCTACTTCTATGACAAAAAATCATGACAGAAAATGGGCTTTTCGTCCTGGGCGGGCCGGAGACGTAGCTGCATGACATTCTTTGGGCCGTCCATGAGGGAAAAAACCGTGGTAGAAGCGATGGGGAGGAAAATTTCGGGGAGTTCCGGTTACGGTGGGAGGTCGGGGGTCGAGCGATGCACGTTTCTCTCGTACACGTACGCGCGTGTGTGCGAGGCGTTGGCTCTAACTGAACCCGAGCGAGGCGTTGGGCTCTAACTGAACCCGATCGATTGCACTGCAGGCTACGCGTTACTGAACCCGAGCGATCGATCGATGGATGTTAACTGAACCCGATCGAGCGATTCCTTCGCTACTGCTGCTAACTGAAGCCGATCGATGCTGCCTCTGGGATGAACAGTGAGCATTGCGGGGGGGGGGTTGGATGAACAGTGAGCGGTGGCATTGCCTCTGGATGAACAGGACCCCGTGGTGTGGTGGAGGGCTGGATGAACAGTAGACGGTGGAGGGGTGCCTGTGGAGGGGTGGTTGAACAAGACCCCGTGGTGTGGAGGGCTGGATGAACAGTAGACGGTGGAGGGGTGTCCGTGGAGGGGTGGTTGAACAGGACCCAGTGGTGTGGAGGGCTGGATGAACAGTAGACGATGGAGGGGTGGTTGAACAGTAGCCGGTGGAGTAGCACGCGGTGGAGGCTGGATGAATAGGAGCCCGTGGAGGCTGGAGGAGGTCGACGGTCGAGATGAACAGTATCTCATGGAGTCCCGTTTTGCGGTACGCCACACCCCTCCCGATGAACAGGACCCCCGTTTCGACCGTAGCGCCCCAACACAAGTCCGTTTCCTCCATTTTATAGTACGCCACACCCCTCCCGATCAACAGGACCCCCGTTTCGACCGTAGGAGGTCCGTTTCCTCCGTTTTGCGGTACGCCACACCCCTCCCGATCAACAGGACCCCCGTTTCGACCGTAGGAGGTCCGTTTCCTCCGTTTTGCGATACGCCACACCCCTCCCGATGAACAGGATCTTGTTTCGAACGTGGCCGGTCGAACACAAGGCCGTTTCCTCCGTTCTACGGTACGCCAGGCCTCGTTTCCACCGCCTGTTCCGTCCAAGCCCTCCCGATGAACACGACGCATTCCGTTGCCTCCCCATGAACACGACGCATTCCGTTGCCTCCCCATGAACACAACGCATTCCGTTGCCTCCCCATGAACACAACGCATTCCGTTGCCTCCCCATGAACACGACGACGACGCTGTTTCTCCGTTCCGACCCAGCCATGTACACGAGCCCTGGCCGTACGTATGCGCGAGTAGGCGTTCGAGACCCCACCTGTCAGGACCCCGATTCCAAGTCACATCGATCTAGCCGGTAACACCTCATATCACTTTGCGGCCTCACGCATGGTATTCCCACGGGTGTCGCCTTACCATGGCCCGGGACTGTTTGCGCCTTTTGGCTCATGTATATGATAGTGTCGCTAGCATCCATATGACGGAGAACCCGGGCCGACATGGCTAGTCGTCAACCCAAAGCGGCACCAACCTATGGGGATAGGCATACATGAATCACATCGAGCATGTCGGTCAGCAACGTGTGAATCCGGGTTGTAGCACTGGGCTAACAGGACTCCGGGAACCCGGGCTGTAGCAGGCTAGGCAGGAATCCGGATGTCACCGCGTGACATTTCCTTGAAGGGACAGACACAGGAATGAAGTGAAACACATGCGGGCCAGTCAAGTGTCCTGAGCAGTAGTGCTGGGCTAGCAGGACTCCGGTGAACCGGGCTGTAGCGGACTACAATGGCTCATGGAAGCACTAGACTACATTTCCCCATAAGAGAGGCTGCCAAGGATAAACTACTAGATTGTCGGATCCCACACATACCAAGCATTTCAATCATACACACAATATGGTCGATATGTGTAAATACGACATGGCATCACAACATAACTCTACGACTCAAGCATTTATTCATTCGGCTCCGAGGAGCGAGATATTACAAACATGGGTCTCATGACCCAACAATCATAGCATACAAATAATGCACATGCGGAAGTTTAACATGTCTGAGTACAGACATGTACAAATGAAAAAGGCTAAGAAGCCTGACTATCTACTAGATCCTGCCGAGGGCACGAGATCGTAGCTGAGGTATCAAGCTAAACGTCAAAGCCCACACGGAACTACTAGCGAGACTGACGTCTCTCTGCAAAAAATAAATTAAGCAAACATGAGTACACATGTACTCAGCAAGACTTACATCATAACTAACTACATATGCATCGGTATCAACAAAGGGGGTGGTGGAGTTTAACTGCAGCAAGCCAGCTTTGACTCAGTGGCTAACCTGAACTACGACTGCAAGCAACTCTTCTGAGGTGGCGCACACGAGTCCACATATTCACCATATCAATACACCACTATGGATCCGCTCCCGTCTCCCTACGAGAAGGCCATCCATAGCACTCACGCTTATCTTGCGAGTTTTATAGTATCCACTTTCACTTGTCTATGAACTATGCAAGGGGTCCAAGTTTCCACATCCGAGGAATCCGGCTATTCGAATAGATAATGATAACCCTGCAGGGGTGTACTTCTTCACACACGCTCTCACCACTTATCACCATGTACACGTCATGTATCTCGACAACCTTCAAGCGGAAGCCTGGCGAGGGTGTCGGCCACGACCTGACTAACCACACAAGTCTCTAGTCCAGGTTTATCGCCTATTCGGGTTCCATCCGCGAGGAGATCCGGCCGGAGTTTCGCTCACAACCCCAAACGATGTGTGCAGGGTTCCCGAGACACCAAACGGGTGCCCGGTACACCGTGCCACGGTGTATCTACCGCATCATTGCCCACCCCTAGGGTCAGCGCCACGCACAGCCGCCAACACATATCCTATAAACACCAGAAACTAGTTGCAACTCCTGGACAGAGGACTAGGGCAGTTAATAAGTCGAGCAGGTCAATTAAGGATCCCAATGAGTGGTAGTAGCTGTTCATGGATCACCAACACAGAACTCAGTTCCTGAGGATGGTTTCAATGAGACAACCCACCATGTACTCCTACATGGCCTCTCACCGCTACCTTTACCAAATCGTGTTCACACACTTAGCTCACACAAAGTAGGACATGTTCATCGCCATTCCAATTCATCCCCGATGAATCAGACCTGACTCAACTCTAAGCAGTAGCAGGCATGACAAACAAGCATGAATGAGTAGGCACATCAGGGCTCAAACAACTCCTACTCATGCTAGTGGGTTTCATCTATTTACTGTGGCAATGACAGGTCATGCAGAGGAAAGGGGTTGAACTACCGCAGCATGTAACAGTTGAATCATTGTTGTCCTAATGCAGTAAAAGAGAGCAGGAGCAAGAGAGTGGGATTGTATCGGAGTGAACAAGGGGGTTTTGCTTGCCTGGCACTTCTGAAGATAGTATAGTTCTTCATCGGTGTCATCGAATAATCGTCGGAACGTCGTCTACTGAGAGGGGACAGTCACCGGTAACAGAGAAAGAACACAATCAATGCAATGCGACAACATGATGCATGATCATGACATGGCAATATGATGTGAGTTGAGCTAATGTAGCTAGCAACGATTTAAATGAAGTTGGTTTGAACCCAAGGTTCAAATTCAAACTCCATGTAAGGCATTTCAAATGCCATTTATTCAAATTGTCTTATACAGCAACTTTAAGTTGTTCAAACATGCATGAAAATGCCATAAACAGATTCTTTGGATTTTTCTGATCATTTTTCATATATAAATCTATGCATTTGGAGTTATGGTTGATTTTCTATGATTTTTAGAAGTTTAGGCAATTTTCTGGAATTTTCTGAATTATTTTTAATCTAGAAATGACTTATTGCGTCAGCACTGCATCATGCATGCGTCAGCAAGTCAACAGCGCTGACCAGGGTCAAACCTGACGTGTGGGGTCCACACGTCAGCGAGACAGGGCTGTTTAGCTCGCTGACAGGTGGGGTCCGGTCAACAGACACGTCAGCAAGTCAACTCTGACGTGTGGGTCCCGCTGGGTTAGTCTAAACTAAATAGGAAATTAAACTCGGGGTTAAATAGGTTGTGGGGCCCATCCATCAGTGGCACCAGCTTTAGTTAACCAGGAGATTAGCTCCTAATTAAGTGCCACGTCATCCAGAACGGCGGTTAGCCATCGACGACCAGATCCCGCGGCGGTGACTCACCCGCATTGCTAAGGACGACACTATAGAGCACCATTTTGTGTGGGGTTTGCGGCTATAGAGAGCTGGAGGTGCGGCGCAAGCGGTGGTGGTCGCGTGGTGCACTTGGGCGGCTTGTAATGGCGGCGGCAATGAGCCGGGCGGCGGCCGGAGTGCAGTGGTGACGCGGGCGCGGGGTTAGAGCAAGTGGGCGAGCAAAAAGAGCAGCGAAGCAGCAACTGTGGTGCTCCAGGAGCACGATGGTGCAACACGTTCGAGTGGAAAAGCTCGAGAGCGTTGAGATCATCAGCAATGGTGGACGGCGGCCTCGGGTACTCGCTGGGCGGTGGTACGGCATGTAAACGAGGAAATTGAGGGGGGAAATCAAGGCGTGGGCTCACAGAGGTTGCAGTGAAGGTCTCGGCGAGTTCGGGGAGGGGCTGGGAACGGCGTGGGGTCGCCGGCCATCTCCGCGGCCATAGGAGGAAGAATGGGTCGGGGACGACGCGTCGGGGCTCCCGACATCATGTGACTCGGCGATGAGGAAGAGGGCGTCGAGGCAGAGCCTCTGGGCCGGTCAGAGAAGCGAGGGGGAGGCGGTGGCTGCAGCTACGGCGAACGGCAGCGTCGGCTGCGCTTGGTGTGGTGGGGGATCGGCAAGGGAGAGAGCAGGGGGGAGTGAGAGGGGTTGAGTGGTTCGGGAAGACGCCATGGCGTTCACCCACGCGTCCAGAGGCTCGGCGGCAAGCAGAAGGAGGCGTGGCGCCTCGCGCGCATGCGCTATCCCGCCTCTACCTACTGGCAGAGGTTAGGGATGACTGGCACCAGGCCAGTGGGCTGGGCTGTCCACTGGGCCGGCCAGGTAAGCCCAGGTAAAACTCTCTCTCTTCTCTATTTTCTATTTTACTTTTCTGCAATTTCTTTTGGGTTTAGTTTTAACACCAAACCATTTTATAAAATCCTGAAAATAATTATGTGGCTAGAACTAAAATATACAAAACCACATAAAATGTTCCAGAATTAGGACATATATTAATTATATAAAGAATATATATCCAATGCAAATAGTTATTGAATTAATTCAAAGGCCCTAAATAAATGTTTCTGAGATACCAAAAACATTGGTTTGAATTTTACCTATTGCCAATATTTTCAGAGACCAAGAGGAGAATTTTCTTGGACTTCTTTGAAGACATTTTAATGTTGATTATTTCTGAAATGATTTATGAGGGTTTCAACTAACCTTAATTCAAATTTCATAAACATAACTATGATGATGACATGATGAGATGCAAAGACAAACAAGGCCAATCTAGGGCTGTGACAACTCACCCCCACTAAACAAGAATCTCGTCCCGAGATTCAAGACGTGAGGTAAGAAAACATAGGGGACACAAACTGACACAAATCTTCATGATCCATTGCATTCTTGAAGATGTTGATTCGTTGCATCAAATTGATCTTGATGTCTTCGCTTTTGGGATCTTCATCCACGCGATGACGATGGAAAGAAACTTTACTAGGATTGATCTTCTTGAAGATCGAGCTATACAAGATCAACTCACGGAATGAGATGTTGAAACATCTCGAGTTGAGACACAGAACATATCGAGAGGGATGGAAGAACAACCGACGGGGTTTTATTTGGTGGGCAACAATTCCACGCTTAGGGAGATGGTGGATGGTGTCAAGGTGGCGAGGAAATAATTGCCATGATTCCGTAGCGGGGCACCTTGGGAAAGGTGACTCGTTGGATTGTCCCCTTAAGTGGCAAAATAATTACTTTTGATCCATAGATCCTTGAAACTCTTCATACCAGCTTAAGGCAAGTTACAATTGATCGTTTGAAAGAGCTCGAAGAAATGGCAAACTCGGATTAGAATGGATGATGTGGACTACCCTGTCGAAGACAATGCAATGGATGACTTTTTCTTATCACCGAAAATGTATGGGACCTATGGTAAGTCCACTTTTGAAGATGATCCTAGACATCAATTACTGAGAGGGGCAGCCCATGGGGGATTGGCACAATGGCGGTGCAAACTGGGAACAAAATGCAATTGTTGGGAATGTTCCAACCATCATATCTGCCTGCGATTCAGATCTGGTTGGTAACAGGATACTTCAGACATCGGCATGTCTGAAAAGAAAGTTTGCAACACAAATCGACGAGATGATATTGCGAGAATCTCGGGAGATGAACTACGGTAGCAAGCTCCAAAACATGAGCTGGTTCTACTACAAACCTATGAACACGTTGTCCCAGACAAGCATGATCACATGGTAGTCTTACAACACAATACTACCGAGTTCTGGTAGGGAACCATCATTAATGATATCGAAGTCTCCACGTGGAAGTCTAAAGTAATAACCTTAGAACAGACTCCTTTATCTTGAACAAATCAATCAGTGGCTTGGTGTGCTAGGAATTACGTATGGAATGGAGGTGGCCAAACCTATCAAACCATAGAATACTTCGCGCATACATGACTGACTTGGGATGATTCCATAGGAAGCAAAACAAACTTTCTCAAAGTCACGACGGCAACTTACACCTAATGCATGTGAACTTGGAGAAGGTCACTTCTTCCATCCAAGCATATGCTTCATGAACGGAACACGAAGGCATTTCTTACAAAGTTTTCAACACTAGGTTGATGTTCAACATGAATCATGGGGGAGACAAAATGCTGCTGATGGGCTCAACAACAACTCATCGAAATTTCCATATCACTGGACTTCCACCATCATGTGAACACGGTGATAGCATTGGTCAGACCAAAATATGTGATGGTGTATGCTCGAGGGATCAACCACGAGTAAGACAACATTACGAACATCGTTGGTTCTGATTTGACTTGACGGTAGCCCATACTCAAGTCAAAGTTTTGACAATGCAATAGATCCAACAATTGATCCGGAGTACCAATCGATGAAGATATCATCTTTCTTCAACACACACACAACACAAGACATTCCTTTAATGAACTAAGTTAGGCAAGCTTTTATCTTCCAACTCTCCAAGTTGTTGTTTAGCTTAACCAACTAGCTCAGGGATACCCAACACAGATTCTTGGAGAAGGGGTGGTTTATAAGAAAACCAACTTGATCATGAACTCAACATAGCGGTCAGGTGACAACCAGGTAATACTTCTGAGAAGATCTTCGGAAAACCACGAACCACCGGTATGCCTCTAAGCTCGAGAACAATCTTGCTTTTTAGGGCAAGGCGATATGATCAAATAAGCAAGGATAGACACAGTCCCAACTCTTGATCGAAGAGTGCACCAGGAAAATGGACTAGGTAGCATGATCAATCTTAGAATGATGACTCAATAACCAACATGCTAAGAATGAGAATATTGTCCATTAACTACCAAGCAACACAGTTGCTAGGAGTATTGATTTCACACATCACGATTCACTTGTCGGCATTCCGGTTGTGACAACACGACATCGAGGAATGAATAATGATGGCGGGAAGTATCACTACGTCAAGAATTCATAAGAGAAAGTGCAATTCTCATGACATTCCTGACACAAAGATGGTAACACTCCAAGGTAGAACAGATCAAAAGCTGGATTAGCATTTTGATCCACGGAATACAACTACTTTGACCCAATCCTAGATATGGATGAGGTGCTGGAGTTTGTTTCTCCTAGTCATTTCAGAATAGAATGGCTTGACGGACCACAAGAATAGAAGTCATCGATGAACACGAATGCTCACATACTCTTGACTATTAATTGATAGATGAAGGTCAGAAAACAAGTGAAGATTAACAACTCAAGGAACATATATTTTTCTGAGTTGGGGATGCATAGACTAGTATGTCGAACAAGTTTAGCATATCTCTTCCGGATAACCCATGCAGAAGAAAAAGGGACTGGCAGATTCACAATTCTTGAATGGAGAACCCATTAAGAGCACTCTTATTGTGATCTTTTGGTTCAAAGGCTTTTGCCATATTGGTTCAAGGTATTGGAAGAAGGTTATACCACGGACCTCGAGGACTATCACATAGGTTACTAATATCTTAAGGGAACTAGCAGATACTAACAACATGAAGTAGGGTGAATCTCGGGTTCAAGAACCCAGGAATAGAATACCTACTAACTAAATGGCATCACGGGATGCTTTCGAGAATGGTGGCCAGAATCATCACACCGGGAACACAAAACATGGCTAGATTACTGGGTGACTCTACAAAATATCCTAAAGTCATACTAATAGCTTCAACATATATTCGAGGCAATGGGGTACCTCAACACACCAACTAGTGTGGTTAATCTGGCCCAAAAGGATCATCGGGAACAGGAAGAAGGGATTTGCAAATGCATCAGACTATTTAGAAACCTGGGATGACTCGGACAGCATAACGACTGTAAATGCTCGAAAAAGATTTGAGACATCCTGCAAAATGATGGCATAACCACTTAACATCATCATATCAAGGGCCTGATTCAACTGACAACATACTAAAAGTAGTAGAAACTGAACTGAGGCCTGGAACCAACAATCCTATAAGTCTCTATCATAGTAACTCGTCATCCTAATAGACAGATGAGAAGGCCTAGTTCTTAATCCCCGTAGAAGAGAAGAGGATGACTCAGATCAGAAGGGCATAAGGTAAAGGAGTAAAAAGAGCCTTACGTTCCCTTCCACAATCAATTCCCTTATATAACTAAAGCATTTCTAGACTCAACTGCGACCAGTTTGGCTTGGTAATCCTATAGGTAGTTAGGCTCTGATACCAAAGCTGTCAGGACCCCGATTCCAAGTCACATCGATCTAGCCGGTAACACCTCATATCACTTTGCGGCCTCACGCACGGTATTCCCACGGGTGTCGCCTTACCATGGCCCGGGACCATTTGCGCCTTTTGGCTCACGTATATGATAGTGTTGCTAGCATCCATATGACAGAGACCCCGAGCCGACATGGCTAGTCGTGAACCCAAAGCGGCACAACCCTATGGGGACAGGCATACATGAATCACATCGAGCATGTCGGTCAGCAGCGTGTGAATCTGGGCTGTAGCACTGGGCTAACAGGACTACAGGAACCCGAGCTGTAGCAGGCTAGGCAGGACTCCGGATGTCACCGTGTGACATTTCCCCGAAGGGACAGACACAGGAACGAAGTGAAACACATGCCGTCCAGTCAAGTGTCCTGAGCAGTAGTGCTGGGCTAGCAGGACTCCGGTGAACTGGGCTGTAGCGGACTACTATGGCTCATGGAAGCACTAGACTACATTTCCCCATAAGAGAGGCTGCCAAGGATAAACAACTAGATTGTCGGATCCCACACATACCAAGCATTTCAATCATACACATAATATGGTCGATATGTGTAAATACGACATGGCATCACAACATAACTCTACGACTCAAGCATTTATTCATTAGGCTCCGAGGAGCGAGATATTACAAACATGGGTCTCATGACCCAACAATCATAGCATACAAATCAAGCACATGCGGAAGCTTAACATGTCTGAGTACAGACATGTACAAATGAAAAAGGCCAAGAAGCCTGACTATCTACCAGATCCTGCCGAGGGCACAAGATCGTAGCTGAGGTATCAATCTAAATGTCGAATCCCACATGGAACTACTAGCGAGACTGACGTCTCTCTGCAAAAAATAAATTAAGCAAACGTGAGTACACATGTACTCAGCAAGACTTACATCAGAACTAACTACATATGCATCGGTATCAACAAAGGGGGTGGTGGAGTTTAACTGTAGCAAGCCAGCTTTGACTCAGTGGCTAACCTGAACTATGACTGCAAGCAACTCTTTTGAGGTGGCGCACACGAGTCCACATATTCACCATATCAATACACCACTATGGATCCGCTCCCGTCTCCCTACGAGAAGGCCATCCATAGCACTCACGCTTATCTTACGAGTTTTAGAGTATCCACTTTCACTTGTCTATGAACTATGCAAGGGTCCAAGTTTCCATATCCGAGGAATCCAGCTATTCAAATAGATAATGATAACCCTGCAGGGGTGTACTTCTTCACACACGCTCTCACCACTTATTACCATGTACACGTCATGTATATCGGCAACCTTCAAGCGAAAGCCTGGCGAGGGTGTCGGCCATGACCTGAGTAACCACACAAGTCTCTAGTCCAGGTTTATCGCCTATTCGGGTTCCATCCGCGAGTAGATCCGGCCGGAGTTTTGCTCACAGCCCCAAACGATGTGTGCAGGGTTCCCGAGACACCAAACGGGTGCCCGGTACACCATGCCACGGTGTATCAACCGCAGCATAGCCCACCCCTAGGGTCAGCGCTACGCACGGCCGCCAACACATATCCTATAAACACCAGAAACTAGTTGCAACTCTTGGACAGAGGACTAGGGCAGTTAATAAGTCGAGAGGGTCAATTAAGGATCCCAATGAGTGGTATTAGCTGTTCATGGATCACCAACACATAACTCAGTCCCTCAGGACGGTTTCAATGAGACAACCCACCATGTACTCCTACATGGCCTCTCACCGCTACCTTTACCAAATCGTGTTCACACACTTAGCTCACACACAGTAGGACATGTTCATCGCCATTCCAATTCATCCCCGATGAATCAGACCTGACTCAACTCTAAGAAGTAGCAGGCATGACAGACAAGCATGAATGAGTAGGCACATCAGGGCTGAAACAACTCCTACTCATGCTAGTGGGTTTCATCTATTTACTGTGGCAATGACAGGTCATGCAGATGAAAGGGGTTCAACTACCGCAACATGTAACAGTTGAATCATTGTTGTCCTAATGCAGTAAAAGAGAGCAGGAGCGAGAGAGTGGGATTGTATCGGAATGAACAAGGGGGTTTTGCTTGCCTGGCACTTCTGAAGATAGTATAGTTGTTCATCGGTGTCATCGAATAATCGTCGGAACGTCGTCTACTGAGAGGGGACAGTCACCGGCAATAGAGAAAGAACACAATCAATGCAATGCGACAATATGATGCATGATCATGACATGGCAATATGATGTGAGTTGAGCTAATGCAGCTAGCAACGATTTAAATGAAGTTGGTTTGAACCCAAGGTTCAAATTCAAACTCCATGTAAGGCATTTCAAATGCCATTTATTCAAATTGTCTTATATAGCAACTTCAAGTTGTTCAAACATGCATGAAAATGCCATAAATAGATTCTTTGGATTTTTCTGATCATTTTTCATATATAAATCTTTGCATTTGGAGTTACGGTTGATTTTCTATGATTTTTAGAAGTTTAGGCAATTTTCTGGAATTTTCTGAATTAGTTTTAATCTAGAAATGACTTATTGCGTCAGCACTGCGTCATGCCTGCGTCAGCAAGTCAACAATGCTGACCAGGGTCAAACCTGACGTGTGGGGTCCACACGTCAGCGAGACAGGGCTGTTTAGCTCGCTGACAGGTGGGGTCCGGTCAACAGACACGTCAGCAAGTCAACTCTGACGTGTGGGTCCCGCTGGGTTAGTCTAAACTAAACATGAAATTAAACTCGGGGTTAATTAGGTTGTGGGGCCCATCCGTCAGTGGCACCAGCTTTAGTTAACCGGGAGATTAGCTCCTAATTAAGTGCCACATCATCCAGAACGGCGGTTAGCCGTCGACGACCTGATCCCGCGACGGTGGCTCACCGGTGTCGCTCGGGACGGCGCCACAGAGCACCATTTCATGCACGGTTTGCGGCTACGGAGAGACGGAGGTGCCGTGCAAGCGGGGGTGGCCGCATGGTGCGCTGGGGCGGCTTATAATGGCGGCGGCGATGAGTCGGGCGGCGGCCGGAGTGCGGTGGTGACACGGGCGCGGGGTTAGAGCAAGCGGGTGAGCAAAACGAGCAGTAGAGCAGCAACTGTGGTGCTCCAGGAGCACGATGGTGCAACACGTTCGAGTGGAAAAGCTCGAGAGCATCGAGCTCATCAGCAATGGTGGATGGCGGCCTCGGGTACTCGCTGGGCGGTGCTATGGCATGTAAACGAGGAAATTGAGGGGGGAAATCAAGGCGTGGGCTCACAGAGGTTGCAGTGAAGGTCTCGGCGAGTTCGGGGAGGGGCTGGGAACGGCGTGGGGTCGCCGGCCATCTCCGTTGCCGTAGGAGGAAGAAGGGGTCGGGGACGACACGTCGGGGCTCCCGGCATCATGTGACTCGGCGATGAGGAAGAGGGCGTCGAGGTGGAGCCTCTGGGCCGGTCAGAGAAGCGAGGGGAGGCGGTGGCTGCAGCTATGGTGAACGGCAGTGTCGGCTGCGCTCAGTGAGGTGGGGGGTCGGCGAGGGAGAGAGCAGGAGGGAGTGAGAGGGGTCGAGTGGTTTGGGACGACGCCGGGGCGTTCACCCACTCGTCCAGAGGCTCGGCGGCAAGCAGGAGGAGGCGTGGCGCCTCACGCGCTTGTGCACTGTCCTGCCTCTGCCTACTGGCAGAGGTTAGGGATGACTGGCACTAGGCCAGTGGGCTGGGCTGTCCACTGGGCCGGCCAGGTAAGCCCAGGTAAAACTCTCTCTCTTCTCTGTTTTCTATTTTTCTTTTCTGCAATTTGTTTTGGGTTTAGTTTTAACACGAAACCATTTTATAAAATCCTGAAAATAATTATGTGGCTAGAACTAAAATATACAAAACCACATAAAATGTTCCTGAATTATTGGACATATATTAATTATATAAAGAATATATATCCAATGCAAATAGTTATTGAATTAATTCCAAGGCCCAAAATAAATGTTTCTGAGATACCAAAAACATTGGTTTGAATTTTACCTATTGCCAATATTTTCAGAGACTAAGAGGAACATTTTATTGGACTTCTTTGAAGACATTTTAATGTTGATTATATCTGAAATGATTTATGAGGGTTTCAACTAACCTCAATTCAAATTTCATAAATATAACTATGATGATGACATGATGAGATGCAAAGACAAACAAGGCCAATCTAGGGCTGTGACACCGCCCATATGTACACATACGTGGCCGTATTTTCTTTCTTGCACCCTGGCCGCCTCTACTATGACACGTGCGCACCTCTACATCGACCAGTATATATGTACGTACACGTTCGTGACCAGAATGACAACGCTACGTACGCTTCGACCAGGTGGGTCCCGACTGTCAGGCACTTCCTTGCGTGCGAAGATGTTGCTGGTGGGTCCCAGCAGTGCGTAATAAGGAGGTACTTCCTTGCGTGCGAAGATATAGCTGGTGGGTCCGAGCTGTCAGCAGCGGTAACATTTTTTTCGCGAAATACAGAGGCCCTTTCGGTGGGTCCCTGATGTCAGGTGTTGGAATCATTATTTTGCGCGTAATAAGGAGGCATTTCCTTGCGTGCGGCCGTGGACCCAGCTGTCGGCCTCTCCACGTAAAGTCCACTTCAGATGCATGTCGGTCGTTGACCACGTTGACCAGGCCGCGCCGAGAGCATCAGGGCAGTGGACGACGACGAGGCCTAGGAATGGAATGACACGGAGGCAGGGAAGACTCGGCAGTTGTTTCCCACGCGGAGGGGAGTACGACTGTACGAGGGTTTACTGGTTCGTTTGCCGTCGCTGGAGAATAATAGCAGGTGTGGGTGAGTAGAGGGATGGCTAGGCCAGCGATGGGAGTACGGTGGGGCGGTGAGGCCTGCGCGGCAGCAGAGCCGGCCGCGGGGAGGAGGGAGCAGGCAGTCCCTCAGCGCCTGTTTGAGCGGCTAGAGCAGGAAGAGCAGAGATTGAAGAAGCACGACGGCCGTTGGATGGCCATCCAACAGTCACTGCTTGTGCGTCAACCTTTTTTTAGGAAAGCCTCAAATCTATGGAAAACAACATACAGCCCATCTGCCATTATTTCTAATAATTTACAACCCATTTGCTAATTATTAAGGTTTTTTTGGAGCCCATATTCTTTTTATTAGCATTACAGCCCATATTGTGGCCATGGTTAAAAAATTATACGAATTTTTGCATATTTCGGTGCGGTCCGAACTGTTTTTAATCCCGAAATTTTGACTCACATTCAAACTGATTTTAAAAATAAATGTATATCAATATAAAATCCAACAAATTCTCCATGCATAAAAATTAATGTAATTTCAAATCTCGAAATGAAAAAAAGATATTTGAAACTAATTGCCGGTTTGATGTGTTTTAAAAATGTACAGCCCATTTCTCATTACTGATGGGCCATTTTCTCAGCCAACCGAATGAAAGCTCTCCTCGTCTTGAAAGATTTGTAGCCCAACAGGCCTGACAAAGCGACTTACTTGGCAAATCACAAAAAAACTGGGCTGTGGCCGTGGACCCAGCTGTCAGCCTCTCCACGTACAATACTCTTCCGATGGAATGTCGTTGACCATGTTGACCACGCTGCGCCGAGAGCACCAAAGCGGTGGACGACGGCGAGGCCTAGGAAGGGGACGACATGGAGCCGGGGAAGACGCGGTAGTGGATGCCCACGTGGAGAGGAGTATGAGGGTTCACTGGTTCGGCTGTGATGTGAGGCTGCCATCGCCGCAGGGCCTGGCTAGCGGTGGGAGTAGTAGGGGGCGATGAGGCCTCATCGGCAGCACAGCCGGCCACTGGAGGCAGGAGCAGGCGGTCTCCCCGGTGCTGGTTTGGGCGGCTGGTGCAAGAAGAGCAGCGATTGAAGAAGCAGCAGGACCGTTCGATTCAAATCCAACGGTTACTGCTGCTAGAATCATTTGTTGACTAAGTTGACAAGCCCTGCGTACGCGTCAACTTAGTAGGCCCACAGGTCAGCCTCCCAATCGGTGCACCCCAGATGTCAGTGGGAGGAGTCATTTTTTTCGCGTAATAAGGAGGCAGTTGATTGCGTGCGGCCAGGCCAGCGGAGGGAGTAGGGTGGGCCGGGGAAGCCTGCGCGGCATTATATCGGGCCACAAGAAGAGGGAGCAGGCAGTCCTTTCGGTGCTAGTTTAGGCGGTTGGAGCAGGAAGATCAGAGATTGAAGAAGCACGTCGGCCGTTGGATGGACATCCAACACTAACTGCTGTTAGAATCGTGTGTTCACTGACAAAGCCTTGCGTAAACAAGTCAGCCTCGAAATCTGTGGCGTTTAGAGCCCACTTGCTATTATTATTTTTAATTTTTACTCATTTTCTAATTCATATGGAATTTATTGCAGCCCGTTTTCCCTTTTTAGAATTGCTGGCCATTTTCTGGTCAGTACCAGGGTAAAAAAATTAACTAAATACGTGGGACATTTTGAAAATTCGCAAATTTTTGCTGGGGAACGAAATACTCTTAATCCAAAAATTAATAGCCATACTAAAACAAATTTAAAAATAGATTAGTACTATGTCATGTTAAATCCAATGAAATACGTATAAGATATCAGTGAAGAACAAAAACAAAAAAAGAAACTTATATCCCATTTGCTATAATTTTTTTGGAATTTTAAACCCCTTCTGATATTACTTTTAACAGACATTGACCATACTCTTAAGCCAGGCCGGAATGCATCCCTCCTCGTCTTGAAAGATTTGCAGCCCAGTAATTCAGAGAAAACAAATAGGCCTAGCTTGGGTATTCTTCAAAAAGAAATACTGGGCTACCTATTTTCCCAAAGAACTGGTGCATGAGCATTTAGCTTTATTTATTTATTTACTTATTTATGTTTAGGGGACCATGAGCATGTACCTGGGCCGGATTCATGTGAGAGCCTCCCTTCCAGTTAATTATGGGCTTCTCTATTGGGCCTTCATCAGTGGGCTGCATGTTATCAACAAGTGGAAAATGTGTTCCGAGTTTCAAAAAAAATGTGTTCCGTACGATAAATAGTATGCGCTACGTACGGTACGGGGCACTAAAGGATCGAACCGTGCAACGACTTCCAAAACATTGTGTTTGTCGTTCTAACAACACATTTATTCAACCAACAGACGAAATATACTACTAATTGTACATTGAAAACAGCAGCAGCGGCAACCAGGGCTGGGGGTGCAATAGAAGCAATAAGCAGGCCAGAAGAGTGAAGACGCAACTCTCTCTTCCAAACCAAACATCAGCCATCATTACAAAAGGGCTACCAAAAAAGAACAAGTGTATGCATCAAACTAAATAAAGATCCTACTACACCAAGTGTACGCATCTAACTAACTGGCTCAATTAGATGTTACTATTTATTAAGCTGTGGATATTGGCTGACGACTTGAACCAGATTGGTGCCTGATGGGGGAAACTCCAGCCAACAGGTCGAAGTCTGATACTTGCGACCCTCTCTCCTACTTTGGGCTGCAGAGTGTGGTGGCACATATCAGGGTATGGTGCATACAAAGACGCATGGTATGCTGTGTACACACAGTTTTGCCCGATGAATGAAACCGCGCTGCCATCATGATCCTTGCCGTCGGTTATCTCCTGGTTAATTGGATAATTCAGTCCGACAAACAGAGAGCATGTACCAAGGCTACTTACCAGCCTCCAGTCAAAAATTCCTAAAGGCCCAGAGAAGCTAGGATCCTGCTCAAAGACCTTGCAGTGACTGTGATTGTATTCCGTGATACAACATGTCCGGTACGTGCGAACGATCATCAATCTTTCGCCGTCGTCTGATCGAGCCAGGAACCACCTGCAACTGCCATGCCGCTTTTCTTGAAAGGTTCTGGAATTAGGAAGGGTACGGACACCAGGCGGCCTACAACATCATATCAAGTTGGAGTCAAATAAAAAAGGGCTCTTGGTTTAGTCAATCTTAAGAACAGCATGTTATGAGCATGAATATTTTTTTAGCGAATGTTGACAGTAATATAAGCAAGCCATCATGATACCATAGGATAGTAACATACTGCTGTAACAACCGTTTGTAGCGATGACTGGAGTAGGCCAGCAATACGTCCAGCCATAGAAGGAGTCGACAGCGTAAATGAAGCCCTTGTGTTCAATGGCATCAAAGAACCATGGAGGATGTATGATCCTGCGATGGACATGCAGATTTATCCACTTACCGCAGTGACCTGTCAGATAGGCGAGACCGCGGTTGAAGAGCGCAATTAGCCCGAAGTCTTTATAATTCACAGATCTTGTGGGCACTTGGCAGATTACAACCTTGAGCAAATCAAACTTGGTATCATGTTGGCTACTGTAAGATTCCGAGTATTCTGGGCCGCGGTGCCAAAGCAGTGCAGTGTTAATTGAAGGAAGGGGGATCAATCGCCGGGTGTAGACCTCCACGAGCATCCAACTGCCGTGACCGTCGACGAGCACCATCCAAGACGTGTTCATGCCGACCCAGTACATACCGTTAATGTAGTTGAGGCTGACGGGGATCGGATCGCAGTCAAGGGGGTTGATGCTCGCCAGCCTATGATCGTTATGCTGCGTGACACGCCGTTTCTGAAGATCAGACGGCATCAGCAAGCAAGGAGCTGGCTTAAAAAGCTCCTGCCTGAGGGCTTTGAGTAAACGGTACAACCCCGACGAGCACGCGGCGAGCGGCATGGTACTGAGATTGTCCACATGTGAAATAATGAGCTTGATTACCTCTGTGGGGAGCAAATTCTAGCCACTCTTTCGTCGAACGCTACTCGGTTCTGCCATTGTTAGTGCTTGGGTTTCAGACAAGGGAGGAGGCGCCTTAGCGGGGATGGAAGATTGGGCGATATTATGTGCGAACAAAGATGGAGAAGCGAATATGTGCCGCGGGAAGTGGACAGGTGATGATGACTACAACATGCCGCTTGACTTACGAGACACATACCAGCAGCGTAGGGTCATGTCCATGCCAGACAACTTGCTTGAGTGATCACAGTACTGGTACTCCCTACAATGCTATGCCCTAACTTGCTTGAGTAGAGTAGTAGAGTAGGACTCTGCTCTACTACTAGCACCGGAGGAGTAGTATATTCTAATCTAAAATAGTTACAAACTTCAATGCCCGAGCATGGAACGACTATGAACCGTGCTCAAAGACCGTGTCTATGTGGTGTTTGGACATGGGAGACAACCTCAACGCCAACGGTGCTGCTCCCGTTGCATCGTATGTGTTTTTGTCCTTCCTGTTCGAAATTGTGGTAGAATTCATGTTTCTACTCTGTATCCTACTACTATGCTAGTCCACATGATTAGTTTCATCTCTGTTATAGCCATCATGATTTATTTTGTGCTTATTCAGATTATCTCGTAGTAACTTGCTCATACATTCAACTGGCGCAACGTCCCCTACAGCCACTCCCATTTCATGGACGGCCTGGTCAATGTTGGAATTTTGCTAGTAGGCCTTTATAAGGTGAGCTCTTCTACCACTTGTATGAGCATGAGAAGAGGAGACCTACACGCGCACTCCTCCTCCTCCTCGCTCACCTCGCCACGCCATGCCTCGTCACGACGCGCCACGGGTTGCGGGATTGAGCCGAGCCGAGGACAGAGCTATACTCCCATGACCTACCCGACCCACACTATATAGTTTCTCACCACCGTTCCAGATCATTGCGCCGCCAAGCAAGTCTTCTCCATCCCTCCTTTCGGTGTGCACCGGGAGAAGGGACAGCATGCCTCCGGAACCCCGCCTCTCGTGATCCTGTACGGGAGAGGGGCGATCAGGTTTTTGGGGAGCGTACTCGCACGACTGTTGGCAGCGACGACTTCGCGAACGACGACTTCTTCCTCGACCTCGGCAACCTCATCCTCGACATGGGCAACAACGTCAACACCGGCAACCAGTGAGATACAGGGTGTAGGAAGCGGTTTGGGAATTTGCATGCCTTTCCAACCAGTGAGATACTCCATACAAAGTACGACAGAGAAATAACCACAGAGAAGGAATCTAAAAGTAAACAATCAAACGAGCATTTTTGTATTTGTTTTGCATTGAATCGTTTCACAAGCTTGACTAGTGTTGTTTTTCTACTTTTACAAAAACCGCATCGTAATGTTAAAATGTGCATTTGCACGTACATAAATAGTAGTAGTACTCCCTCCGTCTAGGTGTATAAGTCTTCCCTCCTTCTTGGTCACGATGCACAACCAAAGATGACTTATTGACCTGGATGGAGGGAGTAGCACAGTCTGCAAGCATATATCGAGAGAGACGTGTACTGTGATAGTATATAGTAAAGTTTGTGCTATATGCACGTACTTGCAAAATACGTACGAATACACAAGGTTTCCAAACTTTCCCTTTTACATACTTAATTAAGGACGCTAAAAATTCCTAAACGTTCGGGATTTATCATTTGCGTCCCAAAACTAATGAGATCGCCTTACAAAACAAAAATTATACTCCTCTTAAAAGCCACGACGCACGCAGGAGCGCTTGCGGCGCGCCACGCGCAGCCGTTTCCCAGCGCACCGACACAACGCCTCTTCCTCAGCCTCGCAACTCGCAAGGTGCTGATTGGCGGCTTGCCGGCGGGGGAGCGCGATCTCACCGGTGTGGTGATCTGGTGCCAACAGGTACTCCTCCTCGCTAGAAGCGTGCACCCAGTCCATGTACCGCCAAGCGTAGATGAGGCGCTTGGGCCCGACTGCACTTAGGGCGTCGGCACAGGCGTCCTCCGCCACCCTCACGACCCTCGCACGAGCTTTCTGCCAAAGAGCCAATTGCCTGACTCTCTCGGACGTGACATAGGCCTCCCAGGAAGCTTGTTCCGCGGTGCGCTTCTCTTCCTCGGCCTTCTTCTCCGCCTCTATTTTGGCGCGCTCTGCTGGAGGCAAAGCCTCCCACAAGGCGACATCCATTTCTTTCCAAAGCTCCTCAAGGCTAGGGGGCTCGGCAGGCGGCGCGGCGTTCTCCTCGTAGCGGGGAGCCGACGCGTCCTCCGGCACGCGTGCTGGTGAGATTGGGAACACCGACGCGTCCACCTCGACGCGTCGCGGCAAGGAGCGGAACGCCGAAGCGTCCTCCTCGACTAGTGGCGGCGAGGAACGGAACGGCGACGCATCGCGTCGCGGCGAGGAGCGGAACACCGACGCGTCCTCCTCGACTAGTGGCGGCGAGGAACGGAATGGCGACGCGTCGCGTAGTGGCGAGGAGCAGAACACCGACGCGTCCTCCTCGACTAGTGGCGGCGAGGAACGGAACGGCGACGCGTGACCGTCCGCGCGGTGCAGCGAGGGGTTCCTAGGGCTTGGGAGGGGCGATTCCATGGTGGTCGACGTGAGAGGGAGGGGGAGGAGATAGCGATGAATGTGAACGTGAGGGGGAGGAGATAGCGATGTCGTGGGAGGCGCAGTATTTATAGCGAGCAATGGCACAACTACGTAAGATATGGACTGAGCTGCACTGACTTAACTGCTGGTCCAGTTGCGTCACTGACATGTGGGCCAGACCCCTGTTGGGCCCATATGTCAGTGACCGAATGCACCTACAGTTAAGTAACAGCTACGTGGGCATATTTGTTGGAGTAAATTACGGGGGAGCGAAGGGGTGGAAATATTGCTGGTCACAACGGATTGGACGAGCGTGGGGGGAGGAGAGTCATGCATGCAGATTTTTTCACACGGGGTGGAGTGGTGGGACCGCCGGAGGGAGAAGGAGAGTTTGGCAGGCATATTGTTTCCACACATGGAGAGGAAAGGATTTGGAGACGAACGGGCTTCCTGCAGGTATGGGGAACGGTGCATAATAAGTCATATTGCATGCCGGGCTAGGTATAGTCTCAAGTCATTAAAAACAAACACGCCCCACACATGTTCATATTTCAAGGTGCACTAAATTATTGCATGCGATGATTAAGGCTGGCCATAATGGTGGTATCTTAGCTGGTATCATGCACACGGGAATAGCAAACATGCTGATGTGGCAAAGAATTAAAGAAGAGAGGGGGGTTAGAGTAACTAGTGTTCATGCATGCATTGGTAAACACATTTTTTGTGGAGAACGACAGCACTAGTTGAGTACTTTTGCAGACTTCAAAAACTATTCCACAATGTGTCAACATTCACAATGTCAAATCAATATTTTTACACTCATTATAAAACGTAGTTCTTATACTCATTATAATCAGTACTCCCTCCGTCTAGGTGAGCAAGTCATCTTAGATTGTGCACTGTGACCAAGGAGG
Organism: Triticum aestivum; assembly: GCF_018294505.1. Classification (NCBI taxonomy): domain Eukaryota; kingdom Viridiplantae; phylum Streptophyta; class Magnoliopsida; order Poales; family Poaceae; genus Triticum; species Triticum aestivum. The sequence goes on along the minus strand of NC_057800.1, from coordinate 165,347,064 downwards.
AGGGGAAAACGAGAGATCTTAATGTTTATTTGCTAATTAATAGCATTGCATGCAATGAACTAACCACTGCATGTCGTGTTTGGTAGTCTCAAGTCATTAAAAGCATGCACACCCACATCTCCTATTGGTTGATATGTCAAGAAACAAGAAACGAGGTAGAAGTTAATGCACCGCGCCTAAGTGTTTTGGGAGTATTGTAGATATTGATATTTTTAGTATAAATTTGGTCGTGGGATTTCATTGATGCCTGTCAAAGCGTTGACAGGTCTGCTATGCGTGACCTGAAGATGAAAGCGTTGAGCATCTCGAAGTTGATCAACAATCTTCAATTGTCAAAGATTAGCCGTTCGGCCAATAAGGTGGCACACTTAATCGCTAAGTATAGCTTTGACAATAGATTAGATGGTATTCTTGTAAATAACGTACCGCCCTGTGTGGTGAATATTGTATCGAATGAGTGTACTGGTGTGGCTGGTTAATTAATATAAGGTGGTGTTCAAAAAAAGTATAAATTTGGTCAAACACTTTGCAAACGGTTGACGGGAGTAAAAAGGACCAGAGGGAGTATCATGCATGCGGAGTAGGCAAAAAAATTGCTTGTCTAAAAAAGGCAAAAAAATTGCTCATTTATAGCCGGTCGAAGTCTCAAAGGGCGCGACTGCGCGAGGGAGGCGAAGGTCGTGGGAGGCGCGATGTTTGACGGAATTAAGTGAAGTTACATCCACGCGCCGGCATGGCGTGCGAACAGGCAGAAGCTATACCGTCAGGCCTACGATATGGGTCTAGTAGACATGACATCTAGTGGGTCCCGCATAGTTCTCGAGAACTCTTTGGGGGCTTGCAGCCGTTTATCCACCGGGCAAGCTAGCAACCCCATGCCGTTTGCACGCCCTACTCATCCCCGTCTTCTACCTTACAACAGTTCGCTCCCAGTCATCCCGTCCTTTCACATTAGTTTGCTCCCAGTTTTTTTGCGGGGTACAACAGTTCAACTTCTCCTAACCCTCCTCCAAAATCCATGGCCTCCCAAATCTCCATGGTCGCCGCTGAGTACCAGGTTAGAGCCATCACCGGCGATCAGTTCATCGTCATCTACACACGTGGATCCGAGACGGTGAAAGCATGGCTTGCTCGCTTCCTACGCATGTTCAACAGTTCAACGGATGAGTGGGTCGCTGGGCTAGATGTTGAGTACACCACAGTCCTGGGACGAGAGAAGGATCTAAAGGACGAAGAGAGGAAGAAGCCCGCCGTGATCCAGGTTTGCGTACATAACGTTTGCTTGGTCTACCACATATGCCATGCCGACGTTGAGTGCCAGGATTTTAAGAACTTCCTCAAGGACAAAAGAGTGAAATTCGTTACTGTAGGCTTTAAGAACGACAGTGACGTCCTGCGTCGGATAGGTCTCGTTGTAGGCCAGCCCTTCGATCTCCAGAAGGCAAGCCTGGTGTCCTCCTCTCAACCTTCAATGCTGACCCTGGCAGCAGCCATGATTGATCCTTCGTATGCTAAACTGAAGAAACCTCATCACGAGTTTCATCATGCATGGGAGTCGAAGACATTAGATGAAGATCACATCCTGTACGCAGCAATGGATGCCTACCTTTGTTTAAATATCTACAAGGGTTGGATGAAGAAGCAGAGCCCAGTGTCCGGTTCAAGCAAAGAAGCGTCGGCGAAGAGGAAGAGGAAGAGGGACGAGGACGAAGTCGAGGACGTGGACTCGGACTCCAAGTAGGTGGCAGTGCCGTCGCTCATGCTGGTTCTACTGCAGTGTCAAGCGGACTAGTTGCTTATTAGTTTATTTTCAAGGGTATGTGTGCTGAGGCCCCAGCAGAACTATGTTTATGTTCTTTCTCGTTATTTGAACTCTTTAGTACGTACAGTAGTACTAGTACTATGTCTTACTACTGTTCTTCTTGCAATTGGTACTACTGCTCGTATCTTCGTGTTCCTACTGTACTTAATACGTTCGTACTAGTAGTATAATTTAGGTCAGTCGATTTGTGAAAGAAGTTCGACGGAGCGAAGGAAGAAGACGGCAGAAGAGGTGGAAGAAGCGCTTCTAGCAATCCATGTTGCATCAAACGGCTCACATGAGTCGAGTGACCCAAATTTTTGCTCCTTCAAATTGCAGGATCCATGTGGCATTCAAGGTCTCAAAGGTAGATCCTGCGTCCGCACCCGGTTTGCGGGCTCGACGCACGCGCGACCGGCTTCCGCTGCGATAGCCACCATGCGCGCCTCCTCCGCGCGGGCGGAGATGACAATGACACACTAGTTCCTCCTCGCCGGCGCGCTGGAGCACGCGCTCGTCCTCCTCTTCGTACGCTGCATGCATAGATGCGGCTCCACCAGCTGCTCGTGTGCTTGGTAGCGCGACGACATCACGAGGAGGGACTACAGACGACGTGAGCGGGCGAGCCTTCGGCTTCATGGCACAGGGAAGGCGGCGACACGGCGGTGATGGGCGAGAAATTTTTGGCCGGAGCAGGCAGGCGCTGGCATGCGCAACGGCGGTGGCGGCATATTGATGAGTGCGCGTGTGGGAGCTTACTTTAGTTTTATATATAAGGTTGGTCAAACTTAAAAGAAAACTGTACTAGTACACGTAAACATTAGACTTAGGCAGCGCTTTTATTAGTTACTAGCTTATGTTCTTGCCCATTGTGACCAGCCTTATTACCACAGCCACGATACGGAATCCTGTGCAAGCGCGTGAACCGCGGCCGCGCGGTCCATCAAACGGTGCGTCACCGTGTCGCGCTCGAAGGACATCCACCGAACCTTTTTGTGTGTGTGAAAACAGTCCTCGAATATTATCAACTTTTTTTTCCTGTGAAAGTTCTTGATGATGCAATATTTCCATATATTTGAATTTAGCTCCAGTTCGTGTTTATTTTGATTTGGACATTTTAGGTGCGCCCTAGTTTTTTTAATACTGATTTTGTGTGTGTGACTGAGAGAGAACGTGTGTATGTGTCCATATGTGTGTTGTGGCAGAAGGGTAATGTGGAGACGGTGTGCATGTGATACAGACATAGAGAGGTGTGAATGTGCAAATGATCGTGCATGAGTGAGACATAGACAGATGCCGATACGTTGTGTATACATGAGAGAACGGTCTTCTAGTTTACTTGTGTGTGTGTGTGAGAGAGAGAGAGAGAGAGGGACAGAGAGAGACAGAGAGAGGAGCATCCATAACACAACAACCATCTCTCTCAATTCGTCCATCCCTCGCACGGCCGCATGCAACACATGCATCAGCACACACATTTTGACACCCTCACCCGGCCCCTGCCCACCTCAAGGCCCGCACAATCTCTTCGTGAATACCCATTTCTCTCCTTAGGTTTGTTTTCTCTCAATATCTGACACATGCATACACACACACACACGCACACACACACACACACACAGAGAGAGAGACACACGCAACACAACACACACACACTCCCCCGAGCACACAATTCATCCCCATCCAAGGTTATACGGCGACCACTCTCGCTTGTGCTTCTTTGCACCCCAACATGCACAACACCTCAATCTTCAAAGAGAGCAAGGAGCAGATCAAAGACGGCGACCACACCGCGCTAGAGAATGCGGGGTCATTTGGAAGCAGGGTGATGTGACGACGGCTGACTGACTCCTCCCCCCACCCTCTCTCTGTCTTGCACAAAATTACCAATCCCTCTCTCCCCGCACAAAATTGTCAATCCCTCAACCACGAGATCCTTCCCCTCCCGTCCATGTTTTTCCTGCTCTCTCATCAAACATGTTGTCTCTTCTCCTTCCAAGTATACAGAATCCTGATGCACACGCATCTCATGTATATTACATGTATGCATCTTTCTCACAGACCTAACTTCTTCCTCTCTCTTTCTCTCTCTATCTCTCTCTCTCTATGTCGTTAGGTTTGTCTCCTACTCTCTCGTCCACATACATACAATCTTTCCCGCCCTATCTGCTCCATCTTCGAAAGCTCTCTCTGCACGTTTCATTCACACATAGGGATATGTCAAAATGTTGCTTCTATAATGGCTGATGTGGAGTTATGGTTGTTCTTGTTGCATCCTACAAAGTAATAACTATGAAATGCATTTAGATTCTCATTAGACTGGGATTATGTGAGTATGAGCATGTTGTGAAGTACTATAGACCTTGTATACATCTTGGGATTCGACAATGATTGTAACTATTGAATTGTATAGACCATTACATTCGAAGTCAATAGCCTAATATATTTATTTCACAATTTCAACAAATGATTAGTTCACTACAAACTAAGAAAACAAATGTGTACTCCCTCCGTTTTTATTTAAGTCTGCGTATTGGCATTGGTCAAAGTCAAGTTTTGTAAACTCTCAGAAAGCTTATAACAAAAAATATTAACATATATAATAACAAATAAATACCATTAGATTCATTATTAAATGTACTTTCACATCATACATATTTGTTATGGTAAATGTTTATATTTTTCTATGAACTTGGTCAAAATTTAGGAAGTTTGACTTCGATCAAACCTAATATGCAGAGTTTACAACTACTACTCGCTAGTTGCTTAGCCCAATCACTCAACACGCCACACGGGGAGTCCAGTGTCACAAAATTTTGAGGTCGGCGGGAAAATCTCCCGCGACCCTGATTCGAGCAGTGGGAAGTTACCATCATAGCCTTCAGAACAGGCCTACGGATGACGCTTGGTAGGGGGCTGTTTTCGTAACTTCAGGTTCACCCTACCCAGCCAACCCCACCCCGGCACCCAGAGTAGTACACCTAAATACTCCCCAATTTCTATCCCCACCGCAAAATAGACTTCTCCACAGCACCGCAGCCTTCGTGCTCCTCCCATTTACATAGGCGCACTCGTCCACCGCAGCGCATCTGCCTCATCGACGACCTCGTACGCCGCACTGGAGCCGGTCCATCGTCATCGTCGTACACGGAGCCTCTTCCCCGACATCATCTTCCATGGTCTCGGATCTGCTTCCCGGAAGCCGACGCCAAGCGCAGAAGTACCACCGTCGTGGACAATGAACTGACTCCAATTGCCGACCTTGACTCACAGAGGCCGCCGCGACTATTGTTCTCCTCCTCGATTGGTAATGTGTGTATTGAATCACTTAGAAGTACATGTGTAGTTCCAATTTTGTTCATACCTACCCTTCAAATTTCCTGGGTGCTATTGTTCCCGTAAAAGTAATTGGTTATAGCCTCCATTATCCAACAGAATATCAGCTTGTAATTGTGCGTCGCTCCTGTATCGCGCTGTGCTTGGGTAGGTTTTTCATCTGCAACCAGTAGTGTGGCAAATGATGGAAACGTTTTTAGAACTAGCAAAATGCCCATGCGTTGCACGCATCAAGATGCATTTGTATGAGTAGTTTATCTTGTTTGAGATGCTCTAACATGGCAGACGAGTGCATTAATGTTGCCCACAAGATGCGCGAGTATTACTAGTAGTATATTTTTCTTGCCATGTTGAGATTTTAAAACCATGAGTGCGAACATGTAGAGGAGCAATGAAGACCAAACATGGGATATTCGGGACATCTTCAAGGAGCGTGGCAAGTTAAAGAGGAGCTGCACCGAACCTATAAAACGAGATTTGGTAAGTAACACCCTTTCAATTACTTTCGTGTAGCCTCGTGTTCTTTGATGCGTATATGTTGTAGTTTCTGTTTCTCTTAAGCGTGGTGTTCTTCGATGTGTAATAAGAAGAGTCTTAATCGTCCTAATGCTTTCGTTTTTAGCTTGATGTAGGAAGTGGGTGTTCTCACCTTGTAGTATGTTTTTATTTATTTTTTCCTTTTGAATTCACTTCTCCGAGTTCTGTTTATCTGGCTTCTACTAAATGGATCTAGGTTGCTCTGAGTATTGATCTAAAAAAGAAGTAACTTCATGTCAGGATGCAGTTCCTGCGAGGAGGGAATTATGGTCAACCTCGAGATCATGTTTCCAAAATGAGGCTGGATTACACACAAGGTGCGAGTTCCCTAATGATGCTGGATTAGACACAAGGTGCAAATTCCCAGATGATGCTGGATTACACACAAGCCAGGTCGGGTCGTCAGCTGTTCGTGTCCTCGTGGCATTAGTAAAGGCTGAAAGAAAGCGTGCAGCAGCCCTTGAGAATGTAGCTGAGTTCGTGAAGAAGCGAAAAGAGCAATCAGATGCTCTCTTCACCCAAGCCAAAGAAGAGACGGAAGAAGCCAAAAATAAGCTAGCAGAGGCAGAGCAGGCTAGGCGTCTCCTGCTATCTAAAACTGTTGTCAATACAAAATTTCCTTCATAATAGCTAGGTTCAAATGTTTATCCAGTCAGCATGCCTGTTGTGATGTCCGTGCATCTACTGATGTGGCACAAAATGTTTTTTCGGGTCATGTAATAACAACAATTACTTTCCAAACAATAACAGATGAAGCATTGGACATGGTATAGTTCACGCGCAAGCCCGACATTCCAAGTTCAACTTCCACATCAAACTCATGTTCACAGATATCTGCACATTCATACATAATGTCCACAACCATGATTCACTTCAAAGCCAAAAAATGTGAGGAGAGTTATAAATAAAGAAAATCCTCTACTAGTTCCTGCTACCAGTGCGAGCACAACAAGTTAAGACCATGCATAAATTAATTATATTTTAGTCATTTTTTGTGTTCTAAAATGCCTGCTGGCTCGCGGAAGGATGTGTTGCTGGCACACGCGTGGATTCAATGAAGGCAGGCGGAGCAGTCTTAAGCTGGTTGCACGCGGCGAGGAGGCGTGCTCAGCCGGGCCTGCATCGAGTGCGACCCTCTTGGCCGGCGCACCGGTTCAATGCCTGTGCTATGAGAGGTCGCATCCGTGTCAGAGCAATCACTCCCTCCAGTCCTTTTTTGTTTGGGTCTAAAAAAATCTCATTTTCACATTTTACAAGTAAAGTGCCATTCTGGAAGCAATAAAACTCGTACGCTCCCACCTATTGATTCTTGTTCAGAATATCATCCTAATGACTATTCTAACCTCGAGGAGTCAAAGGCAGATGACCTATCCTGTTCACCCATCAAGGTGCCTGTTCTAATTTGGCAAGGTTTTATTGATTGCGCGTATCTTGCATATGTTGTCTTGCATTTCTTCTACTTTGTTGCACCACCATCTGTTTAGTTTACTCATCATATATGTTGAGATGCCATGCCCATCCATTATCGATACATATTCCATCTGTCATCATACCATGTTTTTCCACTCAAATGTTGTTCTTGTGCATCAGACATCAAAAAGGAAGAGGGTGATTGCCGAACCTGAAGGAGAACCAGCAAAGTCCTTGAAAAACGTGGTGGTGCCGGAGAAATCGGACAACCCCCACTTATATTGGCTGTACAACCAGTGACACAAAACGTAGGACCGACTCCAGTAGACTGTACCCATACTTCACTGGCCACACCACTAGCCCCACCACACAGGACCTGCACTCCAGCAAAAGGTATACCGATTTCATTTGCCATAGCACCAGCTATACCACAGAAAAATCCCACTCCAGCAAAAAGTATAGCAAGTCCACCGGCCGAAGACCTATCTCAACTACAGAGACGGCCAATTCCTGCAGATTGGAACCCCATTCCATTTATTCCCAGTTTAAAAGACAATGCTTTCAATGTCGTTAGGGACTACGTGCATATATTCCCATCATGGGAAGATTATTGTGAAGACAAACACCATTTTCACATCTTCCTGTCCAACTTACGTGTAAGTGATATTATTCATGGTTATTATTTTCCTATTTTCTGCTGATTGAACACATCAATGATTTACATTACATTGTTGTAACTAGGCGAGGGTCAATCTGGATAGTCATGACGAGCAAAGCTTGCTTGTGCCTTTCAAGGAAGCATTGCAGCACTATCGGTGTTACCTGAGGAAATCACACTTTGATGGCAAGTCTATAAACAAATTTCCGGTGAAGTCTCATGTGCTAAATTTAGAAGACATTGAATGGAAAAACCTTGTTATTCACTGGTCTCGTTCCCAGGATGAGGTACTGTCTATGAAATCACATGACAATTTGAACTTCTACTTTTCCGCATGTGCCTTACGGATCTTTTTTGCAGGAAATCTGCTCGAAGAAGAATTCCGGTTTGACAAGAATGACATGATATTGCAAATATGCTGCCCGCTGCTTTGCTCTTGTTAGTACCCATTGTCCTGTATCACTGTACTTGCATACATACCTGGTTCATTATGTGACAGCAGTATGCATGATAGCTTGCTTATCAATTGTTCGCTCCAAATTATCTGATCTGTATGAATGGTTACATTAGTGTAGAATATATCCAATGCCAATGTTTTTTTAGCTCGGCATTGTTCTTGTAAGTACATGCTATCCTTTATCAGTGTACTTATAATGACATGTAGTTGTTCATGTACCATCACTCTGCAGCTTATTTTCCTTTGCCCTCCATTTTCTACACATCAGATCTATATTTACTCTTACCATAAGGTTGGTACTGAAGAAGTTTAGCTGTGCATTGCTCTTGGCTGTACCTTTTGCCTGTATCACCGCACTTACATTTATAGCTACTTGGTTATGTAGCATCACTCTTCATCTTATCTTAAATATTCTCCATTTTTTCGTATATTATCACATCTATATTTACTCTTAACAAAATGTAGAATAAAGGTAATGCTTTTGAAGAAGATTTTGTGGTAAACTTCTTGAATTGCCCCCCCCCCCCCATCAGCATGGACAAGGCCTTTATAGAGCCTGTCTTCACCAATAATGTAAGTTTGTCCATCTCAAGCCTTCAAACTTTGTTGTATATATTTGGTTAGGCATGACTGCACCAGCTGTTTATTTTTGGTGTTTGCATCAAATTGCTTGTTTAAAGTTTATTATATGTAGTTCATAAACAAAAGTTCGTCCTTTCTCAATTTAAGTTTTTAGTTGTACAACCAAGTTCCTTCTTCATACCATGTAAATTAAACTATACAGAGCAAGTGATCTTATTTTGCACTGCATGTATGCTTCTGTTCTTCATCTGTAATCCAGTGGTGTGGTGAACCTACCCACTACAGCACAATGTCATAATCTGCAATGTCTTAACTATGAAAAATGTCATATCATTCTACTTTTATTTAAACCATCTCTCTATTTGCCAATCTGAAATGGTATAAATTGACAGCACACTAACCATTGATACTTATGAGTTCTTGATCTGTAATCAGTGGTGTCGTGAAGCTGCCAACTCCTTCACAATGTCATTTCCTACCATGTCTTGACCTGAACAATACCATATTGTGTTAATGCAAATTTAAACTGTGTCACTTTATTCATCAATAAGAAATGTGATGAATTGTCAGCACTGATACTTTTATGTGCAAACCCTGTCATCTGTCTGCTTGTTTATCTTTCAGAGTGAGGAAGATATAAGTGTTGAACAAGCGCAGTCTCATCATCTTGCTCAGCTGCTTGCGCTGCAGCTCCCCAGTAGGGCTAACCTTTCTTAAACTCTATTGAAGTGCTGTCGGTTTTGTATATTATTTTGTCGGCGTGTTTATTTGCACTGGTGGCGATCTTTGATGCCCAGTGTATGTAATCTGCTGTCTGCTTGTGCTTTATTATTATAGTGGAAAACTTTGATGCCCAATGGATGTAATATGCCGTAATTTCTTTATTGTATAGTATAAGTTTTTTCTTATTCACGATGCTGCAGTTATTTTACTGTATATATATCATGTCTTCGCAGTAAACCGGCCAAACCGTAAAATTACGGTACATAATCGGGCCGTCATGTAATCACGATGTAGGTTGGGCCTAAAACGTGTCGTTCAGCTCACGGGTCGGCAGCAACCCGAAATGAACCCCGGCCCATGATTGTGCGAATCAAATCACGGGCTTTTAACAGGCCGAAAAATTGTCTCGGTCCTTGTTTGGCCCAATCAGATATCGGCTGCAAGCAGGCCGGATGCAAACCGGGCCGTAGTTAGTCCCAACTATATGACGGGCTTTTAAGAGGCTGAAATTAATATAGGACCGAAATGTTAAACAGGCCCGTAACAGGCCAAAACTAATATCAGGCCGAATTACTAAGTGGGCCTTTAACAAGTGGGCCCAAAAGCATAGTGTCTAGTTGACGGGCCGAATCTGATATGGGCCATAGTTAGGCCCAAAACCTCTTAAAGGGTCGGACCTGATCTGGGCCGTAATTTGTCCCAGAATGTGGTAGGCTTTTAACGGGTCAGATCTCATATGGGCCACTATTAGGCCCGGAGTGTGGCAGGCCATTAATAGACCGGATCAAATATGGTCCGGCATTTGGCCCAAAACATGGCAGCCAGTTAATAGGCCGGCCTACTAGGATCCTCAAAATCTTGTGGGCCTACAGCTGGGCCGACCCATTAATGTCGGCGAAATCTCGTGGGCCTTTAGCTGGGCCAGCCCATTATGATCCGCAAGAATTTTGTGGGCCTTTACCTGGGCCGGCCTATTATGGCACACAAAAATCTTGTGGGCCTTTATCTGGGCCAGCCCATTATGGTCCACAAAATCTCATGGGCCTTTAGCTGGGCCGGCCCATTATGGTCCGCAAAATCTTGTGGGCCTTTAGTTGGGCCAACCCATTTAAACTTGTTGGGTCGTGCCACGTGTCGACGTATCATAGGCGCCTTCTGTCCAGTGAGTGGATGACATCTGTCCCGACGATGAGCCGGCACATATTTCTTCTAGCCAATGATGATTTTACACGTGGAAAATCCCCATTCGTCGGGGCTGTTAACGGGTTATCGGATCCAAAACCCGACCCGATAGCTTAACGGCGTTCCGTTACGGTGGATGCCATGTGTCGGTCACCCTTGACGAAAGCACTTCTGTGACGCGTGATTTATCGTCATGGAAGTGGACACTTCCGTGATGATAATTTTGGTAATGTCATGGAACACTTCTACGACAGCACAAGTATGACTATCTTGATTCTGTCATAAATTTGTCATGGATGTACATGCATGACAAAAAAAGTGACCTACTGTGACAAACACGTATCATCACGGAAGTGTATTTTTTTGTAGTGGAGGTTTGGACGGGGACAGAAGTTTCCTGGCCGAGCCCGCATGACGCGGACTTCGAGGGTTCGGAGCTAGTGTCCGGAGAAGAGTCCGGCTTTGTGATGACTGCCGGAGATGCTATTCTCTCCGGTTCTCCAGTGTTGTGCTCTATAGCCGCAGAGAGTCCGGCGGGCTCTAGACTCCCGTCTTTGGACGTGGTGACGCGCTCCGGTTCTAAGGCTGGAGGGGTGGTTGGGGCCGCGAACCCTTGGAAGATCAAGTCTCATCGGATATCAGTGACATAGTTTAGATTTCCAAAACTGATCTGGTGACCAGGGGCGTAGCTGTTGATCTACTCTAGGTGGCCAACCGAGTTGGCACGCAGTGCGAAGCCGCCGAATACAAAGATCTGGTCGGGGAGAAAAATCTCCTTCCCGACAGCATTGTTGTAGATGATCGATGGAGCCATCGAGCCTTTCGATGATGGCACAGTGGAACTCTCAATGAAAGCACAAATGTCGGTGTCAAAACCGGTAGATCACGGGTAGGGGGTCCCGAACTGTGCGTCTAAGGATTGGAGGTAATAGGAGGCAGGGGACACGATGTTTACCCAAGTTCGGGCCCTCTTGATGGAGGTAAAACCCTACGTCTTGCTTGATTGACTTTGATGAGTATAGGGTTTAGAAGAGTTGATCGACCATGAGATCGTAATGGCTAAACCCTAGATGTATAGCCTGTATGATTATGATCACCTCTACGGACTACACCCTCCGGTTTATATAGACACTAGAGGGGGCTAGGGTTGTACAGAGTCCATTTACAGAGAAAGGAATCTTCATATCTGAATGCCAAGCTTGCCATCCATGCAAAGGAGAGTCCCATCCAGACACGGGGGAAGGCCTTCTATCTTGTATCTTCTTGGCCCATTAGTTCGACCCATATCACATAGCCCGGACGCCCGGGGACCCGGGGACCCCCTAATCCAGGACTCCCTCAGCAGCGTGACGGGGCATCGTTGCGGTGATCAATGAAGGCGGCGCATTGTGGTGGCAAGGTTTTGTTTGGGAGAATTGCAACTGTCCCTCTCAATTGAGGAGAGATTGGGTGTTTTTTGTTTGGAGATCCAAATTTTTTTGGAGGGTGGGGGATAGGGAGACTAGTGGAGATGTTATTAGACCCCGACCTCTATATCATTGTAACACAGAGCTAATTTTCTCTGTGCCACTTAGCATTGTGCATGAGGTAGCTCGGCTGACGTCATTTACATTTTGCGATCTCGACCCTTCGCTCATCACTCCCTCTTTGTTAAGGACCATATAGGTGTAAACACACATTTTCGTCTGGACTCTCCCAAATCCCTTGGCCGCCCTTCACATGTGTGATCATGTCGTCCTCGGATCTGCACTCGGCATGTGTGTGTGGCTAGCTCTTTCTGGTCCGGCCGACGGCCTCGCTCCCCAATGATTCCCTCATGCACTGCCCCAATTGTCAAAGCGAGGTGAAGTTTCTTGTCTTAGGGGCATGTGAGCATGAAGGTTGGGTCTTCTGCAAGTACGACAGTGATGGAGTATGTCGTTGGCGCCGATCTCTTTTGGTCTTGTTTCGCTTGGTTTCCATAATTTCTAATGTATATTTCATTAGGTGATGTACTTGCCAAATTGCATGGATGTCAATTTTGGCATTGTGAGCTAGAGTACATGGAGTATTTGGCTCACCACAAATACCTCGTAGTTAATGCTATTAATTGTCGATGCACTTGGCTGGGCTAAAGGAAGAAGTGAAGAAGTAGAGTGTGAGAAAGAGGCCAAAGCACGTATAACTGAAACCATCCGAAAGTGATAAAAGGCTACAAATGCAGGAACCATCAGCCTTGTGAGAGCTAAAGCTATAGATGCTAGAATGTTGAAGATGATGAATGCTTTGTTAGTATTAGGAGGATAGATGATGTTTTTTATGAAGAAATGTAATGTTGTTGGTTTATTGTTGTGTGTGATCATGTCTTTTGCAATGCCGAAGAAATGATTTCGATAACATTGTTTAGTAATTAGTACCATAAGAAATGTTTAGGTTATGCTTTTAGTAAGTGATTAAATGAATTATGGTGTCCATATTTTTGATAACAAAATGCAAATAGGGGCACTTAACATGTTTGAGGAAATGGCAACTGGAAGCTAAATTCAGTTAGAACTAGCTTTTTGCATGTGTGTTGTTGATGCTTCATCTACTTCAACATAGTAGAGACGCGATAAGTATTTTTTTTGTTAGCTAGGTTTTGCTTGCCTAGTGAATCTCCCATGTTTAAGGTGATGGTGTCCTGGACTAGTGGGTTCTAAACACATCGACCCCATCATAGTGAGCCAGGCCAAGGACCCATGGATCATCAACAAGTGGGCCAAGACTATCATGCCTTTCGGTGTGCTCAAGATGGAATCCTCTGAAGACATGGCGCATACTCCAAGACACACTTGAATCATCAGCATATTTATCCCTAGATGTAACCAACCTACATGTAAACCCTGGGTACCCCCGGTCTCTATATAAGCATAGGGTAGAGAATCAGACATTCACATACGATCTCAAGGTAGATCATCATGTACTTGTACTCCAAGAAAATCAATACAATAAGAGCATGGCGTAGGGTTTTACCTCTTCGAGAGGGCCCTAACTTGGGTAAATATCATGTCCCTTGTTCATCATGTTACCATCTACCTAAGATCACCAGCTCGGGACCCCCTACCCAAGATCGGTCGGATTTACTTAATAATTCCATCGAGAGGGTGGGAGAGAGAGAATAATTAAGTGCTAAGAGAGAGAATAACTAGAGGAAGAGAAGTGAGAGAGGAAGAAGAAAGTGAGGGAGGAAGAAGAAGGTGAGGGAGAAGATAGGAGGGGGAAGAAGAAAGTGGTACTGGAAGTGGATTTGTCGTAATAATTAGAGACGATCGACACATTTAAACACTGCTAACAAGAGTAATAATAGCAGCATCCAAGACAAGTGAACGCTGCTAAGTATCGGGCCTGACAGTCGTCTTAGGAACTGAATACTAGTGGCGCTCCTCTTCGGCGTGAAAGCTGCAAGTGCTACGAGCACTTGCGACATCCAGGCATGTTCGGACGCTGCCAGTACTTCCACCGAGGTAATCTTCTGGGGACCACATACTAGCCGCTTATGTGTAGTTAGAACGCTGCAAACATCATGACTCTAGCAGTGTTTTCTTTTAAGACGAATGTTGCTAGATCTTAGCCAAAATATCCACAACTTCTTTTCCCGCCGAGACGTTGTTGATGTGAAAATCCTATAAGGGATTTCTCTACTAGTGTCAGTACTTTCAGCATTCCAGGCACCCTATCGAGGGTACTAACGAAATCTGCACCATCGGTTGCCGCCGTCCATCAAAACCCATGGGAGGCGGAAGCTCCGACTATTGGATCTACCAACAAGGCATACTTCCTGGGGTGGGTGACGTGGGCCGAATGATCTACGTTGCTGAAGTTGATCGTGGCGTCTAATTAATTACTCCGGGAGCTCGGTTGGGGTCATCCCTGCTGTGTAGACCGCGCTTCAAGTGAGCTTGTGAGCCCGGTGTGTCTCCATGACTGGGAATATCATGTTGATGGTGGTTGCTTGGGTGGGTTGGTGGGTTGATGAAGATCAGGCGCTCATGCGGCAAGCGGAGGCATGCGCGTATCTCCTCGCCACTTGTGTTGGTGAGCATGGGCTGTCACGGTGTCACCATGTTCATTGGACATGAACTTGATCATTCTTAAGAGATAGTCAATGAAGGGAGGGGCGTCATGTCATAGAGCAGCCCCCGATTGTCAACCTCGAGCTTGAAGGAGCCGAAGGTTAAGGTCTGGCCTAGCATGAAGTCGCTGGGCATGTATAGCTCCCCAATCTGGGTGCGATATCCTACTAGCATAGCCCATGCCTGGCACACCAACTGACGGAGTGAGAAGTCATCAGTACCCTCGGTAGGGTGGAGATTGTGGCCGGAAGTAACATAATGAAGCCCGCACACACAGTTTACCCAGGCTCGGGCCTCCTGTGAGGAGTACGATGCTATGCCCTGCTTGCTGTCATTATTCATGGTGGGTATGCCTCATGCGAGGGATTACAATGGAGAATATGAGAAGCTACCGAGAGTCAGTCCTACGAGACTATATGCTATTGAGAGCCATGTACTGATGTGGCTTGAACTACGTCGGTATTTCCCCAAAGAGGAAGGGATGATGCAGCACAACTACGATAGGTATTTCCCTCAGTGATGAGACCAAGGTTATAGAACTAGTAGGAGCACCACGCAACACTATGTGAATGGCACCTGCACACAAATAACAAATACTCGCAACCTGACATATTAAAGGGGTTGTCAATCCCTTTCGGGTAACGGATCCATAAATTGGCAAGTAGACGGCATAAAAATTGTGATAGATTGATAAATCGATCTCACGAGAACGCGAGATAAAATAAATAAATAAAAATTGCAGCAAGGTATTTTTGGGTTTTTGGATTAATAGATCTGAAAATAAAAGCAAATAAAAATAGATCGTGAAGGCAAATATAATAAAGAAGAGACCCGAGGGCCGTAGATTTCACTAGTGGCTTCTCTCGAGAAAATAACAACGGTGGGTAAACAAATTACTGTTGGGCAATTGATTGAACTTAAAATAATCATGACGATATCCAGGCAATGATCATTATATAGGAATCACATCCAAGATTAGTAGACCGACGCCTGCCTGCATCTACTACTATTACTCCACACATCGACCGCTATCCAGCAAGCATCTAGTGTATTAAGTTCATGGAGAAACAGAGTAATGCCATAAGAACGATGACATGATGTAGACAAGATCTATTTATGTAGAAATAGACCCCATCTTGTTTTCCTTAATAGCAATGATACATACGTGTCGTTTCCCCTTCTGTCACTGGGATCAAGCACCGTAAGATTGAACCCATCACAAAGCACCTCTTCCCATGGCAAGAAAAATCGATCTAGTTGGCCTAACTAAACCAAATATTGGAAGAAGAAATACGAGGATATAAGTAATCATGTATATAAGAGATCAAAAGACTCAAATAACTTTCATGGATAAAAATGTAGATCTGATCATAAACTCAAAGTTCATCGGATCCCAACAAACACACCGCAAAAAGTGTTACATCAAATAGATCTCCAAGAGACCATTGCATTGACAATCAAAAGAGAGAGAAGAAGCCATCTAGCTACTAACTACGAACCTGTAGGTCTACAAAGACTACTCATGCATCATCGGAGAGGCACCAATGAGGATGATGAACCCCTCCGTGATGGTGTTTAGATTGCATCTGCTGGTTCTGGAACTTGCGGCGGCCTGAATTGATTTTCGTCGACTCCCCTAGGGTTGTTGGAATATTGGGGTATTTATAGAGCAAAGAGGCGGTGCGGGAGGCCACTAAGGTCGGCATAACCCACCTGCGCGCCTGGGGGGCCATTGGGTGTCTTCTCCGGTCCATTGGGTGTCTTCTGGTCCATAAAAAATCCACAAAAAAATTCGCTACATTTGGACTCCGTTTGATATTGATTTTTTGCGATGTTAAAAACAAGCAAAAAACATTAACTAGCACTTGGCACTATGTCAATAGGTTAGTCCCAAAAATGATATAAAATGATTATAAAACATCCAAGAACGATAATATAACAACATGTAACATTAAAAAAATTATAGATACGTTGGAGACGTATCACGTACCCCTCACCATATATACACGATGAGGGCTGGAGTTTTACAAAGGGTACACCCCATATCTTGCTCGCAACCATGATGACTTGGGGGCCAATATGGTCTCGTGGGTGTCTGCCTACTTTTCCACTCACTCCTATCGCCAGCTTCTTGGCGGGCCTTCTGGGCCCCTGGCCAGGCTTTTGTCGGGCTCCCTTGATACAGGCCACCGTTGGTGTATGGCACCGTCACTCCTAGTCCACAAAATGAACGCATGTGAGTTTATTTTTGGAACCTTAATGCATTTCCAATATTACACCTCAACCGTTACCGGGTTGATGTGGAGAAAATAAGTTGAAAAGAGAAAACTAGATTGCTACTCAAGATATAAAAAACTTTGGATCCTGACCAAGCCTCTAGTAATAAGCATATTTTCTATTTGAGCTATTCTTGTTACTAAATGTATTGTAGAGTCCTCGCACATCAACATTTGGGTACCCTCTCCTCGACCATGCTTTGCACTGTCTAGAATACTTGTTGCTTCGCCAAAATACAAAATTGTCACATGGATTTTTGAAAGTGCAACTAATCCCCAGGTGGTTCTGGTAATTCATAACAACATATACATCATTGAACTAATGCCTACTCAAAGAATATTTCAAGAATGTTCAATTTAGGTATGGCAATGGGATGTGAATGTGGACCTCTCAAAATGCAAAGGACATGTGTTCACAAAGCTTCAAGACTATACATTTTTTATTAAATGATCCATGATCACATTGAGTCCATAGGAAAGCCAATACTATTAAAAGGGGATGAGGTTTTGACCATGGTCTAACTGCTCAAGTGCTTAGAGATATTGCTCCAAAAATCTCAGCCACACTCTCACATTCTTTATGTCCAAAGCCCTAAACTTTATCTCGATACCACTGAATCACTCCTACCCGGACTCACTGAAAAATAGTTGGCGTAGCCACTACCTAAACCCTAGCAACTCGGTCTCACCAAAATGTGAAGGAAATATGCCCTAGAGGAAATACTAAAGTTGTTATTTATATTTCTTTATATCATGATAAATGTTTATTATTCATGCTAGAATTGTATTAACTGGAAACTTAGTACATGTGTGAATACATAGACAAACAGAGTGTCCCTAGTATGCCTCTACTTGACTAGCTCGTTAATCAAAGATGGTTAAGTTTCCTGACCATGGACATGTGTTGTCATTTGATGAACAAGATCACATCATTAGAGAATGATCTGATGGACAAGACCCATCCGTTAGCTTAGCATAATGATTGTTTAGTTTTATTGCTATTGCTTTCTTCATGACTTATACATATTCCTATGACTATGAGATTATGCAGCTCCAGAATACTGGAGGAACACCTTGTGTGCTATCAAACGTCACAACATAACTGGATGATTATAAAGATGCTCTACAGGTGTCTCCGAAGGTGTTTGTCGAGTTGCCATATATCAAGATTAGGATTAGTCACTCCGTGTATTGAAGAGGTATGTATCTCCGGGTCCTCTCGGTAATGCACATCACTTAAGCCTTGCAAGCAATGTGACTAATGAGTTAGTTGCGGGATGATGCATTATGGAACGAGTAAAGAGACTTGTCGGTAACGAGATTGAAGTAGGTATGATGATACCGATGATTGAATTTCGGGCAAGTAACATACTGATGACAAAGGGAATGACATATGTTGTTATGCGGTTTGACCGATAAAGATCTTCGTAGAATATGTAGGAGCCAATATGAGCTTCCAGGTTCCGCTATTGCTTATTGAACGGAGATGTGTCTCGATCATGTCTATATAGTTCTCGACCCGTAGGGTCCACACGCTTAACGTTCGATGACGATTTGTATTATGAGTTATGTGTTTTGGGGACCGAAGTTTGTTCGGAATCCTGGATAAGATCATGGACATGACGAGGAGTCGCGAAATGGTCGAGAGGTAAAGATTCATATATTGGAAGGTTATATTCGGACATCAGAATGGTTCTGAGTGATTCGAGTATTTTTTTCGAAGAACCGAGGGGTTACCAGAACCCCCCGGGGAAGTGTTGGGCCAACATGGGCCTAAAGGGAGAGAGAGAGAGGGAAGCCCACGGGGGGTGGCCATGCGCCGCCCTCCTAGGGAGTCCGAATAGGAGAAGGAGGAGGGGCGGCACCCCCCTTCCCTTTCCCTCTCCCTCTCCTTCCTATTCCCTCCGGTGGAGAAAGGAAAGGGAGGGGGGCGAATCCTACTTGGACTAGGAGTCCAAGTAGGACTCCCCCATGGCGCGCCCTCCAAGCCGCCGACCTCCTCCTCCCCCTTTATATACGGGGGCGGGGGCACCCCAAAAGACACCAAGAAATCTCTTAGCCGTGTGCGGTGCCCCCTCGTAGTGCTTAGGCAAAGCCCTGCATGGATCACATCACCATCACTGCCACCACGTTGTCATGCTGTCGGAACTCTCCCTCGACCCTCTACTGGATCAAGAACTCGAGGGACGTCATCAAGCTGAACGTGTGCTGAACACGGAGGTGCTGTATGTTCGGTACTTGGATCGGTTGGATCGCGAAGCTGTTCAACTACATCAACCGTGTTAACCTAAAGCTTTCGCTTTCGGTCTATGAGGGTATGTGGACACACTCTCCCCCTCTTGTTGCTATGCATATCCTAGATAGATCTTGCGTGATCTTAGGATTTTTTTTACATTGCATGCTGCGTTCCCCAAGTGGCATCCGAGCTAGGTCTATGCGTAGATGATGTGCATGAGTAGAACACAAAGAGTTGTGGGCGATAATAGTCATACTGCTTACCACCAACATCTTACTTTGATTCAGCGGTATTGTTGGATGAAGCGGTCCGGACCGACATTACCTGACCGCGTTCATGAGACTGGTTCTACCGACGTTCTTTGCACACAGGTGGCTGGCGGGTGTCTGTTTCTCCAACTTTAGTTGGATCGAGTTTGACTACGGCCGGTCCTTGTTGAAGGTTAAAACAACACACTTGACGAAAAATCGTTGTGGTTTTGATGTGTAGGTAAAACGGTTCTTGCTAGAAGGCTGTAGCAGCCACGTAAAACTTGCAACAACAAAGTAGAGGACGTCTAACTTGTTTTTGCAGGGCATGTTGTGATGTGATATGGTCAAGACGTGATGAGATATAAATTGTTGTATGAGATGATCATGTTTTGTAAAAGTTATCGGCAACTGGCAGGAGCCTTATGGTTGTTGCTTTATTGTATGGAATGAAATTGCCATGTAATTGCTTTACTTTATCACTAAGCGATAGCGACAGTCGTAGAAGCAATAGTTGGCGAGACGACAACGATGCTAGGATGGAGAGCAAGGTGTCAAGCCATTGACGATGGAGATCATGATGGTGCTTTGGAGATGGAGATCAAAGGCACAAGATGATGATGGCCATATCATGTCACATATTTTGATTGCATGTGATGTTTATCTTTTATGCATCTTATTTTGCTTAGTACGGCGGTAGCAATATAAGATGATCCCTCACTAAATTTCAAGGTACAAGTGTTCTCCCTGAGTATGCACCGTTGCTACAGTTCGTCGTGCCGAGACAGCACGTGATGATCGGGTGTGATAAGCTCTACGTTCATATACAACGGGTGCAAGCCAGTTTTGCACGTGCAGAATACTCATGTTAAACTTGACGAGCCTAGCATATGCAGATATGGCCTCAGAACACTGAGACCGAAAGGTCGAATGTGAATCATATAGTAGATATGATCAACATAGTGATGTTCACCATTGATCGGACATGGTTTAGTTGATATGGATCACATGATCATTTAGATGACTTGAGGGATGTCTATCGAAGTGGGAGTTCTTTAGTAATATGATTAATTGAACTTTAATTTATCATGAACTTAGTATCTGACAGTTTTTGCATATCTATGTTGTTGTAGATCAATGACCCGTTCTACCGTTCCCTTGAATTTCAATGAATTCCTAGAAAAAGCAAGTTGGAAGATGATGGTAGAAACTACATGGATTGGGTCCGTAACTTGGGGATTATCCTCATTACTGCACAGAAGAATTACGTCCTGGAAGCACCACTAGGTGCAAGACCTTATGCAGTAGCAACTCCAGATGTTATGAACGTCTAGCAGAGCAAAGCTGATGAGTACTCGATAGTTTAGTGTGCCTTGCTTTACGGCTTAGAATCGGGGAATGTCATGGAGCATATGAGATGTTCCAGAAGTTGAAGTTAATATTTCAAGCAAATGCCCGAGTTGAGAGATATGAAGTCTCCAACAAGGTCTACATCTGCAAAATGGAGGAGAATAGTTGTGTGAGTGAACACATACTCAGAATGTCTGGGTACCATAACCACTTGACTCAGCTGGGAGTTAATCTTCCTGATGATAGTGTCATTGACAGAGTTATTCAATCACTGCCACCAAGCTATATAGGCTTCGTGATGAACTATAATATGCAAGGGATGGATAAGACGATTCCCGAGCTCTTCGTGATGCTAAAGGCTGTGGAGGTAGAAATCAAGACGGAGCATCAAGTGTTGATGGTGAACAAGACCACTAGTTTCAAGAAAAAGGGCAAAGGGAAGAATGAGAACTTCAAGAAGAACCGCAAGCCAGTTGCAGCTCAAGGGAAGAAGCCCAAGTCTGAACGTAAGCCCAAAACTGAGTGCTTCTACTGCAAAGGGACTGGTCACTAGAAGAGGAATTGTCCCAAGTATTTGGTGGATAAGAAGGATGGCAAAGTGAAAGGTATATTTGATATACATGTTATTGATGTGTACCTTACTAATGCTCGTAGTAGCGCCTGGGTATTTGATACTAGTTCTGTTGCTCATATTTGCAACTCGAACCAA